>NC_064765.1:27576273-27896095 GCF_011397635.1 Epinephelus fuscoguttatus | reverse complement strand
GTGGGCCAGAAAAATCCTTTTTAAAAAGTCCTTGAATTGGATGTTTGAGAAGGAGTTGTAACCCTCCACTTTGCACACACAAGCATTCACAATTAGTTATCCAGTAAGTCGTTAGATATAAAGTAGTTATGACACACATCGGTGTTGATCCAGACTGAATTAGAGACCCAGATTCAATTATATTATTTATTTGATTTTGTTTATCCAGTTTCCTTCCTCTGTCTGATTCAAGTACCAACATAAAATTGCATATACACAACTAATGGCAAAAGGCTGTTTGAGTGCAGCAGCTGACGTACACAGGGAGACATGTGTGTCCCAGTTAAGGAAGTACTCTCTAATCTGACCCTTGGGATGCTGGTTTTACTATTATCCAGAGGCAAGTGTGCAGCCTGGTAATGGAAACCAACTAAAAAAGGAAAGAAAAGAAATCTATCAACCCTGAGTTAAAAAAAAAAAAAAAAAAAAGATGTTCAGATTTATCTCTACAACCGTACCTTGTGCAGCGAGGGCACCTTACAACCTCTACAGCGACAAACAAAATAAAAAATGACATCAGGGAAAAATCACCACGCTGCCTGAGAATGATTTTTGAAAAATCAACGATTCTGCAAGATTTTTGCTTTGTGTTTCTTAGCCTCCCCTCATCAACACTACTTTCAAGTTGAGATGCTCTGTGCTTCCCTGCCACACACACACACACACACACAACTTTCAGCCTCTGATGAACTTCCTGCTTGAATGAGCGCAATAAGTTTGAAAGTGAAATGGGACTTCATATCAAAGCCAGGAAAAAACTGTGCTTTGATTTTTCACCCGCCACCCCCCTTTTTTTTGTGCAAGGGATGTCATTGACTGCTCTTTTCAAAGCAGCTTTATTTGATGCATTTTCATCAAGTGATATTCTCAGCTATTGCCTCAAAACTGTTTGAAATCACAGCCCGTCACTCATCTGGATTCTTTACATACTGTAACAACACCTTATGTTCATGAGATTATAACTGCTGATCATTTTCAAGCTTCCTCGCTACTTCTGATCTGCGTTTAGCAACATCCATAAGTGTCTCACCCAACGTCTTTCTAGGTTTCTTATAATGCACCCTTTCTGTGGCTTTGCTCTGTGGGTGCTCTAAAATTCTTTGTCTTTCTCTCTCCCTCAGGTCAGTTCCTTTGGGTCAACCGTTCAGCCTTTGGCGGCCCCTGGGTGCTTAGTCCTTGGCTGTGGGGGGGCCAGGGTCCCTGTAGCCTGGACATGGCTGTGTTCCTCCACCCCAAGCAAAGTGGACAATACACCACGTGGCTCATAGAACGGGACAAAGCACCACTTGCTCTCTTCTCCTCCGACACACTGCCACACATCACAGGGTAAGCATTTACTTTATGCATGGACAGTACAGTAGAAGACTGAACTTGAACTTGCACTGGGAAAAAACTGATTTGAAGTGAACCAAGTGAATAAGCAGCTACGAAGTAGATGTCCCTATCCATTCATGCCTGACGGTCATAACTATCTTCTTGTAATGTTTCGCTTAGCACCTAGCTTTGTTTATGGGATCTCTAAGCATCATGCTCAGGTTCACTAAGTTTAGGTCCTGTATATGTGCGCACTTGAGCACCAGCCAAGAGCTTTATCGTGAATGCTCTGTTTCCAGACCTGTGTAACTGTGTTCCATTAGCGGCAGAGATAGAGAACATTCAGCAGGATCAAATGACGGCACCCTCATTGAAAGCCTTTTTATATGGAGATTGTGTAAGAGAGTGAGAGAGCTGGCTGGGTTAGAAGGGAAGAGAGATTGTTTAAACCAAGGCTGGGTAACAATTCGTTCATTCCTGTAACCCTCATGTGTTACTAATCCTTCATTAACGTCAGGTCTGTGAGCTTCTCAGTGTAGCTTTTCATTGGAGGCTTTGCAGAGATCGGTGTCTCACACTGAGAGCAGCAGGGTGAAAGAGGCCAGGGCAATACTTCGTTTAAAAGTTTCTGCTCTGAATACTTAATTGTGTGGTCACATCCATGTGCGGCCTTCGTTTATTAGCATGGCTGTACTTTGATTTCTATGCGTAGGAAGCCAGACTACAAAGAGCAATTCTCAGCACGCCGCTGTGGACATGTTTCATGCTACTTGTGTGTCTAATATCTTAAGGGCGTGGGAATCATATGAATGTCATGCTTTATACACCTCTCGTCTCTCTGTTGCTGTGTGTGTGTGTGGGAGTGAATGTGCACTAACGTCTGTGAGCATCTGTGTATGTGTGTTTATGCCGGTAGTGTGTCGTCTTAAGGGAGCATAGCAGGGACTCGCTCATTACATGTGTGAGGAATTAGACAGTGCGTTTGTGAGCTCTCATTTGTAGTCAGAGGCTGCCATCCACCCACGCCATCTCCACCATTCGGAGACTCACTCAGACAAACTCCCTGCATTCCTACTCCGACGGAGAATGCTCATATCATAAAAAGAGGGGGCAATAACAAAAGCGAGAAGCACCACCTGCGACCATTGGGAGGATCAGTCCGCTTACTAATCGCCAACCCTTGCCCTTGCCTTTGAATTTTAATCCTGTTTCTTGACATGTTTGCCCATTTCAGTAGTCAGGACATTTAGCACAGGGTTAGCCAAGAGCGAAAAACAAAACATCCGTGTACACAGTGGTCATTTAACAAGGTCCTCTTTACTCCAAGATAGATAAAAGCTTGTGAGGCTTCATTTCATTCATTTGTAGTTAAACTGGTTGAAGCAGAGCTGCCCACACAGTCCTGCAGAAGCTAACCATTCATTATCTCTACTGATTCTTCCTAACGGTGGCATTATTAATGGGAACAAAATGGATAAATAAATTAGGGATGACGCAGTAAATACTGTTCCAACAACTTAAACCACTTTGTGTTTGTTTCTCTTGTTCCAATTTTTCAATCAAGAAATGTCTGATTAAGTACCCGAGCTCCAGCTCCACTCCAGCCATCAGCCACAGAGGGACCGCTTGCTTTGAAACCCCTGAAAGCCGCTCCGTTGTGTCAGTGTTGCGTCACATCTGATGGAATTGTCCGTGCACAAAAAAATCTTTGTGAGCCAATTCTCAATGGCTAATGCTTCATCCTCTGCAAGTGCTTTGAAAAGTAGAAAATGGTGTTCCTCCTCTGTGGTGTATTGAAAGAGGGTGAATTGAAAGTTAAAAGACCTAGACAGTTTTTTGGAGTGAGAAAAATATTTTAGACAGGTCAAGGACCAAAACTGTGCCAGAGACTTGTGAATATAAACCAGATGCTTCGGCTCTGCTCTTCTTTTCAAACCAGGACATCAAACATGCAGTCTGCTGAAGAATGCCACATTGTGGGAATACCAGTGGTGCTCTGGTTTGGTCCATTAAACACATTAATCATTCATTCATTTGAACCCTGAACTGGTTTTAACCATATTTCAAATGTCACTGATTAAAGTTCCAACATAGTGAGGAGAATCTTCTTCACCACCTCTATGCAAGTAGAATATAAGTGCTAGCCTTTTATTACGCCTTCCCTCAAACCCCTGCCTCAGATTTCATCATACAGTGTGTAACTATACCTGAGGGAAGCATATTTAGGACCTCTGAACAGAGGCAGCGAAGGACTTGACTCATCAAACAGTGTCAGCTCTCACAGTGAATGTCAGCATCCCCAAGTGTCTCAGTCAGCAATGAAATAAAGACGGGGGAAGAGGACGGGGAGGGCTGCAAGATGCATTTATGTATGGTGTATTATGTGTGCTATCTATCTGTGTGCTGTATGTGGCTTTGGTAAATTACTAGGGAGGCCTTGTTTTGTGAGCGAGGTGGCTGAAGCAGTCACAGATATTGCATAGTACTATTGCTGTATCTCATTACAGGACTCGCCAAAGTTCTTATAAGATTTCCTCACACCCCGTCCATTACACACACATCCACATGCACACACTGGATAATGTGCACTGCATATACTGTATGCATTCATTTACTTTACATTAAAACTGAATGCACCAAATGGCCTCAGTTGCAAAGTGCATTAATGTAATGCTCAGTGCAATAAGTGTAGGTATCAGAGCTACCCGGTGTGACAAAATGCAGTCATGCGTTAGTGTGGAATGTGTTGGATGTCATTTAAAGCGAGGCATTAGAGCAGTATCATCTTAAAACTTATCCATAGTGTGTGTAATGCGGGGGAAGGAAGCCTCCAAGGTGGGAAGTGTTCGTGAAAAATTTTGATATACAGCAGGAACATTACGACGAGTGATTTATGATGTAATAGCAACTGCACTGCAAATTCTCTCCTACACAAGCCTGCACATTGAAGGGGGCCTACTATGGTGTTCCTTATTTTCTGGCATTTATTTAATGTTGCCATGTCAGATGTTTATATTAAACATGGCCAAAGGTTCAAATAATGAGGTAAAAGTAAACCCTGTGAGGAAAAACCTCAGGCTTCAGACCATTTCCAGTGCGTTTCCTAGTTTCAAGACAAGCTGAAGTCAGCATGTGACATATTTCTTCATCTGCACCAGGCATGTTACTGCAAGTGTTTTCATTAAATAGCCTATACTGCTATGTGCTACATGCTAACATCAGGGAAACATCTGTGTGTTCCAATACCTATACTATCATGCTATTTAGTATGCCAGGAAAAGATTTAGAATGTACTAATACATAGTATGTCAAATGCAGTATGCCAGAAATACCAGGATGTTCTACTACACCTGGTTAGATTTTGTGGTATGCCAGCATGCTTTTCTTGCTATCCTGCCCCACAGTCCTCTGCACAGCGAAAGATATGTCAGTGCATTCACTGTGTATGCAGATATTACGTATTGCAAAAGAACAACATCAGAGCCGTCCAGGTTGACTTTCACTTCTAGTGAGCTCTGTGAAACGGCATTTTGTTTCACTTCCATGGTAATGAATGTATGAGTAAGAGGGTGTAGTGTTATGAGGAAGAAGTATGTCCCGATTGTGTGCATACTGCATGTAACAGTACGTACTTTTTAAGGGCAGCTGCGGTACCTACTAAAAGTAAAAAGTATGCGATTCGGAACACACCCCATGTAATCTTGGTTGCTGTTGTTGTTAATTTCTCCTTGATTTCGGATCAGATTCCTATTGGAGCATGTTTGGTTGTAAAGATTTTAATTTAGAAGTGCCACGAGACTTCATTAAAATCAGTCCCCAGCTGTAAGTACATTGCTACATGTAGCTACATTTTAACTTCAGGGAAACATGCCTTGGTTGCAGCTGTTGTTACTTTCTCACCAATTTCCAATCATATTCTTGCTGGAACATGTCTGGTTCAGAAGCTTTACTGGTGATTTCTCACAGTAGAAAGTGCTGCTGTACTCTATTACAGTCCTTCACCAGCTTTGAACATGAAAGTCATATACACATGTTCTAATAAACCCCCAAAATAAACTGAAAACAGCATAATAGGTCCCCTTTAAACTAGTGCAGTTGTGGTGTATGAGACAAAGAATTACTGGAGCATCACTAAAGCATAAAAGGAGATAAACTGAACATGATTTGCTGGATGTTAAAGTATGCATAATAAAAGCCAGTCGTTGTTTACTACAAAATATAAATACATGAACCAAAATAAGGCTTAATAATAGATCAAATCTGTATGCACATGGACAATTACAATACTTCATTGTAAGCATCACGGTAATGATGAAAGTTGTCCCACACAATAGAGACAGTTGGCTGGAGACAAAAGCACAGCAGCATTTTTATTTCTAATTGAACCAGCTGTAATCCCTGTAAGTAAAAAGGATTATTCTTGCCACCAACCTAATTATTCAATTTACAGACCCATAAATGAAATAAAAAGCGGCCTCAACGCTGACATCATATGCTCCTGTGTATTCACAGCAGATACACTTAGCAAGTTGAATAATTGCCAACTACTGCATTACTTTGCTTGTAAATTAGAAAAAAGAAATCAATATGAACTGTGTTTGAGGCAGGTTAGAATGAAGAAGGATGCTTTTAATTCTTACCAAGTTGCATGTCCAAGACCTGTTTGTTATGATATAATTAAATACATGGCCATGATTACAATCACTGTATGGTAACGTGCTGTGGTGCTTCCATAGGTGCAAACCAGTCATGTCTGATTAGTCAATTAGGAATGTGTATCCTTTCAATCCAAAATTACCTTTTGATGCTTCCGTAATAAAAACAACCTGTATTGTCGTCCAAGAGCTTCTCTCTGAAGTATGCTCAGGTTGCATCTGTTAATGGTCGCAGTAGGCAGTGGGGGCGGAGTCCTTTCATTCTGAGTTTGTTGGATTCAACATGCTTTTGAAGTGATATGAACCACTCAAATAACTTAGTTTCCAGTTGAAGCGATTTTCCTCACACGCTATAGGCATTCGTATTGGGTTTGATATTAGCCTGCTTACACCCAGAAGCTTCAAACCAAATAACACATGGAAATAATTAGGTATTACCTTTGCTGTTAACTCACTCTAGTTGAACGCTACTTTGGGTTAAGTGCTACTGTAATAATGGGTTACCACAGGATCATCTAATTTAGGTGTAATACTGCTTTTTATGCAATGATCTAAGTGCCACTTCATATTTTCTCAGTGCCATTAGTTTTTCTGACACCACACAGTAAAATTTTTCTATGAAACAAAAGTACATCCACCCCACAGAGAGTCTCATACAGCCATGTTTCGTGGGTCCTTCAATCAGTGAAGCTGAGTTAGAGCGATGGGTCACCTCGGGACCCTCACATTGGCAAAAGCGATGCATTCATCCCTGGCAGGCCTTTACAAATCCTCCACTCCTACACTTAGTGCTCGCCAGAGCTGACCTCCGGCTCCCGCCCCATCGTCACCACGGAACCGGGGCTGATGGCACCCTTATAGTTCTGGATCTGGGAGTGCTGCCAGCAGGAGGGCTGCAATTGCAGGAGATTATTTGGAGAAAAGACAAAGGCAGTTTAGAATTCAGATTTTCTGCTTTTTTTTGCCAGTGGCGTTGTACATAACGTCTCAAGGACAGAGAAGGAGCCATTATGTGCCATATGGCATGTGGTATGCTGGCAGACATACCACTGCGACCCAGTGCTTCACAGGTTTTTATTTCAACCACAACTATGAGTCTGCTGCAGAGGATTTTTCTCAGCAAAAGTTCTTTTGGCTGTATATTTCAATTTATCACAAAGCATATACAGTAATCCATTCGACCTACACATAAGTTTTGTCCAAATTGCATGCTGACATACTGCACACTACAAACTCAATCAGTATGTACAGCAGTGTGGTAATTAAGTATGCCAGCAGACTGTTCACAGTGAAATATAAACAATATATCTTCTCCGCATCACATGACTATACTAATCATGATGTTAGCGGTGTGACCTACCACTGAATAAAAATTGAAAGTGAAAACAATGAAAATTGTTATCACAGCTCAATCAACATAACCACTCAAAACTCTCTATCAGAGGAAGAGATTCTCAAACTTGAGATGTCATCAGGTATAAAGTCTGGAGCTGCTCTGCATATAATGAATTGGAGCCTGATTTTGTGGACCCACAGAATGTTGGTTTTATTTTTTGGTATCCTAATGAGCTTTATTCTGTTGTAGTGTTCTCAGTGCTGAAAAAGAAATGTACCCATATACTCAGAACATTCCCCTGGGTGCTCTCAGTGTCATCTGTAATATCTTTCCCAATTTATTGTCTATGGAGCAGCTCCAGACTTTATACCCTATCACAAATTTGAGTTTTAGAACCCTGCTTTCTGTATTTGGGAGAGTTGTTCATGTTTACTAATATTTTTGGACCGTTAAAGACCATGGGGATAAGATGTATGAATTTTGAAAATGGGCATAGTTCCCTTTAAGATTACTGAAAATTAGATATTGGATTCAAATTTAATTATGCCTTTTGTACTATGCAGTGAAGTAAATGTAACACCAGTGTTTGGCATTGTTGTTTTGTTTTATTTTTCTAGATTGGTTTGCAGAGTAGTGCTGTACTTACTAATTTTAATCTTAGGCAACACTGATTAACATTGACTATTTGATTTAAGGGGAATCACACTCTTCCACTGTGTTAATATGTTGTTATGTTAACTGAACATTACATTAAAAAGAGTTAAAGATCAGTGTGTTCTCTTTAAATGAGTATTTATTACTAATTAGTGTTTAGTCATGTGATCTGTAAATAAATAGAACACTATGATGGTTTTCATCGTAGCCAAAGCAAAGAAAAGCAGAGACGTTGCGCCTGCTGTGTGACTGCTCAGGCACAGTGGCTGAGAGGGAATCTAAGGGGATACATTTTTACTTCTTGACATATTCTCTGTCTTGTCTTCCTCCGTCTCCCCAGTAGCCTTCTTTGCTATTTTGCCGTTTCAAATGTAAATGAGACTCGTTATAGCATCGGCCACCACTGCCACACCACTGCTCCTGCTGCCTTTTATACCAGCTTCCAGAGAAAGGAGGCGGTAGCATTATTTTCATTGACTAATACATTCTTTCTCTCTAAGCCTGCTATTTTCTGCACATCAGTCAACATTCCGTGATAAAACATGACAGGCAAATTGACACAGGAAAGAGAATCACCCTTGACTACAGGGCGAAATAAAAAAGGAACATAAAAGAAACCTTGTTATCATGTGAAGTACATTAGACATGATATACATTTTACATTAATATCTGATTCTGCTGCATAGTTTCTACCTATTTATCTCACTGGGCTCTCCTCTGACACAGACACACACACAAAATTTTCTCAAGAAAATATTATTACAGCGTCTCTGTAGTGTTATGGTGACAGCTCCCGATGGGACTTCAGAAAACCCTTCAGAAATGAAACATTTGAGCCTCATATAGGCACTTTGTGGGGAAAAAAACCCATCCTATCCACAGATGAGTTATATCTTGTCATCCTCAGCTTGCATACTCCACAATCCTCTCCCTCTCATGCACACTCTCTTTATCTTTTCCCCTTCTTCTCCACAGACAGGTTACATAAGGATATGGTTTTATATTCCCACCCTTCCCCCTGTGTTCATAGGCCTTCCGTCTCATCTAAGAATCTCTAATCATATTTCCCCCAAGTTGCATTGTACGTTCCTGAAAGCTGAAGTTTTACACAAGAGTAGAGGAAGGTGAAATCTGGGAAGAGCAACAGTGGCCTAGTTTTTATGACGGGACTGAATTTTCACCCATGGCACCCATAGGAAAATTCAAGCCCAGACATGAAAATCTTTGCACCTTAATCACAGAAAGCCTTTCGCTGTGATGCAGATTTTACACCAAAGCAAATGCTGAGATAGAGATACTGTTGCTGCTCCCTCCTGTTTGCCCTCTTCACCCATGGTGTCATGTCTCTCAGATATGTACAGTAAAAGGCACAGAGTGTTACCTCGCCCAAAAGAATTTGCAGTTGCTCAGACAGAAATATGTCAAGTATATAATAAAAAATGCAGAAAATAAAGATCAATAAATCATTAATTTTGAGATATTGCTGCAATTATTGTAAATAAAGCCACTGGCAAAACACTGGAGAGCTCTGAATTTTACATTGGGTGCACTTTGCCAGAAATGCACTGTCGAAACAATTTTAAGTACAACACATAAAAGGATGCTGTTCCTCCACTGCAAAAAAAGGATTGACTTCAACAATGGTAGAGACTGCAGTGTGACAATGGTGGCCCATCTCTTTAAGGGGTCTTAGTTAAACATAAAACGCCAGGACAAGAGCTTTGACCACTAACCATGACATTTTTATTCCCGTTTTAATATGTAGAAGGATTTCCTCTGAGATTCTTATGTGTCTTTTTATGTGTTTTCCCATCCCACAGTAGGATAGTTGTAAGGTTTTTATAGCTTAATGTAGTGACCTGGAGTTTGGCTAAGTCAGACAACATTTATTACCCTCTATAAAAATCAATACAGGCAAGAGATAGGCAGCCATGTGTCATGGAGAGCTGAGAGAACTAATCAGTGAAATCAGCTGGTGTGCATTTGTTTGGAATAAATACCTGCAGACTACAATGAAAAGTGTATACATGCCTACGCACACGATTTCACACTCCATCCTTCTTGCCTGCTCATTGTCCTTTGTCACTTGCAAACAATGCTCATCTCCTCTTACGCCTCTGAATGTGCTGTCACAGAAAAAATCTCAATAATGATAAAAACATAATAGTGTATTGTGTCTTTGTTTGTTAAATATTGACATCCTCTGTAACCTTAAGAAATGCAAGAAAAAGATTTCCAGATTTCCATCTTTTTTGCTGAAACGGTGTTATTTCCATCATAATAGTAACGGCTAATAACTCCAGCATGATGAAAAGCCAGTTTCATTTTTCTTTTATATGAAAGTGTACTGCATGTCCTTTTGGAAAAATCAAATCAAATGGTTGAAGTTAAACTTTTAACCTTAAATTTCTCATATTGCTGCCAAACAGTATTAGAAGGTAACACGACTAAGAGTGTACAGTTGCTCTCAGCTCTGTGAGGCTACGATGCTCAAAGAAAACCAAAGAGATAGTGTTAGATAAGTAAACCCAATTTACATTTTGACCTGAGGGTGACACTTAATGATTACTCAGGGGTACACAAAAAAGTTGATAAAGACCATGAAAGTCTGCACCAAATTGCATGGTGATTTTATGTCAAAATAATTAATTTCAAACCACAAACTTCCACCTCACAATAGTCCTGGAGGAAAAAGCTGGGGATCACCAAAGTCAATGGGATTCATCCTTCTATGGGTAACGTGAATGTCTATACCAAAGTTTCATGGTAGGCCATCTAATGATTGTCTAGACCTGTGATGAAAAACAAACATGTCAGCATTATGATGGCATAGAAGGAATAGTCAGAGGATCTCAAAAGTCATCAGTGTACGCCCTCTTGGGACCACACATGCCTGTAGTACACAAAAATGTAAAGGCAGTCAATCCAAAAACTGTTTAGACCTTTTACCAAAAAAGTCAGCATTATGATAGTGTATAAAGAAAAGTCAGAGGATTTCAAACATTGTCCTCTGGGAAACATGAATAACTACAGTATACCAGTGTCAACATCATGATGGCGTAGGAGGAGAAATCAAATCTTTACAAAAGTCATCAGGATTCATCCTCTGGGGAACACACCTGTACAAAATTCTTCAACAATCCATCCAGTATTTCTTGTGATATTTCAGTCTGGACCAGAGCAACGGTCTGAATAACGAATGTTGCCTTCCCTAAAGCCACGCCGCTAGCATAGCCAAAAACAATATTTGTTTCCTGTGGAAAGAAATAGCTTGATTTATTGCTAAAGCAGCTCCTGTGAAATGGAAGCTACTGTTTCATTCAAAGACCATATTTTAGTAACTACCTGACAATCTGCCCTGTAGCCTGTGGACTGGAGACATTAGAGACTTGGGTCAATATTCTAGTATACGATGTAAATTTAACACGTTGATACCCCTTTGACACTGACTAAATGTCCAGCATTTTAAAGGCAGTTTGCTTTGGAAATATTGAAGTTTATCTGTAGCTTCTAGGCATCAGACCAGACAGCCATTAAGTGTCAAGTGTCAAACTGAAGTGGAAATACCAAGTTCAATTCAGGCGTTGTGGTTATGTTGCCAATCTTTTTGAAATCATTTGGGTACCATCATGCAGTCAGATAAATCTGTGCATTTATCCAAATGTAAAATGTCGAAATTATAAAGGCAATGTTAGGTTACGTAGTGTGTAAAAATGTCCCTGGTAGCTTCTACTGGATACATTTACAACTGTGACAGTTAAAATATACCAGTGATGGTTGGCCAACTACTAACTAACAAGCACACTAGACATTGCAGACATGCATCTGTGAGGAGATGCTCATTTTCTCTCAGATCACAGAGGCGAACCATGTCTGTTCTTGTGATGCAGCTTTAGGTCCCAGACGATTGGAGATTTGAGGCCAAATGCTTGTATTAGGGCCAATTTAAACCAGAGCTTTGTAAGTAGCTCAATAAGTTTGACCTGGTCAGAGAGGCAGCGTGACCCAGTCTTTGAGCCATCACAGACAGACACCCAGAGATTTTAAATGCCGTTTGACTTTCCCGTCACATCATCTGCAGCAGTCCTTAGATAGGATTTATGAAGACAAGAGATCAAATATTTCTCAGATGATGAAAGCAGGATGTAGTGTGTTAATTGGACTTTAATATTTGTGCATTTAAGTTTCTTCGCCGTTTTGTTTTCTTTGATGCCAGATATGAATGCACACAGAAGTATTGCCTCAAGCTAGTTTTCTTTCTCGAGCCCCCATTTGGGAACAATTCAGAGAAAAATATGGTCATGTTTTATCTGTGTTTTTCTGTGAGAAAGATTAGTTTTGATCTCTATCCAATTTGGATGAAGGTTGTTTTTTTGTGTGTGACCTGTCTGTGACACATTTAATGTGCACAAAGCTATTGGAAACATGGCTGGTTCATTGTGACCTGTATGGGAATCTCAATTTCCTGACAGCCACGTCTGTGCACAGAATAGACTTGAGTATGTGTAAGCAGGCCATGCCAATGTTCAGTCCCCTGTTTAATTGGGTGTCTATGTCTGCTGTATGTAACTTGTAAAACCCAATAGATAAAAGAGTGCTCACTTAAGTAATTAGCTGACTAATATAAAGAGCTGTGACACATGTATCCTAGTAACATCAATAATACCTGGCCTTTACACTTTAAGGACCTCTACATGACTACTCATCTGTGGAGGGGTTTGGAGATTGAAATCAGTTTTCTTTTAAATCAGCTAGTTGAACAAAGATGAGTTGGTTGAGGACATCAGTTAGTCAATTATGTAGACTATTATTCATTATTCATCATTCATTATATACACAACATGGAGTGCATACAAAGGTCAGACAATCAGCTAAGATAAATCTGTATGCCTTGGAGCACAGCAGTGAAAACCAGCCTTCATTCCCACATGCACCACACTGTGAAACACACTGGTTTTGGCTGGCAGCCAGAGAACAGATGTTCTGTGCAGCAGCCTGAACACGAGTGAGGCACCTTTAGCCTGAAACTCCACATTTTACATACAGTGAGGGTGTGAATGAAAAGGGAACTTTCACTCCTCTCGTTGTCCCTTCCCCTGACACCTCTAAAATTGGTTACGCTGCTTCAGGATGGGCGGTTTGATAGTCATAAATGCACAGGCCATTACAGTTCAGAGGACAGTGCAGAGGGGGGTTGGGGGGTTGATGATCCAGGTTTTTGTTTTGCAATTCAGAAAAAGGCTTTTTCTGCAGCCGTCTGCAGGGAGTCTGATCCCCAGGTTTGTTGGACCATTCCAGATGTATAATCACCTCCAATCAGGCCATCTTCCAGTCAGCATTACCATCTGGTAGAATGACACTTTGGTTATTGAGGTGCCTCAGAGGTTCGCTACAGGGGAGATGAGAGGTCGCTTTTTGAAAACCTTGAAAACCTGCAGTTCCCAAGAGAAATAGGCTTTCCAGGACAATCAGGTCATCCATCCAATCTATTGATATTAAAGTCACTATAATAAAGGTGTGCATTTTGTCAGTTAGTGTTGGTGCTGATCTGTACTGCTTACAATATAGCTCATGAAGGTTTGTCTTAATTGTTCAGTGTCTTGTAAAAAATAGAATTGATTTGCTGTTTCTTATAAGATTTCCCAACCAGTCGTAGATCAAAGTTCATTCACATCAATTTGGTAGTTCCATCTTGTTTTATGCTGCAACATTTTTCCCAATTAGCAAAAAATCTCTCTGTTGAACCTGCAACTTCAACCACAGTTAACAACAGAAAGCCTGGACTTCAGTCATTTTAAGTTTGTGAAAAAATCAAAACTTTTATGATGTTTTTTCTTGACTTTTCCTAGACCTACTGCACAAACAAATCTGCAAAACTGTCAAAATCTTGTAAGAATAAAAAGCAGCTTTAACTTTAATTATCCTCCCCAGCTTGTTGACTCACCTAAGAAGCACACTCTCCTGCAAAGGAAGTGTCAGCGAACATGTGATTTCCATGGAAACCTTCCGCTCAAAGAGGTTAATATTTTTGGGTAAAATTGCTCTAGTTGTTGTTGATCTCCCACGACCAGACTAAATGCACAGCTGTCACAGCTCACAGTTTAGGGATATTTCCATTGATATTCTCACACCAGCTCATATCTGGAAGAGAAACAGATGGTCGTTATGGCCCCTTCTTCCTGAGGGTTACTTCCCCACAAGTAGTTGCCACTTGAGTTGCACTCACACATATGTTCATTATCTCCAAGCACTCAGTTGCTCCTCCACTACATGGCCTCTGGCATCCATGCTACTCGCTCCTCTCTGGCAGCTGCAAAAGCACATGTGCATATAATGACTTCCACTTTTAGACTTAACATCAACTAAAAAAAAATCTATGTACATGTGTTAAACTACATTGAGCAATATGTAAGATTTGGCCAGAATATAAATTTGAATTATTAAAAAAAGGGAACAGAATGTAAAGAATGAATCATTTTAAAGTTATGTCAGACATCTATGTATTGTGTTGCAGAGATATCTATAGCATGCTAACCATTTAGCCCATGCCTGTCCTGTCTTGTAATACCACATGTACCTCACAAGTTAATTTCAAGTCACTCTAGCGTCCAGTCTGCCCTCATTTCAACAAGAGAGGACAAAGTTCAGTAATTGTTATTCATTGTTTTGAGATACCTGTGATCTCTCCCAACATAAAATTCAGCTATCTTTTTATGTTCTTGACTACCTCTTCCGGAAATGGAAAAACTTTCATTAGTCTCACTTTGCTTGCTCAGTGCAATGTGTATGTGGTCGACCAAACAGTGTCTACAGAAAGTGAAACAAAGTCCACAGTTGCTGCCCATGTTGACACACTGGGTGCAGCCAAGCCAAGCCAGTAGCGTTAAGCTAGCCAGCAGACTTACCAGCCTTGTTTGGTCAAGGTACGTGCTCATGATCTAAGCAAGACCAGGAATGTGTCCTAGTTTAGACAATCTGAGGTCCGAAATCCATGATACTGTTGTGGTTAGGACAGCCACTAGCTAGCTAGGCTAAGCTAACTTGCTGGCTTACCATTCATCACACTTTCAAGTCTGTGATCTTAAATCGTTATCTCAATCCAGGTGTTGGTCGAAGGCAAAATATGTCCAGATAATCGGAGATCTAAAACCCCCCAAAAAGTTTGTTTTTTGGTAAACACTGTCAAAAAGCCAAGAGACACACAGAGCACAGACAGCCAATAAATACGCAAAGCGTAGCGGTGAGGCCAGAGGCATTGTAACATCTGAAATTGTACCAATCAGAAATGCGACAGAGCCATGAAACTCATTATGTACGTGATCTGCGATGATCCCTCTCTGCCTACAAACGAACAAACTGATGTCTCAAAATTGATATAATTAATTATACAGTTTAATTTGATCTGGGATTAATTGTTCAATGGATTTTAAATTGTTTTTACCATATGTATATTCTTGGAAGTTTATTGTTGTCCTTGATATTTATATGAAGGTATTAAGTGTATGGTTACAATTGCCCTCATTTGCCGTTACTGTCGTCCCTGCACCTTGGAGCAGATGTAACATCTCTCCTCTAGTGTTGCCATAAATATTTTGACTCTGACACTGCTTGTAACAACAACTGATGACCTTTAACATGCAGAACACATACAAGTTATCTACAATAAAATCGTATTCAAATGGTTTCAGAGGTTTTTGTGTAATGACATGAAAACAAAAAAATGTTACAATTGCCCCTGTCTCCCCTGCTGTTAGTGAAAAACATTCCAAATGGTTTTGATGTGGCTTTTCTCTTGCTATCATGGTCTTGCAAAATCTGAGCTCAGCAAGCAATAGCGTGACCTATAGGCCACGAATGTGAGATTATAAGACACCAGTGTTATTTTGAGTTTCAGCAGTTTGGAATACTTTGCATATTCTTGCCCCTGTGTTCATTCATAGATGGTGTAGTACGTTCCCCTGTTTGTTTGTACATCACACCTTTAATAATTAGTTGCAAGTTGACTGTGAGTTTTCATAGGATGAAAATGGAAACTATTTTTGAGGGAGTGCCAGCACGGCAAGCATACACAAGAGGGTGATTGCAAGGATCCGAGAGTCCAGTGTGTCTTTGTGGAGGCGGGTCAAAGGGGCCTCAAGGTTCATGTGTAAAAGAGAGCATGCTCTACTAATGTTGCAGCAGTAGCTTGCTGGACTAGGTGTTGAACTCTTGTAGCTGTTGTTGCTCTCTAAGGCACTGGACCTCTGCTGCTGCCGAGTGGCGGGGGTCCTGAGGTACGTGCTTGGTCCTTGCCAAGATGATGAAGGAAACAGAGCCCACATTCTGAACTCTTAAAGTGCATTAGGGGGTTATGACTTAGCTGTGGAGACTGTGTGCGTAGGCTGGGCATCAGCCGGATCTGCACAGACATCTCAGCAAGCTTTCTGCTTGTCAGAGATGAGTAGCAATTTCCAATGCTCTAATGCTCCACTCAGACAGCTCGGTATAAAAGACCTGTGAACAAAACAGCTCCATATTCTGATTCTGGCTAATATCCCAAATGTGTCATGCAGCCAGATATAACACCAGTAGCTCACTTGAGAAAATGGAACACCACAAGTTGAAAAACAAACAGTTTTGAAATGAAATTTGAAATTTAAGTAGAAATTTCAGGAAGGTATGACGGTAAGAAAACTGAAATACCACCCAAGCCTACTGATAAACATTGGTTTCTTATTTTGCAGTTAATATTACATGGACTATATATTGCATGGATTAATACCTGCAGCAGTTAACATTTTGAGTTGACGATCTTTTAATGTGTTTTGTATTTATATATGTTAGGTGATTCATCATTCTTCAAATGGCTGGTTGTCCTTTTTCTTAAAAAGACATTGAAGCAGTTTATTGATGTAAGGAACAGAACATTCATTGGGAGCAAGCCCTCTTAAGTTTAAGGGATCGTAGGTACCCATAGAACCCGTTTTCATTCAGATATCTTGACGTGAGAGTTCAAGGGACCCCTTTGAACAAAATGGTCGTGGCAGTTGTTCTCTCGACAAAATTTAGCCTAACTTTGGAGCATTCTCGAGCCCCCTTCCTAACAAGCCATGCCAACATGGTTGGTATCGATTGATACCTTAAACTGTGTAGTTCCACAGGATACCACTATCTTGCTGTGTAGATAAAATTAAGCATGCCACAGCTTATTAAAGACAGTAATGTTAGCCTCAAATTATTTTTGCCAGTATTGGCCAGTGGGGACCACAAAGATTTAATCAAAGAATTAAAGACACTGATCCACTGTATGTTTTATTTGTTTCATTTATCATGACTATCCAACACATGCATGACAATGACAAGATTGTATATAATGAAAAAATCACTTTGCATTATTTATCTCATTCTCTTCAAAGGGCTTTTGTAAAAGATTTTCCCTTACTGCTGCCTTACATTAAAGAAGCAACAGACAGCATTTTTGCCTATATATATCATTATGAAAATAATGTGGGTTGCACAAGGTAGTATACACAGTAAAATCAGACTATCAGCGTTTACATAGGTTACTTAATGGCTTTGCAATCTTTGCAATAAGCTTCTGCCACCGGGGACGAATTTTCGCGGAAAAAATCTGCTTTACGGCAGAAAATGCGTCATGTATTGCCAAACTGGTCGGTCAGACAATCAGGGACTGGAGCTGGTCCTTATGAGGAACTGGCCGGGGCATGAGAGAGTTGAGTCAGGAGCACAATGGCAGACGGACAAAGTTTGGAGATAAGTGAAAAACGGCTTCCCAAAAGAAAATGAGCTAATCTGTCTGAGGAGGCGAGAATGCACAAAAAGGAGAGTGATAAAAGAAGAGGAAAAACAAGAGTAAACCTCAGTCAGGCGTTCAAGAGATGGAGGGAGCTCTGTGACCGAAGAGGCTTCAAAACCGATGTCCAGCTAGCTTTCTTTCTAATGGATCAGTAAATAACACGGCTAAATGTTAGCTAGCCGAGAGAGGACTGTACTGTACTGGCTGCTAATTCATTCCTAGCTGGCCAGCATCGCAAATCACCGTAACGAGGGACCAGGTAGCGAGTGTTGGTTGGCTGACATTCTCATTGCCATTATAAGGCAGCCCTCGGACAGTGATTACCCTCACCCTGCCGTCGCTGCCACCGCAGCTACTGGGCACCCAGCCTCTCCGACCGGGAGAAGTGGAGTAAAATCCTCTCCTCCGCTCCTGTTTGTCTGGTGAACGCCTCTTCTCTGTCAATACACTCTGCCAGCAGTTTAATAATATTGATGCCAGCTGTAACATTTGAATCTTTTAGTAGTAAGCCATGTTCTAAACTGTTGAAAAATAACTCCCGACAGGGAAATGGAACCCCAACTCGCAGCGGAGTTATTTTTCAACAGTCACCGGCTCACTATACATTATCCCTTACGTGTCTACTGTTGTTTGTACTGATACTGTGCATATTGGTATAATTTACTGTGAGTTGTTTGTACTGGTACTGTGCATTCTGGTATAATTATTTGCATTACTATTTGTTTTTTCTTCAGATAAATCTGATAATTGTTGCTCGGTCTCTTTACTCATTTATTTAGTAGAGTGTCCACACACCTTCTCATTCTACATATACATAGAGGTATACCGATGGCTTTACAGCCTACATTTTATTGATTATCTCTGATCCCCACGGTCAGTTTGGTCTTTGCGACAGTGCGAGAAACACTGCTGACGCTAGGTGGCGCCAAGCTAAAAAAAAAACAAATCCTATCTGTTGCCTCTTTAAGTATGCCTGCTTGATATTACAGCCTTGGTTTTTACACAGATACCACATCTGTTTTTTTGGTTTGGTTTTCATCCTTGATGAAACTAATTCTGTAGTTTTGCAAATCTGTGCACACTAGCTCAGTTTCCCTCTAACTGACTTTGAACAAAGTGATGGGATCAAAGAGTGATCTAATCTGATATTCCACCACCTCAGGTTATTACAGTAGATGCAAGTGATATAGACACCAGCCACCCTAGTGCGAGGGTGTCATTCATTTCTGCGGCAGATTAGATCTGTACAAATGGATCAAAGCCATAAGTGTCAACTAATTATTCTTTGAGCATGAAGTACCTCTTCTTTCGGCATGTTGATGAAATGCCCCAGTTAGTGTGCAAATGGAATCGCACAGTCTTAAATAGAAAGAGAATAGATTTGGTTACATTCATTGACAGTCAAACTAATTCATAATAAATGACATTATGTGGAGACAGGCTGTAGAAGGGATGATGGGTTGTACTGTAAATCTAATATGTTGCTTTATTATTCTTAATACAGGATTCTCTTTCATGCATAGCTTAGGAAATAACCTGACCTTAAAGTTAGTTTCTCTGAAGACATGATGCATAGTTTTGAGTGTCAAAGTGATAGGAATCAGCCTCACACAGCCTCAATTACATGGTGGTAAATTTGGTTTGTGGTGATCAAAGCGTAAAAAATTGTGTAACAGCAACTTGTCTTCTCAAACAGTGTCCCAGTTACTCCAGAGACCTCGCTTTGGACAGATTTTATGAAGAACTACGGTGGTCGTGCTTTGTTGAACAACAAAGCATTTCTGCTGAAAATGATGCCACCAGACAACAGAAATCATGTTTCTCTCGCTGCCTCTTAAGCCATGTAGACAAAATGACGCACTGTACAAACATACAAGGGAAGAAATGTGGCGGGGGCATAAACTCGAGCAGTACATCCTGTTTAAATATTTCACAGGCACAAAATCTGAAAGGGGACTTGTGATTATGAAACATGGTTTCAGAGCTGCTGGTGTTCTCGAAATCAAAGCAAAGTTCAGACAACTCATCCTCGCGGAGGCTTTGCGACTTTAATGAGCTTTTTCTCTGAAGCCCAAATAAACCAGCAGTCAGTCTTCTTTTTGGGGGGTTATTGTCCGTAATGCACAGTGAATTAAAGAAGCCTGTACTGTAGGATGTATGAACACTGTAGTAAAACACCTTGCTATTTTGTCCTCATGTCTCAGTGGTGTTAAAAAGTATTAATGTATAGGACAGTGCCTCTATATATGATGTACTGTAATAAGGATAATGTCTCTCTATGGTTTAACACTTTAAATTGCTTAATTTTTTCTACCACCATGGTCAGGGATAAAACGAGGATGCAATTACTGCCGGCGTCTAACTTCCAATAAATAATTCCCTTAACAGTAGATAATGAATCCATGTTTAATTAGAGAAAGTAATTGATACAAAGCGTATAAAAGTCTATTGCATTTAAACACTTCCTGCTGTAGTTTTTACTTAAAGTATGAGGTTGTTGGTTTCTGTTTCAGCGTGCCCTCAGGCTGTTGAGGCTGTTTATTATACAGCACACTGTAGAGCCTCGGCATAGGGAATTGATAGTCTTGTAACTTTTGGCTTTGTGGTTAAAGAATTGGCAGACTGTTTGTTTACTTCCAAGGCCTTACATGACCGCCTTGGTTGAATAAGATAGATGTGACCTTTTTCCTATCAAGCCCAGTTGTTTATGCAAATGAAACAGGTATGTGATAATAATACCAGTTTAGCAATTCTACAGTGTCATAGTGATAGGCTGCTAAAACATCTTCCCACACACTTATATAATTGCTTGCTTTGGCATTATGTCTCCAAGCCAACTGACATGGCCATAATTAGTGAAAACATTACATTTTATATTGGTCTCTTCAGATGTGTAGATACTGCTTGGGAATAAACAACCTATGGGCCCTTCTCCCCACGGTATTTTCTACAGTTTTACAACAGGGTTTTACAATCGCAGCTTTTTTAATGAGTACTTGAAATCGGCAATTGGAGACGAGGCCCTGATACATAATAGCCCTTCGGTAATTAATAGTGCATAAAAATATCCGGCTGCTCATCAGTGCTCCATTACAAGAATTAGCCTCAATCAGTGCTGAGCTCTCTAACTCCTTTTTGACATGATAGGACATGGCACAGTTTGCCTACCTGAAAGCAGCAGAGGCAGCATCTAGTTTGGAAGCAACGCATGCTGTGTCGCCGTGGCACATTTTCAGGCACAAGGCTGATAATGGAACACAGGCATGACGAGAAGAAACTAGATTTAGTTTCAGAGGGAAACCAGATGGGAGGAAGCAAAGAATGAAGTGATGCAATTGGGTGACATGCTGTGGAGCTTTGATGGCTTTGCTTCTCTGACTCTGGGGCTATACGATATGCCATGCGGTTTATAATGATGCATACATATATACGGGACATATCATTGCACGGGAGGCACCACACAGCTAGCACAGGCATTATTATGCCTCCACAGCTATACGACAGCTATAGTCAGAGGCTTTATGTTTTTGGGTTGTCTGTCCATTCCTCTCATTTTTGTGAACCCAATATCTCATTAATACCTGGAGTGACTTTCATTGAATTTGGCCCAGACATCCACCTGGACCCCAGGATGAACTGATTAGACTTTGGTGGTCAAAAGTCACTGTGACCTCACAAGAATTCAAGAATTCATATGCTTATTATGGCAAAAAATCACACAAATGTCCAAATGAATAAAATAATGAGGAGGTGACATTTTATATCCAAAAGGTCAAAGGTCATCTTCCTTGTGACATTTTAATGTTCTGCAAAAATATTTTTCTGGCCATTATATAACGTCATATCTCAGGAACAGAAGGGGCAACATTTGGTCAGGTACTGAATTTGTGACATTAATGACACAAATGTAAACTGCAACTTGAATGGTAGGTGTAGGCATACAACCGTGAGGTGGTAATTCTAGTTTTTTGAGATGAAAAATTAGATCGCAAAATCTGTACAGCAATCACCTCCATGCAGCAGAAACTAAATTTTCTTGGTCAAAGAGGAACATCAGCAAAATAGTTTAAACAGGAGGGAGCTGCTTAAAATCAGAGTGCTTTGAGAGAGCTAGAGCGGGCGCAATCACACAAAAGCTGATTGACAACATGCTTCAGAATAAGAGCGCAGTGTGTTCGGCTGGATTGGTACCACTCATCAAATTGACAAGCTTACCTTGTTTGTAAAAATGCTTCACATCAAACACAACTTTCAGTCCAGATCTGATCAGGGCTGTAATTACTACTACTGTAGTTTACTGTACAAATAATGCTGCATTTCAAATGCAGAATCTACATTTAGTGATAGTCATTTCTCACTTTTTTTTTTTTAAAAACCAACATTAGTGTTCTTGAACACAGTCTGGGCTGGGAATGTCTGCACATGGTTCTCACCATAGAGGTGGTTGAGCCGGCAGCTAGCAGCCAACGTTACTAACAGCATGAACAGTACTAACCTTGGCAGCAGTACCAACAGAGCTAACAGTGTTGAGCTGGAGGGGAACTGTGGGGCATTAAGACAGTGATTAACTAGTCAGTTGGTTACTTTTTTCCCCAAGCATGTTTAAACAAGCTAGAACATGCTTGGGATTAAAAATGATGCCAGTGGGAAACACACACAGGGACTCGCATGCACATGTGGCCGGATCACCACACATGCAGAGGAAGTGTGACTTTATTCTCTGCTCAGGACACCATTACACCACTATATCATTACACTATATCATCACTTTTGCTGCTATATTAATGCTCTGAATGTCACATTGAGCTCCCTTAAAATACAATGTTTTCTTATCAGAAGCAAAGCAATTAAAAATATATTGTGTAATTATTATTACATGTAAAATTATTAAGATAATTAATTAAATAAATTATGAAAATATGAACCACAGTCTGTCAGTTTTGACATACAAAACTTGATTTAGTGCTTGGAAGCCAGCTTTAAAAACTTACAGTTGGGCCTTGTCTCCTCAAGAAAGCATGTGGAAGAGGAAGACAGAAGTAGACGAGCGGTCGTGCACATGGAGTGCGTTTCAGTCTCTCACTTCCTGTCGTCTGTGTGATACCAAGTTTGAGTGTGTTCCAGCTTGGCTCAACTCCCATGTCTGGGAAGACCCCAACTTCCCTTCAGTCCAGTCTTTTTCCTCCATGTTAAAGGGGAACATCACCTCCACAGTGTTATCTCCATGGCCTTGGAAAGTTCAGATAGTATTTATAAACATAGGCTGCTCTCTCTCAAAGCCAGAAACAAGAAAAATAAATCACAAACTTGTAATGTCATCAAGGATAAAGTCTGGATTTTGTGGACCCATAGAATGTTTTTTCTTTTTTATACCCAAATGTCACTGCATATGGAGCAGCTCCGCACTTTATATTTGATGTCATCACAAATTAAAATGCAGCACTCTGGTTGTTTGATTTGTGAGTGAGTCTTAGACTCTGTCTTGGACTGTAGGAATACCACGTGAATTTTGAAAATGGGCATAGTACCCCTTTAACAACAAAGAACTTTCTGCCTCAGTGTCATTTCTGAATAATTACAGCAGCTTTCCAGAGCCAAGTGCTATATTATCACGGCACCCTTCAGAATGGGTTCAAAGGAACCATTAAAAATAAGGAAATATCATCCCACTTTTGTGTGTCATTGATGTTGATTGCTCAATAAAACCAAACTGTTGCATGAACGATGCTCACAGACAGATGGTGAGCGAGACTTCAAGGCCATCTAATGTTGGCCACGCATACAAACCAGAGAGAGTCGGTTGATACATTGCTACAAAGCAAAACAGATTCTACATGTTTGTTCCTCTGGTGCTATTTGAGACATCTGTATTGATGATTACATGTGAATATCTGATAACATTCAACAGAATAAATGTTGGTATTGTTGGAATGTTATGCAAATGAATATGTTACATTTGTACATTTTATACCTATGATATCAATGTTTCTGAAGTCATGTACTGCAGATTAGAGTACATGTTTATGGATGGATGGTGTGAAACATAGGTGAGAGGGCTGCCTAGCAACAGATGACTGTTTGAGACCAGTGTCATCTCCAGCCAGGTTGCACAAAAACCCTGTATTTTTAACGAGACGTCATGACATGTTCAGCCATTTTTGTGGCAACCAAACTGTGTATTTAAATCTCAAACATGATGTTTTCCTAACCATAACCAAGTGTTTTTTGTGCCTAAATCAACCATACGATAACCACAGCACCATCACACATAAAACTGAAAATTGAAATGTAAAGAATTGTAAAGTTTTAACTATGGGTGGGCGATATGGCCCTAAAATAATATCACAGTATTTGGGTGGATAACAGAATGATGTCAATATGTCAACAAGTTGAAATATTGCAAGTATCATCATATGAATTTTTCATATCATATTTAAAAATGTACTGCAATATCATGAACGATATGATATGGCACACCCCTAGTTTCAACACATAGTTCATGGGCCCAGGCTAGAATTTTGACCAATTGGTACCACCCAAGGTAGCAAATTCCAGTGTAGTGATTTGAAAAAGTCTATATGTCTAGATGATACATCCACATGATAACCCTTCTTAAGTGTCAGTGTAGTCATTGGTGTCAACCTTCAATGACGCCAACAGTTAAAGCCAAAGAATGACACTACTTTTTTTGATAGAACATGTCATACATAGAAGAAAATGAAGAACCTGACTTTTGTCTTTCACTAATCTAACCAATGATGATCATCATTTTAATTATAAACATCAAATTATGCTGACATGGATACAGGTCCCTAATGAAAGTCCTAAAATGTATTAAATTCAATTTTTTAAGAATTACAGACCTTTAAAATCATTAAGCTGTCTCAAATTTCATTTTGTGAGGCTTTAAACATTTATCTAATTTCATTGATCCATTTTTTAGTTTCTGTTTGTCAAAATGAGTTGAGCTTTTCTGTGTGGAAGTCCACATTTTTGAAGGTACAAATCTTTAAACCTACCGCTGAATCTAATACCGTCTCTAACATCCTTCTACTTTCACTGATTGCTGCAGTTTGTAATTTCAACATTTCTGTGCACTTTAGTTTGCTGATGTTGTGGAAAAATGATTCAATATGAAAGTATTTGAATGTCATTATTTATAATATTAGTAATTGTATGAATGCGTGATTCATTCAGGGAAGTGGTTTAGGCACTTTGGGCTTGGAGTCCTTCACTGTCTACATGCAGGCATGTGAGGAGGCTGCAGAGTGTCTGAAGGTTGAGATACTGTAATATGAAAACCTTGTTGATGTTTAGACTCCGATGTTAGACACATCTATATGACATGTGACAAACAGTGGTGGAAAAAAGTTTTCGGACACCCTTAAAATTTTACACAATCTCAAATATCATGAAATATTTGTGGAAAAATCTTTTTTTGTGTTTCAAAAGGTGTGGCTGCATTAGACAGATACAAACAAATACAAATTATATTTTTTTGTTTATTGTTTACAAGAAAAACTAACAAAACTAAATTCTTGACAGTTTCAATATGTCAGTTCTCAACATTGTCGGTATCAAAGTCAACAAATAACAGAGAACGTGTTCAAAACTGAACAAAAAATAAATAAACCATCACATCATCAAATTAATATTTAGTAGTCCTGCCATTGGCACGTAGTAGAGCTCTAATCCTGGCTGGCATCTTCCCCACGAGCCTTTCACACTGTTGAGGGGTAATCTTGTCCCATTCTTCTTGAATTACTGCTTTTAATTCTTCTAAATTCTTTGGTTTATGCTTTGAAACAGACCTTTTGATAATCCACCACAGATTTTCAATGGGGCTCATGTCCGGGGATTGAGCTGGCCACTCTAAGACCTGGATACTGTGCTCCTGCAGCCAAGTTCACCTGGCCTTGGATGTGTGGCAAGGGCATTATCTTGTTGAAACATCCAGTTTGTACCTCGACGGAACAGTGCACGCACAGAAGGGAGCATGTGGGTTTGGAGAATGGTACAATACTTGGTAGAGTTCAATGTGCCATCACAGACAGTGAGATGACCAACACCAGCAGCACCCATGCATCCCCAAACCATGATACTGCCTCCACCATGCTTGACAGTAGGTACTGTACATGCTGGAGATAATGCTTCACCTGGCCTTCCGCGTACCCTCACATTAGTAGGAGGAAGATAAAGCTGGAAACTGGACTCATCTGACCACAAAATCTTCTTCCAGTTCCTGGCTGTCCAGTTCTTGTGTGCCTGGGCCCAACGATGCCGGGCTAACCTCTGTCTCTCATTGATCAGGGGCTTCTTAGCCTTGTAGGACCTTAAGCCATGATCTAAAAGTCGGCCACGTACAGTGCAGGTGGAACACTGGACACCAGTTTGGTTTGACCACTGCTGCTGAAGCTCCTGTGATGCCATTCGGCAGTTTTGCCTGCACATGCGGATCAGGATGCGGTCATTTCTTGCTGAAGAAACCCTTGGATGCCCAGATCTTGGTTTGTCTTCCAAGCTGTTGGTTCGTCTGTATTTCTGCAGAGTGTATCCAACTGCTGAAGGACTGCATTTGCACTTCCTGGCTATCTGGCGGCAGCTGTACCCTTCCTGGCTGAGAATCTTTATCTTCAGGCGTGTTTCCTGCGTTAGGTTCCTTGTTTTAGCCATTTTTGTGTCTGAAGAACTTTCAAATGTGCTGGCTTTATGTAGACACGAAGCTTGGCAACAAAAATTGTGTCTTTTAATAAAAAGAACGACCTTCATCACTGGTACCAAAATGATCCAATACTCAAAATTTCTTATGTATTTTTATGGAACCAAGTTTTTAATGGCTTTTTTAGGATTTATTTAGTATTCTGGCTGACTGTACTAAAAGAAATTGTACTTGAAGACCTAAGAGTGATTCTTAATGCAATATTTCACAAATGCATGGGGTGTCCGAAAACTTTTTTCCACCACTGCACATTACATAAGGCTAAATCATTTGTTCTGTTGCTTTAAGTTTTTTCTTTGTCCATGCACGTGCTCTGTGCCAAAAGCTTCTGTGATCAGATTTGTATTCATCGAGTTCATTTTATTATCATCAAAATGAAGATTGACCAAGACCACGATTTTTTTTTTCTGTCAGTTTGTAAGGCTTAGCGGTCCATTCACACTGACAGATCATACGTTCCAGGACAACCATTGGTGCTGGGGGTCCTCTCATCCAATCTAACATCAGCATGCTTGTTGATGGTGCACGCATCCTGCAGAAAAATCTCCCTTGGAGATGACCTGTGATGCTCATGTAGGTGGACATGTCTTTACAGGTTGTGATAGCAGAAGTGTTTTTGCAGGGAAACTCAGTGCTCTCAAACTTCTCAAGGGAAACAGAACATTCAAAGAGTCCTTCAGATCCCCGGTACATCCTGAGCTGTATCAGAGGAATTATACAGCTATATGGAGTCACAGGATGTATGCACCATCATCTAGTTTATGTGACATTAATGATCTGTGTTACCTGCTGTTGTGCGCAAAGATATAAATACAATAAATAAATGTTCACCATCTTGCTCTAATAATAACTGCATAAATGTGTTACTGTAGGTCATTTCCAGACATTTGGACTCCTCACTTAACCCTTTCTGACCTACCATAGAACAAGTCCGCCAGAGCATATCTTTACAATTTTACCTGCTGTAGGGCCATTTTTGGGAGTATTTTAATATGCTATACATCAATACAACCCTTAAATCCCAAATTTTAATAATATGTGTGGACATATGTCCATACTAATGAAAGAAATTGCTAAAAAGTGCAATAAACATAAATAAAATAAATTGTAAATGTAAAAAAGTTGCACAAAATCCTTTCAAACCACAGAAAATTTATTTTGGGTGTTTTCATAACTTAATTTTTGAGATACACTCATTTTTATAAAATGTGACAAAAACAAAAGTTAAATGCACATTGTGCACAATTAGCAAAAATACAACATGTACATCAAAATGAACTATTTACAATAGAACAGCCAAAGTTCAAAGTCAAACATTACTTTTCAATAGCACCAGGGGAGCTGTGATAGGTCTTGTGACAGTTCCTGTCCACGATGAGCAATATTTTTGCTGCATTTTTATTGATGTTGGCACACAGTGTTTTGATGGCAGCCTGGTGAAAGTAAATCCTGAACAGCTCAGATGGAGAGGGATTGTCCACATACTGTGATAGAGGTGACTGCACACCTGGCCTCCTTTTGGGCAGAAAATGTGGTAGGGGATGTGGCAAGATGTCAGGCTCCTTTTTGGTTCTCCAGCCAGCTGCATCACCAGGGAGTGTCTCTGACCTGGAGCCTCTGTTTGCTGGAGACCGACTCCTTCCTCCCCCTCTGCCTCCCTCCGGGGTGCAGGGCGAGGAGACCCCCCCACTTCCTCCTCCTCATCATTATCGTCACCTCTGCAAACATGAGAGTAATACAATAATGGTGCATATTTAGTGCAGAATGCTTTCAGTTGTGTTACATGTATATTTTCTTTACTTTACTCTAACTCATAAACAAACAATATTTCATGAATATATACATACATGTCATAGGAAGGATCTCTCCCTTGGATGAGGTCGGCGTCATCACCACTGTCGGCAGAATCCGGACCAGATGAGTGGAGTGAATCTTGATCTGACACTGTAATTAGCTTGAAAGCTTCGCACCGGGAGAAAAGCCGTTTCGCGCATCTGGGTTGTTACGGTTCCATAAATATATGTGTGCAAGTGTCTGGTGAGTGTCTGGTGTGTGTGTGTCTAAGTGTCGTTGTGAAAGAGTAAAATACAAAACGAGAGCAAGAGCGACTGTGACTGCAAGCTGAGAGAAATATTTACAGCGGAAGAAAGAGAGGAATTTCCCGGGAAATGACGTCACTCGTTGTTGCCGCGGGTAGTGTCGCAAGAAAGACACGCAAGAAAATAACGTGACAGTTCATGCTCACAACGTGATGACGTTTAGTCCAACATAGGAAGTGCTGTGAATACCCGCGATCGAGATTATAATGTTTTTGTTCTTAGCGCTTTTTACTGTTTTTCTACAAACCTGTCAGTGCAAGGAAACAGCACTCTGGGACATGATGAATGCATGGTAAGTTAGAGTAACTCCTCCGGTTTTAAACGCAAAAAGAATTATTGCTCTATCTTATTTGGTTGCAATTCTACCGGCATTTAAAAAAATCAATATGCAAATGGGATCGCGGGCGCTCCCGCCGGTTTTAAAGGGTTAAAATGGATGAGAAATATCTTCCACTTATTCTCACTGGTATTCTGATGTTAGCCTGGATGAGGGCACCAATGGCCATCCTGGAACGTAAGGTTTTAAAGTGTGTACAGACCTGCATGCTTGCAGACTGCTAAGCCTACCAACAAACTAAAGTGCACAGAAATGTGCAAGTTACAAACTGCAGCGATCAATGGGAAGAAGAGAAATATGCAGAAACTAGTTGATTATAATGACGATGAATAAACAGAATAAACATACTAGTATGACACAATGTTTGTTAAGACGAAGATGATCATTGGTTAAAAAGTAGAGATGCACCGATTTGGATTTTTTTTCTCCCGATAACCAATAATTACCTGCTTCTCATGGCCAATAAACCATTGAAGGTTGATACTTGTGACAAAGCTGCCATTTGGGAGGTGTAATTATATTATTACTGCGCTGAAATATCATCTAGAAAAACAGACTTTTTCAAAATCCAAAACTAGCATTAGCCGTCTTGGATAGTACCAACAAGTGAACATTGTGGCCTGGGTCCCACCATGTTTCTACTGCAGCCCAGAACAGACACAATCATAGAACCAGTTGACGTTGTTTGTATATATGTTATAGTATATGTATGTGTAAGTTTTTCTGTGATTCAAACTTAACTAGAACTGCAAGCAGTTATGAACAGGGGCCAAGCCCCCCATGCGACTCGGTCCCCGCTTCCCGCGGAGCCCATGGAAGTTGTCCCCGAAGGACGACGGGCTCTGGGCGAGTGCATGTTTATGAATGTGTCATTTAAAATGTGGAAGTTACAGGCAAAACTGCCTTTGCATCTGTTATAGTGCCACCTATAGACCGATTTGCGACGAATTTGGCACAAAGCCTCTGGATGACCTCAGGAACGAGTGACTTAAGTTTGATGTTGAAAGCATCTACTTTGAGCGAAATATGAAACAATGTGTGTTTTTTAGTTAGCAAAAAAGATTGGTTGTAACAAGCGCATTTTTTGGAGTGCCAAAATTCTTTTGATAACTTTTCATCAGACACATCTGGAGATTCTATGTGCAAAGTTTTAGGCAGGTGGCACTTAAAATGTAGGAGGAGTTCGAAAAAGTAGGTTTTGGACATGTGGCGAATTAGCAAAGAGAATGTGCAGCAGAAGTGGGCGGGGCCTGTGTCAGAAAACCCAGCTCTATCCAGGGAACACATGGATATAATGTTTGTGAAAGTGTTATTTAAAATGTGTAAGTTGTAGGCAAAAACGCGTTTGCATCCGTTATAGCGCCACCTAGTGGAGTACATGTGCAATTTTTGTTATGGAAGATCTGTGTCCTATATGTACCCTTAAAATTTCAAAGCCCTCAGCATAATAGTTTGGCTGAAATTAATGTTTATTGTTTATCTTGTAATAAGCCACGCCTACATTGACCAGTCATGACCACCTTCAAGATATGACCTCAGAATTGGCCCTACATCATACCAACCGAAATTCGTAGAAATCCATGCAGCCGTTCAAGACATAAAAACTTACTATATTTGTAGCGCCCCCTAGTTGCCAAAATTCGCCAAATTCGGCTCATACCCTCACAGTCTCATGCCAACCAATGATCTCAAATTTGGTGTTAATTGCATTTAGTTTGACCGAGATATCCAACAGTTTGCATTTTTATAGCTAGCTATAGAAGTTTGTTTGTTAATAATTTGCGCATTTTTTTGACCAAATAAAATTCTTTTGATAACTTTAGATCAGGTCCAGTAGAAGAGTGTACTGTATATGTCAAGTTTCACGCAGATTGGAAAAAAATCCCAAGGAGAAGTTTAAAAAAGTAGGTTTTTCAATTTTCGCGATTTTGCGAAAAAACTTCCTAGGCGCAAGTGGGTGTGGCCTATGGGGATACAAGATTTTTGAAAGTGCGACATACGGTGTGGGAGCTATAGGCAAAAACGCATTGGCCTAGGTTATAGCGCCCCCTGCAGGCAGATATACATAGTTTTTTGCATCTGAGGTACGTGCAGGGGTCTGGACCACCCCTCCAAATTGCACCGCCCTCCCTTGCACGGTTTAGCCTGCAGCACCACTTTTACCTACGGAAGAATAAAAATAAAAATCTTTACAAAAACAATAGGGTTCCTAGCACCGCTGGTCCTAGGAAACGCGTCTGCTTGCATACGCGTTCCCTCGGCCCCTCGGGCTTGGCCCCCTAACTAAAGGTGGTACTAAGGTGGTACCAAACTCTGGCCTGGCCCATGGACGAATATCTGCTTCATATTAAACATACAAATTTAATATATTTGTTGTTTGCAGAAACGTACAATACCAACGTTTATTCTGGCAATTATGTTGCAGGTAAACCACTTTTTCTGTCAACCCAACGAGTAAGCAGCTATTATTTCTCTCTTTGTTTGGGTCAAGGTGTGAAGAAATATCTAGTGAGGTGTGTGAACTCTCTGTTTACCTGTACACCTGGGGGAATATTTCTGTAGGAGCAGAATATTTAAGTCTTTGAGGATTATGGATTGAAAGGTCTGTTGAACGACTTCTGTTTTCTTTTGATGAAACCAGTGGCTTATTTCTGTGTGTTCAGAGTAATCATCAATAGAAAAGTCTGTAAAAGTAAAGATAACAGGAGAGGCTCACACTGGGTCTAGGAAGAGCCATGCTGCTCCTTATTCCCACGTGGGCCTTACATAAGCCTTCCCTCCCTCCCTGCTGTATCATCTCCTTGGTATCCTATTGCCCTCTCCAACACAAATATGCACCCCCGCTACGTGCACTTGCAGACCTCCCCCTCTATTCATGTTAACCCTCCATCACCTATCAGCCCGGGGGGCCTATTTTAGCAAAGATGAAAGCATGGCAACTCCTTTGATAGCACAATTTATTACATGAATTCCCTCTGATAACTACGGGAAAGGTGTGGAGGAAAACAGGACTGCGTTCACCTTGTTACATCGGAAAATATCACCCACTGCCAATGCTGAACTCAATTTTCTTTGTGTTTGTGTACCGGCCGCTGTTAGCTGACAATTTCTCCTAGGAAACAGCTGCTTTTACTTGCTCTGTCAAATCAGATGAAAAACAATCACAGAGCAGATATGGAAAATAATTTATGAATAGAGAACACGTGAGCAGACACGTTTTATTGAAGCCAAATGAATCTTTAAAGTGTGTGAAAGTGGCGGCAGTCCAATATGAGACAGGTCTTTGTACTTCATACTCAAATACAGTGTTTTTTCACTGGATTTAAAGGGGAGCACCAGCTAAATTAAAGGGGAACTAATATTTTTTTCAACCTGGGCCCTATTTTCCGATCTACTTTTGTCTAAATGAGTGATAGGATGTTCAATGTTTTACATTTCTCCAGTACGAAGCTAGGGCTGACCTGCCTGCAGCCCGTGAGCGTGCACTATATTAAATAATAGGGCACTGGGATGGCGTGAAATAACGTCAAATTGCGTCCACTAAAAGTGGATTTTTTTCACACAGATAGGCTCAGACTGTTAGGGTAATTATCCAACAACATAATGGAAAGGAGAAATGATCGTCTGTGTTTACCTTTAGTTGCATTCGGACATGACCCCTGCCTGTTGTAATTTTAGTATATGTGCTACCGAAGTAACACTGCTCCCTCTTTCTCCTCGAGTTCTGCGTGTGTGTACATCAGTGTACTCTGTGTTCAAATAAATACGGGCAGTCATCAAATTCAAATGGCTCATCCAGATCCAGTTGGTCAGAATCGGGTAAAAAGTCAGCCATGACTACTCCAAACAGAGTAACTCCTCATGTTTGTAAGGTCACTCCAGCAGTAACTTCCTGTAACAACTCAAATCTCGCGAGACCTGAGATTTCAGAGCCAGACTGGTTCTGGATGGACCATATTTGTTTGAACACAGAGTACATGGACATAGACAGATGCAGAGCTCATTGAAACTGAAGAGCGGACGAGGAGAGAGAGGGGGAGCGGTGTTACTTCGGTAGCACATATACTAAAATTACAACAGGCAGAGGAACATGACCGAATCCAGCTAAAGGCAAACACAGACGCTAATTTCTCCTTTCTGTTATGTTGTTGGATAATTATACTAACAATCCGAGCCTATCTGTGTGAAAAAAATGCACTTTTAGTGGACGTATTTTGACGTTGTTTGACGCCGTCCCAGTGCCACGCTCACGGGCTAAGGGCAGGTCAGCCCTAGCTTCGTACTGGAGGAATGTCAAATATTGAACATCCTATCACTCATTTAGACAAAAGTAGATCAGAAAATAGGGCCCAGGCTGAAAAAAACATTAGATCCCTTTTAAGATCTTCAATGTTATTTCCGTGACCTTACTTACTTACTTACCTATACCTTACACCCCTTTTGGGGTATAGGCCGTCGACAAGGGACCTCCAGAGTACCTGATTGCTGGCTTTCTTTTCTATCTGTGTATCCCATCTCCATGGGTTTCCATGACCTAGGAAAGTTTAATCAACATTTGTGAACATGAGCTACTCTCTGTCAAAGCCAGAGGGCAGAGAAGTAAATCTCAAACTTGTGACGTCATAGGGCAAAGAGTCTGGAGCTGCTCCATAGGCAATGAATTAGAGTGTGATTCGTGGACCCACAGAATGTTTGTTTTTTTGCTTTCTATTAAAGTGTTTTTAGTTGTGAGACAGGAAATGCACCCATATACCGTAAAACTTGGTATATAAGTCGCACTTTTTTTCCCTTTTTTTTTTTTTTTTTTTTCCATCTAAAAAGTTGGGTGCGGGTTATAGACCGGTGCGACCTATAGACCAAGGTAAATGCTGACATAGGTAATTTGACCCACAAGTTGGCGCTACGTTAGGCTAACCAAACGTCCTCTTTTGCCCGGACATGTCCACTTTTCACGTCCCGTCCGGGGTGTCCACGGCGTCCGGGGGTCTTTTATAAACTGATGATAGTGTCCGGTTTTCCTGTGTTTGTGTGTGTGTGTGTGTGTGTGTGTTAGAGTGCGGCACGGGCAGCATATTTCTGTCCGAACCCGAACCAAGCCCGACATTATTTAATGACCAAAGCACTGAGTTTGCGTCACACAGTGGTTACAGGCTATTTAACAGGCTGGGCGTGCGCCGTGGGTGTTCAGCTGCGGAGAGGGAGACCTCCATGTTTGAGACGGGAGCGGGAGGCGGGAGGTCCGACACTTCTAGCGAGAGGAGAGGGAGAAATAAAACAAAATAAGATAAAATAGGAAAAACCTGTCTCCCTCTTTTATTTTATTTTCAGCGTTTAATCAAGGTGGAGGCGGGCGGCTGGAGGTCCGAGACTTCCAGCGAGGAGAGAGGTAGAAACAAACAGCCAATGTGTGTCTGTGTTTTATGTTCAGGTGTTGTCACATAAATAACAGTGCCCAAGCAATAAACAGGACAGACGATAGGATTTTATTTATTTTTACACTACATGTTCACTGAAAGCTGAGCGATGTTGTTATACCGTAATTTTATTTCCTGAAGAGGTTGTTTGGAAAATTGTAATCTGAAAAGTAACCAAAGCTGCTTAAGAGGTTATTGTGTTTTCAATGTGTTTCAAATTAAAAATAAAGGGAAACAGTGTAGGAATAACTTGTATAACGTTTTTATTAACAAATAGTAATATAAAACCTTGTTTTTCCTGTTTGAGACCTTAAAAAATAGACTGCGACTTATATGCCAGTGCGACTTATATTCCGAGTTTTACGGTACTCACATCATTCCCCTGGGTGTTCTCAGTGTCATCTAGAACATCTTTCCAAATTCATTGTTTCTGGTTCAGCTCCAGACTTTATATCCTATGGTATCACAAATTTGAGTTTTAGCACTCTAGTTCTAGTATTTTGAAGAGAGTTTTTCATTTTTACTAATATTTTTGGACTGGTTTAGACCACAGGGATAATATATGACTTCTGAAGTCCCCTTAACAATCAGTAAATTCTTGTTACATGTATGGATCCATCATATGACGGCCAAATTGTTAACACTGATCACATCGCTATGCTAACAGCACATTGGGGCTGCACCTCTACATCCAAAATGATTTATACAGTTATTTTTATTGATATGCAATTATTCATCATAGTTATTCATTGTTTTTAGGGACCAAATATATTTATTGCAATTTGACATTTAAAAAAACAGACAACTTCTTTGACTCTCACCTAGTGCTCAATTTCTGCTGATACACTAATATTTGCATCAAAATAAATTTTAAAATGAAGTTCTTTTTCACCTGAAATCAGAGCATTTCCTAGAGATATGCATCAGCAGCTGTTGACACCCGTTCTATTTCTATGGACGTTATTCTCTGTGGCGTTCGTGCGTTCATTGTACTGCAGATTGTGATGTTTTTTTAGGTGGTGATGTGTTCTATCCTAAATTCGAAACACTTCCAAACAGCGAGTCATGATGGTTGGTGACCAGTGATTTTCATTTGGCCTGTCCCGCAGTAGTCAGGAAAGTTTTTTTTACAGGCTGCCACTGCAGAGTGCATATGTGGTGGATAGCTCTTTAAAAGTGGAGGCTGGCTCATAGTTTAGGGACCTTTTAATTTGATATGCAGCGGCATTTTCTATGAGCGCAGCATACATTTTAAACGTCACTATTGCAGTTGATCGTGTTCATTTAATCGTGGGAAGCCAAAGTTATGATCTTGATTAATATTCGATTAAAGGTGCAGCCCTGCAGCACATACAAACAAATCACATTTTGCCAGGACAATTGGAAAGCAAAACCAAAAGGTATTATTTAAATGAAAATATGTATTCAGATTAATTTTTCCCCCCAAAGAAATAGAAGGACTTGAATGGGCCTTGAGGCAGAGTTGCTGTGGGGAAAAAAAGCACACATGAAGAAACTCATTTCCATTGTAAATTCACATGCTCTCCTCCTGAAAATACCTCAGCCACTGGTGTTTACCTGTGGCTGTTGGATACATATACACCGTTTAAAGGGTGTGTCTCACAACACAATGTGCCCCGGGCTCACAGGATCAATCCTAAAGACGGAGCTTGAACCCAAGGCATTTTTTTTTGTGGGTCGGGGGTGTGAATCAATGTGAGTCTGTTGTGCAACTTCACAGCAAGATTCTCCTTCATTCCACCTGGCAGATAGGAATAACTAGCTTTGTCTGCGATCATAATATCTGAAGCAAGATTAAGTTGATTCAAAGCAGCAGGAGTCTAAATATCAGTGCAAGGCCCTACCTAGCACAAGACAAATAGACCTTTCTGCAGTCTCTGACATGTAATGATTCGTGTGATAAATACTGTTTTTTGTCAGACTTGTCTTTGTGGCTACCTCAATTAGATTACCCTGATGTGTAATTCCTCTGACGGAGATGTTTCAAGAGAGGGGAACCTCATCATGTGCAATTTGCACACACACACCTGCCACCTTTTTCATCATTAGGAGCCGACAGGTCTGGTCAGCCAAAAATCCTCAGCCGCCAGACCCTGGCAAGGGAATCCTCTTCTCCGCATTCATTACTGGAACCAAGAGACCTTTCATTGTTCATTTGTGTAGTCCAAGAGATTCTGGAGATTCCTAAGGGATCACAAATGATGCACCATTCACATACCTGCTTCAGCCATAGTTCATTCACCAACCCCATTGGCCTGCCATCTTCCACTCATCTTTTTGGAGTCTCAAACGCTGACCTCTTTCAAAGCAGCGATGCTTCCTGCATTTTGACCGTTGCTCACTTGTCAAAGCCCACTACAGAAAATCCAGCGTTGTGTGAAATGGACAGGGACCTGTCTCCCTGACTGTTAAAACCTTAGCACCAGCTGCACCTCAATGAACATACTTTTTTTTTCCCCCGGTGATCCTTTCATTTTGCAGAGCCACAGGACGCCACACGCACAGCCCCGCTGCTCCTCTATCCCCCTTTTCTACCCGCCGTGTTCATTCCCGGTGTTTCGTGCCTCCTCCCACTCTCTTTGTCATTGCTTTGTTTACCTACACAGTGCTTCAGCGAAGCAGATGCACCTGTCCTCTGAGCGATATTTGGCAACTGCATGTCTCCCTTGGCGGATGTCTTTGTAACTCATCAAAAGTTCTTTTGAAGCTTGCTCAGTATTCAGGCAGCGAGGCGTGCTTGGGATCATCAGAGGTGAAACTGTTCTAAGCTTTGGTCTGTTTTAAAAGGTCAAGCTGCCACAAGCACTTTTGCTAGTTCACTATCCTTAAACTGAGAAACAGTTCATCCACAGTCTCTGCACTATCAGGCAGCAGATGGAAGCCTTTGCTCGTGGACTGTTTGTTTGATGTGCGAATTTGACCAGTCGCATGGAAGGCTTTGCTGCTGCATTCTCACTAATTGCGTGATTTGAAATAGCGTCTGCAAGAACAATAGCCTTATCAGTTTCCCACTGATTGCATCTGATGCAGTGTACATTCACACAGCCAGCTTATTTCATTCATAAACTGCATTCATGGTTTTACACACACTCATATTGTTATCCTTCATACAAATGGATATGGTTATAGGCCTAACATTGGCCATCAGCAAATTTTTCAACATGCCTCGAGGCTGCAAATCAGAAACGAGTAGGAATAAAAAGCCCATTTGCATAGCGTATAAAATCTGATAGAGCTGACATGAGCAGAAAGTAAAACATTCACAGTAAATCAAGAATTTAACAGTGGTTTCTTTTTATTGTTAATTGCATTTCAATTATGAATCATTCAGCAATTAGTTTACTGTTTAGATTAAAATGCTGTTCAGTAACAATTATTGACAGTAAGCCAGACTGCTTTCTCAACCACACACGATTCAGAATTTAGCTGCTTACAGTAAAACTGAGAGTAAAACAGAATTACTGTAATGTCTCACACAGAAAACCTGCAAATTTAATAGTACTATATAATGCAACTATAACATAAAAAGCATGAAGTATAGATAGAAAATAGATGTTGCAGATGTTTTTAAAATCTAAGTGCACAAAATACTAGAAAAATGTAAGCCTTACATGAGTTAAATGACATATTTGAAGAAACACAAATGACTAATTAAACTACTGCAGTCTTGCATAGTGATAATTGATAATACTTTTGCATAAACAACAACTTAAAACATAATTTTCTTGCCACAAAGATCCATCGTCATGGAGGATAATGTGTTTCCTCTGCCTCGTATTTTGCAGTAATAATTTATTTTGGTCCTTATTAACAATTTTCAAAAAGAAGGCACAAAAACGGTGTAAATAACAAAAAGGCAATTAAAGGGAAAACAAACTGCAAGGTAAAAGGGAAAAAATGGCTACAAAAACAAAAAATATTGACTCAAAGGTGTGCTCTGAAGCTGAAGCGTATTATACCTACCCATATCATATTCTATTAGATTATCCTGTCAGTGCTTGGTTTAGGCTAGGCTGTGAAGAACAAAAGCAAAACAGATATAAAAACAATGTATACACAGTAATATTCGCTCAGTTATATATATATATATTTTCACAAAAATGGAACAAAAACAAAGTTCCAAATGTTTCATATACAATAATAAACACACCTTAGTTTTATATTTGTTTACCACCTTATTTCTTTATATTTACCCACACTTCCACACAGTAGGTACCATACTGAACTGTAATATACTGTGACAGGAAGTCACATAAAAATGTAAGAGGATGCAACAAAAATACAGAGGAGACCTCTAAAAGTAAATCAAGCACAAATATACAGTATATTAAAAAAGGGCAAAATCACCATAAATTATAGGCCAACGTTTCCTGTTAATATCTTTTCATGTTTGTTTGTTTTTGTTGTTGTTTTCAGTGGTTAATGTGGTAATATTTGCTTGAGTACAATGATGCAGTCTGGACATTTCCAAAACTGGAATGTACCAAGTATTTTATAAAGTAAATCCTAATTTGATATTCAGAATCCTACTCAGATTTTGAGTGTTTTATGGAAAGTCAGACAGACACTGCAGGAGACACACATTACTATCACTATTGACTGGCATGCCATCAGTGCTGCTGCTCCAGGAGTTTTCCATGCTTATATTCTACAATGCATATCACGGACAGACAGATCTTCAGATTGTACCTTCCCCTTTTCTTCATGAAACATGTCTTATCACTTTGAATGATTGGTAAGAGAAGAGAAAGGGATTACTCTAAATGTAATACTGATTCTGGGATTGTCTCTATGAGGCATAATCATCAGATCTTCATATTTCATGTGAAGCAGAGTAAGAAGCTATGCCGCAGGAATGTAAAGTCACACATGATCAGGTTCTTGTGCAGCAAATAAGACCAATTTTCTCACAGTTGGAAGTTTAAGTGATGTAAACAATGTGGAAAAACAACCCAGTGTTGAAGAAAAATACCTAAGCAGATGCTGTATTATGTGCATGTGGAGAAGTTTTCTAACACCAAGAGGCTTTAGCTGAGAAGAGAGGGGAAGGGGGGAGAGACAGAGGAATGCAGCTGCTATTAAATTTGCTTTAATACAGACCTGTTTGTTCTAGATGAAGGCCATTTATAGCAACTGTTTCAAGTCAAGTCAGTTTTATTTATATGGCCCAATATCACAAATTTGCCACAGGGGCTTTACAGTCTGTACAGCATAAGATACCCTCTATGCTTCGACCAGTGGTGCGGCCAAGGGCTTGCCAGGAGAGGGTCAGGCCCCCACCATTGGCCCTCCCTCGCAAAAATAATCAAAAATAATTGAGGGTCTCTGTGTGGAGATTTTAAATCTTACTGGATTTGTTCCCAGTAAATGTTCTGTCCCTTACAATCAATGCATGCCTTCAGATTAAAGCTGTATATTTGTGTTTTTATGGAGGACAACCAGCCTATTTGAAGGACAATAAATCACCTAACGTGTTCATATGCAGTACTCAAAATGTTAACTCTGCCAGTATTAATCTATGCACATCAGATTATTAGTAACATTAAAGTGATACTTAGCTGATTTCAACCAGCTTTGTATCAAAACAGTGTGGGTAGCATATGTAAATGAAGTGTGGTAAACTTCCCTCTATCTAACCAGTACCTAATATCTCCTAATATTTTTTGCCAGCCAGCCACCATTGTTTCAAACAGACATGTTTGCATTATGTCACCTACCAGCGGCAGTGTTTATTGGTCTAGTGCAGCACAATGCATTCTTGTAGTTGTAGGTTTTCTCTCTCTTGAGCAAAAGCATCCTTTTTCTCTGTGTTCTCAGGTTCTGTCGCATTGACTTTGAAAGTATTTGCGTCTTTTTACAGAAAAGACATCCTGGTTTTATTAAAAGGCCATCTTTCCAGCAGTCAAATACATCTTTAACTATAAAATAAAAAAACAAAGTATATCAGTTTGCATCTCCTTAACTCTCATATTGACACATTTTTCAACTAGCCCTTGTACGACAACAGCAAAATAGAATTTCTGAAATTCCATTATGGCGTTTAGCTTTGTTGTGCCACCTCAAAATTTTCAGTGGCTCAGCTGGCCACCCCTATGAAAAATTTCTGGGGATGCCGCAGCCTTTGACCCTTAAGGGGGAAAAAAACACTTTTAACAGGGAGAGAAATTGAAGAAACCTTAGGAAGAGCAACTAAGGAGGGTTCCCTCTCCCTAGACAGAAACATAAAATAGATATCCTGTGTTAAGAATAGCCAACATAATGAAACTACAGTATAAACAATACAAATGACAAAACTATGCAGAGAATGTTAACATGTATGAAGAAAATGAATCCAGGAGGATGTGAAGCAGGTGTCACTCAACAGCTGGAGCCTGAGCCACACATCCTCCTCACCATGTCACCTAAAACAGGCTATGTACATTGTTTCTTAATAAACAGCCCTGGATGTCTTGACAGAGTATAGTATTGTATAGAATTGCCTTTTCCAGATATTATGAACTAACATCCCTTCCCCAACAGGTCAGCCATAGGTCAGCGAGGCCATTATCATGGATATATTCAATAACATAACGCTGAATGAATTTTCAATGCACTGACTTGTACCCTCCTGACCCCTGGCAATCTGCAGCACTTGTTTCAACATTCTCAGAGGTCTGAATGACTCACAACCTTCACTGGATATTGTAAAATGTGTATGAGGACGAATGGGCCTTTGATGTCAACCATTATTAACGTCTTCCAGCTTTATTCCCTCACTTGAGACTTCCTCACTCACAGGAACTGGTTTGTGTGTTGGTGCATGGCCGTGTGTGTCCCCGTGTGGAAGGATTACTTTCTTGTCAAGGTGAGTCTGCAACGGCAACAACTCTCACTCCTTTCAAAAAGTAAGAAGCTGCTTAGATTTCTCCCATCGCTCTTGAGATGTTCTGTATGCAGTGTGTGCATCTGCTATAAGTTCAAAGGAAGGTAAATTATACAAGGGGGGCTAGTTTGTCATAAGAAATTTAGAGGCACTACACTATACAAGATTTACAACAATCTTGTTATTTCTGTTGCTTGTAGGAGTAATGATATGACTCAGAGAATCCGACACACAGGCTTCATCTGAGCCCACCTGGAAGATCACTCTCTGAACTAAACTCAACTTTTCAGTCCTCCAACAACGATTTTGTTCAGTGAAATCTAATTTCAACAATCTGCTCCAATCAAGCACTATTCGTTACACCAATTGTCAACACAAAGTTACTTGACTATTGTCCTATACGCACAGAACTAGTATTTCAGTCAGGTGATACAGGTGATTGAGGTAAAGATGATTGTTTAATATAAATTATAGGTGTACAGATTAACAGATGACATGATGATTAAGATTTGACAGAAAGACTTGGGCGCCTAGACTCTACAGGGAGATTTTGTAATTGAGGGGTTTCTGCCCTGAACAGCAGCAAGATAAATCTCCGTAGAGAGTCCGGAGACTGTTGATGGTGGCTGATATCTCTGCTGAGGCCGATGGTGCTGATGAATCTGCAAAGACGGACAGCATGCCTCTTATTGTAATTGTATCCACACAGTAATAAATAATAAACAATAAATTAGTGTAATAGGTAAAAACTGTACAAATGATGTTTATGAATATTTCACATTTAGTGTAATAATTATACTCATGAAAGAAAGACATCCTGTGTATTTAAAGTTGTTCAGAGACCTTATTGCTGTGGGGAAAGTGAGTGAACGTGTGAGGAGTAAATGGCAGATGGTATGAGGAATAAATTACAGGCATAAGCATGAAAAAGTAAAGTCTACCTGGATGAAATTTCACTAGAGCTTTATCACAAGGGTACCTCATGATTTAGAAGTTACCTCCCTACGTCTGTCTATGTCTTCACAAGGTGATGAGCAAAGTCTGTATTTTGGTTGAATTTATCCCTCAGATATGTGTAACCGTACTCTACATAACAAAGTAACACTATACAGCATTACTAGCAGATGTTTTGTGTGTGTGTGTGTGTGTGTGTGTGTGTGTGTAATGGACTCTGCCAGATAGTGTCACATATCCATGGCATTACTTTACAAGATTTTACTCTTCTGATGAATTCCAGCTTGCTCTTTCTGCAAATTTGTCTCTATGCTCTGTATTGAGATGAGCCTCTGTCTGCTAATGCAGCCCTCTTAATTTTAGATTGTTAAAAAGGCATAAAATAGGTCCGGTGAAAACAAAAAACCTAAATACAACCCCAAATCACTGAGCTGCCCACTGACATGGGACTAATATCATCACATGACCACTGTCTTTGGTAAAATACAGCAGGTTGTTTGCAGTGGGATTTTTACTTGACAAAGCACAACCACGGCCAATTCCAACACATTCTCACTCCGACCTCGTCACATATCAATGTTTGGTCATGGACCTTCCACTTCCACATACTAAGTGAAAGGTACCCTAGTTGTGTTGGTTGTCGAGGGTCTAGAACACTGTGTCAAGTTCTGTCTGTGATATGCATTGTCTTCTTTCAAAATACACTTCCCTTTTCACGGGAAATTTACCGTTTACATACAGTCTCTCCTTCAAAATAAATGCACTATGTCGCTACAGCAACGTAAATTGACATTTTTTTTTTAGCTCCAACAACTAAGGCACATGGTTGGCTTTTGGAAAAAAGAACAGGGTTTGGCTTTAAAATCTTACAGGACATGAACGCCGCTCTCCTGCGTGGAAATCGGTTTTGTTGGATCCATCCATCGTACTTCCTGCCCGTCCTACTCAGACTTTCGCTGCCTTAACTTTCATTCTTGTCCTGCTGCGTTTCCCCCTGACACCGCTGAGCGCCGTTAAACTATAACGGTGACCAACTGCGTATCATGCCGACGTTAAAGGACAACTTTTTTGTCAGTGTCTGATGCTGCAAGTCACTGCCCGAACACAGGATTTCAGCAACATTGAAGTGAGACCGGGTTGCGCAAGACTAACATCACAGATGACCTCTCCAATTATTACAAATTGAGAACAGGTCCCCAGGTAAAACTAGTCCTGTGCGAATCAGTTATTTTTTCTTTACCTAGAAATATGTAAAAATGTTTATTATTGATATAGGTGCAGACCAGTTCAAGTTACAGTGCAATAGGGCTGTAGTCTCCTGGTCGACTAGTCGATTATTTGGTCGCTGTGCTCTCATCCGACCACTTTCTCATTGGTCGAATAATCGCTGTGTTACTTTCATAAGGAGAAAAGTGCTACATCAATAGCTTTCCAGGACTAATCCATTATTTCCTGCAGCGGGGGGACATGCTAAGTTACCTGTGAAAACACCCCCTTTGTTGACAGAAGGTTTGACTCACCCACCCTACACTCAGCATCTCGGTGACGCAGACCTCCTGTTTGTTTTTGTATACTGAGTGGAAATGAAGGTTGTATTGACTTGTATTTCACAGATAAGAAACAATAAATTGTGAAGACAGTAACGCCTCCACTAAAACAGCATTTTAAGACTTTTGTGTGATTTATCCTTCGGGATTTACACTTCGGGATTTATCCTGGTTTCATATGAGCAGAGGAAATCTCCGCTCATCACTAGGCTAATTTATACAGTGTAAAATGCCATAGGCTGGCGCTAATAACGTTAGCATGTTGTGAATGCTTGGAAAATGTGTTTAGTATAAGACAGTTGTTTTGTTGGTGAATGTTGTGAGCTGTAACGGAGCCAAACTGTGTGCCGTTACCTTTGTTACATGTTACTGTTGTCCCTGGTTTCATATGAGAAGAGGAAAAGATCGCTAGACACTAGGCTGATTTATACAATGTAAAACACCATAGACTTGTGCTAATAACGTTAGCATGTTGTATTGGTGGGGGAAATGTGTGCAGATAAAGACAAGTGTTTGTCTGTCAGTTCTGCGATTTATAGTGAAGCTGATTTGCGTACTTGTGTTTGAAATTGTCTCTATTAAGACATATTTAATGTGTGTTTTGAATCAACTATATAAATAAAGTTGTATAGGGTGATGGTCAAGGCTGTTTCCTTATACAGATCTTTTTCTTCAAACGTGCTTTTTTTCAAGATTCTCTTAACCTTCGTTCATACAAAAAAAAAACTATTAGAATATATCTATAACCACAACCACATCACAGTCAGTCTTTTTCATTATTCCATCGTCATTTAGCATTCTGGTGTACTGCAGGAGGGTTTTGCGAGGTGTTTTAACTTTGTAAGATGAATAAGTTAACATGAATGCTACACAGCTGCATATTGCACCTATTCACCACAGGCTCTCACCATGACAGGCTCTAATATATTGAAATTAAACTAAAACACCACTGCCTGTTTCCCAATTCATTTTAGAGTGAGCAGCCCCGACTGAGCTTAACTATTAGACCCCGCACTCAATAATGTATTACTTCCATTTTAGCACTCAGAGAAAGAGGAATAATTGGAAAGGAACCAATTCCCATTTCACTATTGCTTCTCTTAGCAGCCTGCCATTATTAAAGCCTCAATATGTTGAATTTAAAGGTGTTTAATTCCTGACTTTAGTGACTACTAGCAATAGTAGAGCACACAGTATTACCAGCCTTCCTCAACCGATTAGCCCACAGATCTAAGATACACTAATAATGAAGGGCTTGAATGCAACACATAGACTGCACCAGTTCTTGTATCTCATCACAGATTTAATATACTATAATTACGTCCACAAGTAATGAAATGTAGAATAACCCAAAATAACCAATCGCAACAAACTGATCCTGATATATATGACAGAGAGCTGGTATCTGTATGTATTTTGGTTATTAATCAGCTCTAAAAAGAAAAAAAAAAAAATCTGTGACAAAAAATGTAATCAAATGTAGCAGGGGTTGTTGAATAAACACTTTACCTCCTCATAGCTCCAAAGATCCAAGTGATTTTAATAGCTCCTTCCTGTCCGCTACAGACAAGTGCTCTCTGGATTGATTTGCAGTATTTTGAAGGCTTAGTCACTCTTTAATATCTCTGGGGAACTCCTTGAAGGAACAGTACTTACACCATAGGGGGCAACTGTTGCTTTCAAATAACCTGATATGTCCTGGCCATTGTGCAGAGCAATCATCTCACCTTTTTCTTGTGCAGTGCATCCCCCCTGTAGCTTTAACACACTGGGTCATTGAGTATATTTTCAGCACAATGTAATAAAAAAAAGTGCACTTTTCAAAAGTTGAACATTTTTAAATAAGGACCTCTGGTATGTTTGTCCATTCACCTCAAGGGGTCAAAATAACATAGTGAGGTCATAAAGTAGGATTTAGGGATGAAAAAAATAATAATTTAGAAACATTTTTTTTCCAAACTGCCTTGCAGACAACCATCTGCCGCATATGTAAACTAGCTGTGCTGTATCTAAACCATGATTCAACAGGCACCCTGCAGGCAATCTATTTTCTGTGCTTTGAAGAGCAGTGTACCTCAGAGAGTTGGGGGGCAGATATCGGTCCTAAATGCTGAATCTCAAACCCTTGGGTCAGTACACAACAACAGCTCTGTGTTTACTGAAGGAATAGGGTCAGGAGCCATGGAATATTTAAGAACCACACTGAGTTACACAAAATCAGTACATGATACCAAAGTAGGCCTGCAGTATTTCCTAGTTTTAGCTAAAGGAAGAGTGCAGTCTGGTCTGTATTATACAGTGTATTTAGCAGATTTGTACCCTGAGGCATGTTCTCTGTTTTTTCAAATGAAGTTTCACCAGGAGAATATAACTGACATACTTTCCTACATCTTAACATTTGCAAGCAATGTGGGGCGGTTTGTGTTCCCTCCTCATTGTACACTCTGTGACACATCTTCATGTAAATTACCAAGACCACTTGAAGTGTAGGAGAGAAGTTAACTGTTGTTGCTACAATTAACAAAATTGGATGGTCAAGTATGTAGGTAAAATGTCACAAAGCTGCCTGTTGCATTAGCAGTAATAGATGTCAAACATTGTCACACACAAATATTTAATGAGCTCAACAAAGTTATTTCCTCCTTAGCTGATGGCGAAATAGCTTTTAACATCATGATGTCTGTCACCAGTTTTAAAACTCCAGTTTTGTACCTGTGTACCAGTGACATTTCCACAATATTTTTGAGCAATGATAACTCCGATTCACTTTGATACTCTCACTGTAGTAGAGATATAAAGTGTCTTGTTCTATTTGTCACTGTTGGCTGCACATTCAGGTGAATTAAATCTAATTATCCAGGAGACATACTTGTTATAAAGTGCTGAAACTCTGCATTAATTACCATATGTGTAGATTTCAGCAGCTGGCATTTCAAGCAGCATATGAAAGAACCAACAGATACTTTCATTTGAATTTTACAGTTATGCACATGGCACAGTTTTGCTTTACGGAGCTTTAGTTGCATTACTGCTTGGAAAGTGATATGTCAGTTTTCTCTGTTGGCTTGAAATGTGGCAGTGCAACATGCCAGTCTCAACCCAGCAAACTGCATTTACAATTTTCAGTGGCAGTCAGTGACAGTTGAACACTTTGACTTGTGTTGACACTTGGCTTCATCACAAACGTCTGCTCGTTTATGTAATGTATATAAACCTTTACCAAGGCCTCAAGCATCAATTCATTCATGAGCAGCTGGGGTACTCTTGTATTCAATGAAAATCTTATCTACTTTGATTTCTCATTGATATGCACACAATGTATAAATCCTATGAATTATGCATTATTTCTGTTAAGAATGAACGTTCAGAGTCTGATAATGTTTCCTTTCAGACTTAGTTACAAAGCTGTTTGTCTCCGATTTAGACAGACAGCCTCTCCAATCAATAATGCGGCAACCAAGCTCAGAAAACAGAGCGTTGGCTCATGCACCATCCTGATAAATCTTCATCGGGCTGTCATTGTGTAGCTTGGCTTTTGGAATCTGATTGACTAGAAAATTGAAGGTATTAGAGATACTGTAAATGTCATGGTGCCATTAAAAAACAACTTATTAAGTGCATTATTAGCTCAGTTTGACATTCTTTTTCATTAATATTCACAATTAATAATCTCTCTAAGCAAAGCTATATTAGCCACAATCTTAAAGGGACAGTTCACCCCAAAATCAAAAATAAAATTTTTCCTCTTATCTGTAGTGCAATTTATCAGTTTAGATTTTTTTGGTGTGAGTTACAAAGTGTTGGCGATATCAGCCGTATGGATCTCTGTCTTCTCTCAAATGTAATGGAACTAGATGGCACTCAGCTTGTGGTGCTCAAAGCGCCCAAAAAATACATTTGAAAAACTCAACAGCAATGTCTCTTTCCATAAATCATGACATGGTTACTCAATATAATCTGCCGACCTTGTTGTGAGCAGTTTCATGTAGGAACTACTTCTCTCTACTAAGCTACAACCAGCAACCGTATCACCATGCAGAAGGAAGTGTGCATCTACTGCTAGCTCACCCAGCAGTAGATGCACACTTCCTTCTGTACGGTGATACTGTTAATGGGTGTAGTTGATTAGAAAGTATGCAGAAGGAAGTGTGCATCTACTGCTAGGTGAGCTAGCAGTGGATGCACCCTGCTAACTCACCTAGCACGCCTGAGCTAGCTAACCTGAAAGCTCAGAACTCGTCAAGAGTGTGAGCCTCTCGTGTGTGAGTAGATGCCAACTTTCTACAGCATGATGATATAGTTTGGTAGTGTAGTTAAGCAAAAAAAAAAAAAAAAAGTGGATTGTTTTGAGTAACCGGGTCATCATTTCTGGAAAGAGACATTGCAGTTTAGTTTTTCAAATGTATATTTTTTTTTGCCGCTTTTAGCACCGCAAGCTGAGTGCTGTCTAGGTCTGTCATAGTCAAGAGAAGGGAGACATCTCCATGGCAGATATCCCCAACACTCTCCAACTCATACCAAAATGATCTAGTTTGATAACTAGCGGTACAGGTAAGAGGAAAAAATATGGACTTTGGATTTTGGGGTTAACTGTCCCTTTAATGGCTAATGAGGAAATAACCCTAGCAAAAAAATTCTTAATCTCTGCATAAGAAAAGGTACATGGCTCTCAGCTGTTAGAGTGCAGACATTTAAATTTCTGTAGGAGTTTCAGTGAATGACAGTAAGCTGACGAACTCATGTGTCAGTCCTTCTTTGGGAGAGTGAGTGGCGGCAGGACAGGGAGAGTGATTGATTGCAGTGCTGATGTAACCTGGAATGGATTACACCACTGCAGCTGTACAGCAGCACAGAATTCTGGGTATTTTCGTGGAGAGAAAGACATAGAGGAGGCGTGCGAAAGATGGAAAGACAGATGGCAAGATAAAGGTGGAAAGAGAGACAGAGATATGTGTGGAACGGTATTGATAGAAAGGCTGAGGAGAGAGGCTTGTGGTCAGTGATGGATCCAGGAGGCTCAGTCGGCCGTGACGGGGTCTGAGCAGCTGATCTGGTGCATTGATGAGGAACGCGTGTGAGGACAGAAGCGAGTGGTTGTCAGTGTTTCGAGAATGATGACGGAGGGTAAATGTTGATGGCGAGAGAATAAAAAAAACACCTGAACTCACCCAAAGAAACCTTAAGAGTGCACGTAAGGTTTGTGTAACTTGCAGCAGAACTTATGTGTATGACAAACACGAAGTTGCAAGATGCCCTTGAGGAGAAAACAACAGCTTAGCTTTATTGCATAGGTGGGAGAGATGAGAATTGTGATGTGTACTCTGTGTTTATGGTATCCATCTCAATGCTGTATGAAGGCACCATGCACTCTGAAGAGGCTCCTTTCAAATCTCTCAATAAGAGTTTCACATCTGAGGAATTTCTTTGATGAAATGTGCAAGATTGTCAGAGAAAAATTAGTTTTAGAGAGCTCCGACAGAACCTTCAGACAGCAATCTAATCAAATCTTGTCTAGGGATTGACATCAAATTTAAAGTGACATGAAACATAGCTTTTAATATGCACAGTTTCACACGATATTAATCCAGGGACATTTGGTTGAATGCCAGACAATAGAATTACTCTGGAGGAAGAGATTGTCATTATTAGAGTGTTCCCTGGCGTCATTGATAAACTGATACCTGAGACCTGTTGTGGCGTGATTGAAAAAGACAAATCGCTCCTGTTGTTAACAATAACTGTGTGAAGTTGAATCAGAGTTTAATATTTATGATGCCGAGAGAGGAGTGGGATCCTTCACAAAAATGAGATGAAGGATTCATGGTGGGCAGGCCCCTCTGGGTGACCTTGCGGCCTGGTGCTCTGCCAAAAACAACAAACTGCTTCCATTAGCAGTCTGACTGAAGGCTTATGCTGAAACGCATTAGTCTGATGGGTCCATAAATATACGGTATAAATGTAACAAATTATTACCTTATTTTTCAGGTCATTTGAAGTGCCATTATCAGAGTGTTTTTAATGTGGTGTTCGGATGAACATATCAATAACATATTTAGAATTTTTAAAGGATGGTATTTCAGGTGTTGGGGTGTCATGTAATAAAGCAGAATATCAGAAGTTTCAAATTCAGTCCCATCATGGATGTCAAGCACAGCTGCAAGCAATCTGCAGATTAATGGACATCATAAAAGTATATTTAATGATTCTCAAGAACACAGCAATGTCAGATAAATAAAACCAACTTTTTGCTTCTAATTAACTGTTAACATTTCTATTTACTTTAAATACTTTACATGCTGGGTGGGAATTGATAAGATTTTATTGACCATTGTCATCACCAATTCTGCTTATTGGTCCTATTCTTTATCAGTTGCCTTATTGATTCCTGATCAATTTTCTGTGTAGACAGAAGTAGGCCCACACAGCAGTTTTATTATCTTTGAGTCTCAACACAGTGTCAGTGAAAGGAGAGAATATTTGTACAGTGTTTTTTTTTTTTTTTCCCAACAGACCAGCTGTTTGGTTGGAAAGCACTGGCACTCAAACATAAAATGTCAAATACATGGCATTCCTAAAATGAAAGCCTGTGTTTTATAGAAAGATGTTTCAGCACATTGCTGGTGTTTCCACCCTTAATTGAAATCATCATTTACAGACATTACAGCTAACTAATCTTTCTTTGTGAAATGAAGCCATGCTTTAGATTGTTACTTCATCTTCATTGTGACTTCTTGTTGCAAGGTTCCAGCAGCTCAGAGGCACAGAGGAGTTTGATGTCATTGTTTTGTAATGAGAAGAAAAAAGTCACAAAATAAAATGCCATGATAAAAGGAATTGAAAAGCTTACAGGCAAATTAGGGCTGAGCGATAAAAGAATAACTGTAATTATCACATTATAATTTTCCTCAATAGAAATGTTTGATAAAAGTTTGATGTAGTTAAACCATGCAAACACCACAGGAGGGGGGCACCAATGCACCCTACATGCTACTTGCAATCCACCATTAAACAGAAAAAGAAGATGAGCCCAGCCACCAAGTCTTACCATCACCAAGCTAATGCATATGGAAACAATACAACAACATTCAACATGCTTAGAAAGTTATTATTAGTGTGACTGTTTGATCACGGGTAACAGAGCTGGGCTAGCCCAAGACTGATTTCACTACGTAACAGTAGCTACTGTAGCTTGACTCATCTAATGCTAATGGTAAGTTAGCAAGTTAACGTTACATTTTTGCGGCTGTTTCATCAGAATTAAAGGACATAACGAGAATAAGAGCGGATAAATGTGTGTGAATTAAACTTAATACATTATCTCATCCGTGAACATGAATTCTTCCAGTGGTTCCCCTATCTGCATTTTGTGCTAAATGATTAGCGCAGCTGCTATAAAAATCTCCTTGTATGTAATTACATTACTATGTCAAGTTTAAAGCTGCCCTGTGGAGTTTCTACATGTAAACCAATGTCTGTTACATTACAGCCACTGCCAAACGAGTTATTAGGATGATCACTGAGGGCATCTCCACCACACAGCAGTCTTTGGTTTGCTTAGAGGCGCTATTGCCTCTCAGGAGCGGCATTCCTGTGCTGTCGCACAGGAAATGACGCATTTGACGTAGAGTTCAAAGAGCGCATGCACAGTTGGAAATGTCGGAGACGACGAGGCTAGCAGAGGAGCTACTGAAAGATGTCTGAAAACCCAAAGAAACGGCCCAAGAAAGCTTCCGAAGCCTCTGGAGCTGGTCCCGCTGGTCCTCCCCAACCTCCGCAACGTTCAGAAGAAGGAAAAAAGGCAAAACGAGAGAGTGACAAAAGCAGAAATCAAACCAGAGTAAAGCCCGTTTCACACAGGGCGCGCAAAGCACAGACCTCTGCTGACGAACCCATTCATTGCGTATGTGCTACCGCGGCGCAAGAGCACACTGACCTGCCGCCGAGCTGTCTGTATATTTGTTCATAGCAAATAAAACAACGAAAATTATTGGGTGTAGCTGTGTCATTTAGCTTCAGCTCTGACCTTTGGATAAATAAAGCAAAAAGCTAATGTTAGCATTTTGAAGAGCGATGGACGAGACTGAGGCTGCAAGGTTATATGTCTGTGGACATCCACTAACAGCTTATCAACTAGTGTCAAAATACACATTCATGCAGTGTAATATAAACGAAAAAAAAACAAAAAACATTGCCATTAGTTATCTCATCTGACGAATCCATCTTTTTTTCCTTTTTTTCTCCCTACTTCGCCAGTTACCTGGTCAGGAAAACTACCGTTACAGAGAGAGAGAGAGAGAGGGCGGTGTCACTCGTATTGCCGATGTCATCGAACGGCGCACGCTGACTGTTGTTGCAGTACTCTGAAAAACACGGCAGATGGCGCAAATTGGCAGAACTCCACAGGGCAGCTAGAGTTTTGGTCGAGGTGGGAGCATAAATAGAACACCCCGAGACAAGGGTGCTCCGATTGATTGGCTAATTATCGATATTGACTGATAAAGAGACGCAGCCAGGTGTAGGAAAGAGTCTGGTTTGGGGACCTCAGAATTGCATCTCTCCTTTTTGTAAATGATGTGGTTCTGTTTGCTCCATCACACTGTGACCTCCAGCATGCACTGGGGCGGTTTGCACCTGAGTGTGAAGCAGTCAGGATGAGTGTTAGCACCCCTTCAAATTTGAGGCCATGGTTCTCTGCCGGAAACTAGGGCTGCCACGATTAGTCAACTAATCGATGACTAATCGACTATTAAAATAATCAGTGACTATTTTAGTAGTTGACTAATCCGTTTGAGTCATTTTTCATAGAAAAGTACTATAAAAGTACCCAAAATACTCTTATTGCAGCTTCTTACGTTCAGATATTGGCAGCTTTACACACTCTCCCATGACGGTGAACTAAAACCCTTTGGTGTGAGTATGAAACAAGACATTAGATGACATAATTTTGGGGTTTGGGCAAGACAGACCGACATTTTTCAACATTTTAACACATTTTTCGATGAAATGATTAGTCGACTAATCAAAGAAATAATCGACAGATTAGTCGACAATGAAAATAATCGTTAGTGGCAGCCCTACTGGAAACCAGTGGATTGCCCTCTCCAGGTTGGATAAGAGTTACTGCCTCAAACCTGGGAGTTCAAGTATCCTAGGGTCTTGTTCACGAGTGAGGATAGAATGGAGCGTGAGATGGATTGGAGGTTTGGTGATGCTTCTGCAGGGTTGCAGAAGTTGCACCGGTTCGTTGTGCTAAAGAGGGAGCTGCGCCGAAAGGCGAAGCTTTAAAGTGACTGGTCCATCTACGTCCAAACCCTCACCTATGGTCATGAGCTTTGGGTAGTGACCAAAAGAATGAGATCACTAACACAAGCTGCTGAAATGAGTTTCCTCCGTGGGGTGGCTGGGCTCAGCCTTAGAGACAGGGTAAGGAGCTTGGACATCCAGAGGGAGCTCGGAGTAGAGCCACTGCTCTTTCGCGTTGGAGGGGATCAGTTTAGGTGGTTCGGCCATCTGATCAGGATGCCTCCTGGGCGCCTCCCGCTGGAGGTGTTTCGGGGACATCCCACTGGTAGGAGGCCCTGGGGCAGACCCAGAATATGCAGGATTACATAGCTCATCTGGCCTGGGAACACCTTGGGGTCCCCCAGAAGGAGATGGAAAGTGTTGCTGGGGAGAAGGATGTCTGGGGTGCTTTGCTAGGCCTGTTGCCCCCACAACCCAGCCTTGGATAAGTGGATGAAAATGGATGGATTGATACAACATGTTTTATTGTGATAACATTTATAGCGATATCGCCCATCCCTAAGGCAAATGAGTCAGATGGATCGGACAACGTGGAGCTGGTTCTCACTTCCTATTCCTAGATGTTGGTATTATTCCATTATAAACTAGGAATTAACATGTAAAGTACTAAAGAAAGACCCAGTGGTAATCTGCAAAAAAGTAGTCTATAATCCAACAAAAATGTAAAACAGATGGCTCCAGTAATGATAATTAGATAAATAGAGGCAGTAAGTTATTATAGTGCACATCAATGCTGTGTTAGTGTACACACAACAATCAAGAAAAAGCTCTTGACTCAAATGAATGGTCCTCATCAAGATTGACATTTAGACCAAAAGGACTCAAAGTATCCTGTTAATAAATCCTAAAAGCTTCCCTCCTTAAAAATGTCTTTCTCAAAGCCTCCACGCCTCTTAGTGTATTTTGATTAAGATACTGGATCATTGAACTAAATTAAGTGTTTAACAACACAGAGATGTTATTCTTTAATAGTGTCTCAACAATTCTTGGTTTTAGCTCCTGAAATGTGTTATCAGCGCACGCTTTGCCTCGTGGCCTTGAGATAATCCCTTTGATTTTTATCTTTCTGCAAGTACAAAGTTTGAACTATTGTCTCTTTTTTAGTTTGAATCGAGCACATGCATCACATTTGAAATCTTTCACCTTTTGTTTTTCTTTTGCTGTTTGAGAAAGAGTGCTTTGTGTGGTCAGGGCAGTGTATTTTTGTATTTCAGTGCAGAATGTCTTGTCAAACACTTAAAACACACTGAGTGACAGATGATGAATTCATTATTCTGATCTTCTTTGAGGTACATTGGCCATTGACAAAAAATAGGAGATTTTAAAAAGAGACAGGACAGTGACATGGCCATAACAATGGTTTTGAATAAGAGCACAGTCTGCTAATATAACTGAAGGCACATCCAAATGTGCCACCTGTTGAAAGGCTCTGTCTAAAGCATTTCCAATACAGTTACAGTGGAGTCAGCAGTGGTTCATAAAGATCACATGGCCATGGGTCCCACCTCCCTCAATGTGAAGTGACAGGCTGGAGATATCCATGAGAGCTTCAGGGAGCAGAAGAAAGACTGTAACTGTAGCCTTGTCACTACACATCAAATGCATGAGTCAGCACTGGTTTTTCAGAGATCATTTGTGCAAGGAGCCTTCCTCCTTTGATGGCAAGTGACAAGCCAAGAGATTTCCACAGGAGAACAGAATAAACAACTGCAGCCTTGTCACTGCTCCCAAAGCAGAGCTAACTAAAGCACTGTAGGCACTGCCCCCTGGACTCATGAGACAGGGCAGATGGAAGAAACAGGCTGTCCATGCATGGAGGTTATTAAATGTCCCTACAGAGCTGTTTGCAACAATTGAAATTTTCTTCAGAAACATCTTTTCACGTGCCAAAAAATGGAAGACCCATGCAATTATGAACTCTAAATGATTCAATGCATACTATACTGGGCTTATTTTGGCCTTTGGGACCTTTTTTTAAAAAAAAAAAAAAAAATCTCTTGCATAATAATCCGTTTGATGTAAAAATGATAAAGTTACTGTGAGAATGATTAATATGTTGACAGCTCTTCACTGAATGTTTCATTAAACAGGGCCTCCTCTGTTGTTGATTTTGATGTTTTTATTATTATTTTTCTGAACACATGTAAGAGCGCGCACAGTATTCAGCCCAGTCGCCAGAATAAATTGTTGGCGTTGAATGTTTCTGCATTCCACGGAGATGTTACATCTGTATGTTTTCGACGTATCGCATCATCATTTATAAAGTTTAGGTCACATCTGTATGAACAGAGTTTCATATCAGGAGGAGGAGGGAATAGTGGATGGCATGACAGAAAGGCCAAGCAGCAGCCAGCAGCAAACTGCTGTTCAGGACCGACAAAAACAGGTATTTTTCAACAAGGGATCAGGACATTTCCAGGCAGGCATGACGAAAGTGGGTATTTTCAAACCAGACTTTAGGACATCTCTAGCTCTTTTTGTAGCGACAAAAGTGGGTACTTTTTAACAAGAGTTTGGGAAATTTGCAGCCGTGTTTCAATTGACAAAAGCAGTCATTTTTAATAACAGTTAAGGACATTTTTAGCAACAAAAGCGGGTAGTTTTTAACGAGATTTCAGGACATTTCTAGCCATTCTTATAGTGACAGAGGTCGGTGTTTTTTAACAGGAGTTCAAGACATTTACGGCAATGTTTGTAGCAACAAATGTGGGTTATTTTTAACAAGAATTTGGGGAAATTTCTTGCTGTGCTTGTACAGCAAAAGCAGGTATTTTTCAATGAGAGTTCAGGACATTTCCAGCCATGCTTGTAGTGACAAAGGTCAGTGTTTTTTAACAGGAGTTCAGGACATTTACGGCAATGTTTGTAGCAACAAATGTGGGTTATTTTTAACAAGAATTTGGGGAAATTTCTTGCTGTGCTTGTACAGCAAAAGCAGGTATTTTTCAGTGAGAGTTCAGGACATTTCCAGCCGTGCTTGTAGCAACAAAAACAAATATTTTTTTAACGAGTTTGGGACAAATCCAACTCTTTTTATAGTGACAAAAGTGGGTATTTTTCAACAAGAGTTTGAGAAATTTGCAGCTGTGTTTGTATCGACAGACAAAGCTATTTTTTAATGAAATTTCAGGACATTTCCAGCCATACTTGTAAAAACAAAGGCGGGTGTTATTTAACAGGAGTTCAGGACATTTACGGCAATGTTTGTAGCAACAAATGTGGGTTATTTTTAACAGGAATTTGGGGAAATTTCTTGCTGTGCTTGTACAGCAAAAGCAGGTATTTTTCAATGAGAGTTCAGGACATTTCCAGCCGTGCTTGTAACAACAAAAACAAATATTTTCTAACAAGAGTCTGGGACAAATCCAACTCTTTTTATAGTGACAAAAGTGGGTATTTTTCGACAAGAGTTTGGGAAATTTGCAGCTGTGTTTGTATCAACAGATGCAGCTATTTTTTAACGAAATTTCAGGACATTTCCAGCCATGCTTGTAACAACAAAGGCGGGTGTTATTTAACAGGAGTTCAGGACATTTCTTGCTATGTTTGTTGTAACAAAAGTGGGTTTGAGTGAGTTTGGGACATTTCCAGCTGTGTTTGTAGCAACAAGAGCAGTTTTTTTTTTTTTTTTTGAGTGAGTGAGAGAGAGAGAGAGAGAGAGAGAGAGAGAGAGAGAGAGAGAGAGAGAGTGTGTGTTTTTAGGACATTTCCAGCCATGTTTGTAGCAACAAAAGCAGGTAATGTCTACAAGAGTTTGGGACATCTCTAGCCATGTTTGTAGCAACACAAGTGTTTTTTTTTTTTTTTTTTTTTTGAGGGTTCAGAACATTTAAAGGGACATTGTGTAACATTTTCAGTTGTTTATTGGCAAAAATTGATGTCTGCATTCATAAATATGTCATCACTGGTGTACTATTACCTCCACCAACAATGTGACTTATTCTCGTAAAAGGAGAATTTCGGATTCGTTTGTACATTGTGCGGGTAAGTCGTCTGTGGGGTTCCATTACTTTTCACCATCTTGAGAACACACCCGCCAGCAAGGGACATACGGCACCACCTTCGGCGTTTTCGTTGAGAGCCAGGCCAGCACTGCGTGACTGAGGAGCCGAAGGAGAGGAGCAAGAGGCGTTTCGCTACTACCCCGGCAAATTTGAAACAAAGTCCCACTCTTTGAGCATAATGCAGGATCGTGCATATGCAGCATCATGGGAGATGGAATCCTTGTCGCCAAGAAAGCGCAAAAGGTTTTTAAAAAAATCCTCTTCGTTCATTTAATTTGACAATGTTTATTGTATTGTATTATATGTATCAATTCTCTACAGGATCTTGTATGTTCTTTAATGTGTGTTCAATTTATTAAAAGAAAAAAAACCAAAAAAACATTTTGGTGAACCCTGCAGCAAAGTGAACCCTCTTCGTCAGAGAGGATCTTTGCCTCCCACTTTGTTCCTGGCGACAGAGCAGAGTGAACTGTTTTCTTCTCAGAGGATCTTTGTCCCATGAGAGCAGGCAACTGTTCTCCGTGTCCGCATTTAAAACAACTTTCGCTGGCGATTTGACAGTCACTAGAAGCACATTATGACCCTTTGTAAAAGTTTCTGTGTGGTACCTGTGTTGTACATGAGCTAACGTTAGCGGGTAAGGACTGAGAGGCTGTCTGGTATGTGTGTGTGTGTCCGAGTCAGTGCTGCTTGCCCAATCGGGCATGTCTGCGCAGGGTCTGCTGGCCCGCCGGCTATTTTTACTTTCCCCGGGCATTCAGGCAACCATTAATGTCAGACCCTGCATTTCCAGCCATGTTTGTAGCGACAAAGGCAGGGGTAATTTAACAAGGGTTCAGGACATTTCCAGCTCAGGAATTTCTAACGAGAGGACCAAGTATTTTAAGCCAAAACAAGATGTTTTGCTAATCCTCACCAAGTGGTTGTTGTGCCCAAACCTAATCACACTTAAACCACAATCATGTCACAACATAAATAGGAAATGTAAAGTTTCAAATTATCAGCTACATGCAAAATATTCAACTGTAACATATCTATAATTTGCAGAACTTCCAATGGCAACATTTATTCTGGTAATTGGGTTGTAGTTCAATTAAAGTATTCTTTCAATGACAATGATTGATGTACAGCATGAGGGGACATTTGTGTTTAGTTGATATTACTGTGGCATGCAAGAAGATTCCTCTTGATCCATGTCAAAGAGGGCTTTAGCTGCACTCCTGACATGGTTCAGTGACTTTACATGTAGAGTCTGATGGACTTAGACTGACTGATATATTCTGTCTTGGAGGAAGTGATTATTTTTTTAATCATGACCAAAGAGTCTGTGTTTGTCTTCATACCCACTCTGAATACTTATACTGAGCTTGGAAAAGAAAAAATGGTTTTCCATTAAATCATAGTCTGCAATGATTTGTATGACATTCAGATTTTTTTGGCATTGGCTCATTACCTCTGTACAACAAGATGGAGTCCATCTGAGCAGTTATGTGCTCAGTCTTTGAGAAGATTCCATTCTGAGTATTTTACCCCTCAAGCTTGTAATCTGTTTTGCCTCCCCTGTTGCTACATTTCATCTCAGTGGTGTCAGGCAGGTTTATGGTCAGCCATCACTCTTAAGAACAATAGGATCAGAGGTCAGCCCGAGCCCTTCGCTCAGTGAGACCATGCAGTGTCACTCTCGAGACGAGCCCCGCTCTCCCTCCACCCATGCTTATTGGCTGAAATATCTGCTCACTGTGCCACTTTTGACATGTAATCTACTGCTGGCAGCGGCAGAGAGAGAGAGAGAGGCTGTTGATAAATCTTCTCTGGGGCCGAGCGTGTTTTATGGGTATCACGTCCTTACAGCTAAACTATGCTTGAGTGTTCCCTCAGCACTGGGGTTGAATGTAAAGCAGCCCAGCATGGAGGACAGTCCTCTGAGGAGAGCAGTGTGTTTTTTCTGGTGCCCACCATATGATTTAACCATGAATGGTATTGATCCCAGCAGGGGAAAGCATTGCGCCAGCTTGTGCCAGGACATCAGCTAAAGATAGTTCTGACTCCCATGACAAGAAAGAGTCATGATAGTGTGTAATTGCATGCCACTGGCATGATTTTTAATTGTATGTGGCATGTACTATAGAAGTTGTTCATATTTTCAAGAAATTTGTTGGATGCGCTGTGTGTAATTATAGGAACACTCTAGAGACTTAGTATTATATTTCCATAATGTTGTTTCCTCACTTTTAGTCTCAAGCTCAGGCTCCAAAAACACTGGATGCTATACTTTTTTGCACACTTTTCTTACCTACCTGTGAACAATCATGTGTTTAAAGCACCACACCTTATATTTCTAGCACAGGTTTCATTAAAGATTGTGAGTCCTTACAGCCAAGCTGACCTGATGACCCCAGCTGACATCATCAGGATTATTGCCTTAGACTTGACAAAGCTCCTCCAGAGCCACAAAGTACATTATACAACTGTTTCCATTGGCTAAGTGTTACTTACCATGACTAGGAACCAGGATTTCCAGTGATTACTGTGTTTTTTTAAACCGGGAAAATCTCTTGAAGTCAGACATATTTAAATCTCTCTAGTAATAATATCTTCTGAAAATATTTCCCTTTGAGAATTTGTAGGGTTTAACACCATGTTCTAACAGCAAAGGAGTGTCACTCCCTGTCCACACTAAATATGTTACATTTGCAGTTCTGTTACTTGATGTAATCAAGCCAAATACCTATCAGCTGTGTGCTCAAGATCAGACTAGAGATGTACTTAAAAGATGGGTGAGCACTTGATATCTTCCCACAGTTGTGCTCTTTAAACAAAGAAACACACATTTTATATTGTGATATTTATTGTAAATTATATACATTATAGCCAACAGCAAGCTGGTTGTTGTTTACAGTGGTCATTTACTAGAAAGTTTCAGAGCCCTGGTGAATTCCCTCGGGCCAGCAGCCACCTTATTTAGGTTTTTGAAGTGAAATGAGGAGGTTTGGTACAAGTAAAGCTTCATTTCAACTTCATAAATCAGCCATTCCTCATCCGTTGTGGAGCTCTCAAAGCAATCAACAGGAATAAATGGAAACACCAAAAAGTTCAGCTTAAAAGAACGCACTGTCCAGCGTTGCATATTAGGATATTCCATCAAAAAAAACAGTGTAAAAGTGATTTTGTCGTTGACGTTTGCTCATGTCAAATTAAGTACGGACACGGTAAAGCTGAAATAAATTCTTTTATTTTATGTGTTTTCCCATAAAATAGTATTATTATGCACATGTGTCTATTCAGTAAGCCCAGATACTGTTTAACCATCCATCAAACCATCCATTTTCGTAAGCACTTATCCTCTTGAGGGTTGCGGGGGGCTGGAGCCTATCCCAGCTGACATTTGGCGAGAGGCAGGGTACACCCTGGACAGGTCGCCAGACTATCGCAGGGCTGACACATAGAGACAGACAACCATTCACGCTCACACCTTCTGTGCAGAGTTTGCATGTTCTCCTCGTGTCAGCGTGGGTTCTCTCCGGGTACTCCGGCTTCCTCCCACAGTCCAAAGACATGCAGGCTGGGGATAGGTTAATTGGTTGGACTGTTTAACCAGAATTTCTTTTATAAAATTGTACTGTACAACTTTGCAAATCAAACACAGCCATATTCAGTAGATACAGAATGTGATAAATGTAACTCTTAAATACTTTTCTCACAGAGGTTTTGCTTTTTGTGAACATAAGAGGAAAGAAAAATCAAGTGTGAAAAAGTTTGAGGAAGTATGCAACAAACACAATTTCAGCAGCCGAAAGAATTAATTAAAACTCTGCAGGATCAGTTTTGCACTCAGCGGGAAGGTTAGACCACCATCTCTTGTGTGCATTTTAACAATGGAAACATTTCAGCAGCCTGCTCCAAATGTTCCCTTTCTTGCACTAACAATCCTTTTACCAACAGCAGCTCCCGGATCTACACAGGCCTCAAATATGGGTGGTGTTTCTAAAAGAGAAAGATGAATTGTCTTTTTGAAATAGCGATGTTTTAAAGCTTGTAAGCCCTGAAGAGGTTTACATGTCTTGTCATTAAATTCACCGCACCGCAAATCATATGCGTGCGTGTACGTGGGTGTGTTTGCATGCACGCACTTCCTACACTTTAATGATGAGACAAGACAACAAGGTCTACATTTTGGCCTTTCTGGGATGCAGGGGTTAAACTTAGATTCTCTCTAGTCTTGCAAACACAGCAGGCAAATTAGAGAGAATGAAGACTGCCGAGCCGATGTTTGTAATGACAAAGGCTATGGCAAAATAGAGTTGTTATTCCTTTCATCTTCCCCCTAGTTACATAAAGTTTTCATGGCAAAGTGTTCTCACTGCCTATTTACAGCAAGGTTTTCTCTTTTACCGTGCTACATGTCAGTCACCCTGGCCCAGTTTCATTGTATCTGAATGACAGAGGTTTCATTCAGTTTCCATAAAAGGAGGGTTCAGATGCACAGGCTGATTTGATGGTGCACGGCAGAGGTGGCGTTCATGATAGCTATTTACAGGAGTGATTATGTCAGAAAATGAAAAAAATGATCCAGCATGCTCTTTTTCAGAACATTCAGAGAAATTAACCACATCATTTACAAGCTCATCCTCCTGACTGTAATTACTGTCATAACCCATTGCTTTTTGTGCTTTTTGCAAGTTACATACACTGTATGTTACTTAAATCTGGAAAAGGCAAAAAAATAAAAATAAAAATAGGATGGCCAAGCTGGAGTTTTTTGAGTGCCCACTTGAGGCTGGCTTCAGAAGTGGGTTAGTTACTATCGAGACACATGTTAAAATGCTGCACTTTACAGCAGAGAGAATCATGTTTACAACCTGGTATACAAAATACTTTTGGTCTGTTTAACTAATTTCAGCATTCATGAAGACGGGACTGCATTTTATATACCTCAACTGTTGGTTTTATTAAGGCTTAGTTATGCATAATTGGGTGTAGCCACTTTGAATGACAGGCTGTTTGCAGATAGTGTCCTTGGCGTTTTAGTCAGATCCACCCCTTGCTCCTCCACAGTGCCAGCCTTGCGTCCAAATATGGCCACTTCTTCCTCCAGAAAAAAACAAGGTGGCGACTGTTAAATGATGAACTCAAGGCCTCAAAACAGCAGTCCGCTAACCGATGAGTCACGTCACAGTAGCAACGTCCAGTATTTTGTACAGTGTATGAGGCGTGTGCATGCACCTCATACAGTATTTCTCATACATTGATTTATTTAATCTTATAAAATTCCAGAGCTGTACACATAACATTCACTCAGCCTCACCTTTCCCTGCCCTTTCTCTCTGTTAATCAGACCACAAATGAGACAAGAATTAGCTAGCTAGTCACCCAACGGTCCCCCCACCTTGCTCCCCACCACTGCGACTGACTGGCTGAGAGGAGAGCCAGCAGCTGCTCCAGAGATGGACCTACAGTCGGCAGCTGTAACGGCTCGAATCTGGTCAGCACAACTCCCCCAGTGCCGGGTGTCACAGCAGGCTGATGGCCAGCAGCAGCACTGGGCCTAACCTGTGTAACAACATCAACACAGAGTTTGCTGATCCAGCTGGTAGTCAAGGCTGTCAGGCTCTCCAGAGCTGGGGCTTGCATTGGCTAAATTCAGCTTGGGGTCCAGGGCTGCTGCCTGTTCTCCTTCAGAGAGATGGTCTGTAGCAGCAGGGGGGAGGCAGAGGACACCTTGTGGGTGCGTTCGTAAATCAAATCTGATGCTCTACACTAAAATAAGAGCGTTGTAGTTTGAAGGAACAAAGTGTTTTCTGCATAAATTAATGAACCATTAAGTTCATCACACATTCACTCTGCTTGGTGCTCTGCTGCTCCATATCCTCAGACAAGAGTGCCCAGAGTACGCTCTGCTGCTCCTAAAGTGTTTGTAATAACCGAATGACACATTCCAGCAGCGCTACGAGCTTACGAACAGTCCAGTTTGTGGCAGAGTGCCCCCCTGCACTCTGAGTGAGTACTTTGGAATGCATCCTGTGATTCAAGGCTTTAGCTAATGTTAACTATAGAAACATGAACATGGATTAGCTGCAGCTGTGAGCCTTTGGCTCTGATTTGCAGAAGGCTACACTATTTTTTTTTTTAAATGTGGAAATTGTATGTCTATATTGTCTCTGTGCTGTCCACTGTTCATCTGTGTTTTAGGTTTCTTTGTATTTTAGATTGTGGTCTATGTCCATTGTGGATTATATGTTGGGACTACAGATGGAAATTAGCAGTTATAGCTAAATCTGGTGCAACCATCCCCTCATTTCTTGTAAATGATTAATGCTTTTGCACACTGTCCCTTGATAAATACTATAAAATAAAATAAAATAAAGTAAATTAGCAACATTTTCTCTCTATCTCAGTTCGAGGCTCTCATCATCTAAAGGGATGTGTATCCACATCTGCATTTGTAGAACAGCCAGTAGGAACACCCTCTCTCTAAAATAATGTATGACTAGCCAAAGTCTCCTGTTGCAGGCAGAAAACAGAGCCAAGATGAGGTGCAAATGTCTAGATTTCTCTCAGTCCATGTGAATTACAATATGCTGCAAGGTTTTTATGGGATTTTAGCATAATGAAGCCAAAATCAAACTTCCCTGAGCTTTAATCCCTTCAAGGATTGGTAAAATTCCTCCTTACAGTCGCAACATCAAACCCCCCTTTTACCCCCTCACCTCTGATGAAAATGAGACTGAATAGTGTTATTGTGGGACTCCACTCAGCACACACCAAAACATGTCTATGGGACTGAACAATCCCAGCCAAGTCAGTAATTACATTTGTTGTACCACACAGAACCTCCTGGAGGAGGTTAATGAAATAAAAACCAATCCCCAGCACAGTTCGTTTCATTCCGCTGTCATTACCAGCTGCGTTTTTTTTTTTTTTACAGCGCTTCGCAAAATTGCTGGCAAAGCAATGTATTAAAGAAGAAAAAAAAAACTCTACATACAATGAACAACACATGTAATCATCTATTAGAGCTTGCTTTGATGTAATCTGTAATACAGTCCATGTCATTACAATCTTCCATGGTTTCCTTCAGTTTTCAATCTACACAGTGGAAACATGAATCCCAAAAATGTCCTTATTTGCATAGCTGTTACATTTTTTTTCCCCAGAATTAATAGAAGTGCATGTTTTGCTGCCAGTTTTGTACTCTTGCAGCTTCTCCCAAGTTGAAACCAGTGTGTGTGGAAGCGCATGTTCCCTAAATATAAATACATGGCCCAACAAATATGCTTCCAACAGCAGATGATGGCCCTTTTTTTAATGAATTCACATTTCTGGAGCCCTGTCAACACATTTTCTGTGTGCAGTGATGTGCACCAACAGTTTTAATTTGGAAGATAAAGATGCACGGAATAATCATATGTGCAGTTACAACTAACTTTGTAGCTGAAGAAAAGATAAGAATATATCATGTATGTATGAATAATAACTTTGTTTGGTTGTCTGGAAGTCATTTGATAAAGTTACATTCAAGCAATTATTTTTGGCTGTGTGTCAATGCACACAGAAATTCAACAACCGAACTCTCTTGCAGAATGTTGATATTCTGCAAAAACAGGTACAGCTTAGTTAATAATGCAACTAAAATCATCGTGCTTAGTAAAGATAATGTTGACTGTCGGCAGAAAACAGGACTCATACCTTGAAACCCTTTGCATGCCAATTGACCACCCAGACCTTCTCTTTTTGCTACAAGCAACAATTCTGTATCAGCACTCGTGTAAACTGTGTCATGTAGAATTAGTCAATATAAATGGAAGTCTTAGATAGAAAGGGCTACTGCTGAGTTTAGGGTGTCAAATATAATTCTCACACTTATACACTCTATTCTATGGTCACTTATTTTGTTGTTGTAATGTGAGCTGCTTTTATGCCTGCGATGGCCAGTTTATGCTAGTTTAAGCTGATATGTTAGAACCTTTGTCAAAATCGACATGCTACATGTCATTAGCTTGATTGGATTCTCCTCAATTCATTTGGTTTTCTCAGTTTGTTCAGTTCATTTTGTGGAAACCAGGAGCACTGAGGTATAATTCGTTCAGATTTACCGACATGGTGAATAAGAGAAATATAAATGTCCATTGCTCAATTATAGATGTATTTTTTGTTAGTCCATCCACCGATGGAAAGAAAATGTGTTTTCATAAAGTCAGTCCATGTTGCATGTTGTGAATGTGATGGGCTCTTTTCTCAGTTCCGCTTCCTGATCCCTGGTGCTGCTGCTCAACGTTGCTGCCCCCCCCCTCGCTCTTGTAATCCGATCCTAATTCAGCCTAATCATCATGCAAGTAACACACACAGCACTTATCCAATTCTCTTATGATCAGAGCAATCAAAGGTCTTCTCAGATCCATTCGGTTGTTACACACAATGATGAATAGAACTGGGACCAGCAGTATTAGGGAACCCAGACCCAATTGTCCATAATAAAACATTGACCCGATGGGGTCCATGTTGGGTAGATGCATGAAGAACGTCAGTATGCTGGTCGTACAGTTCGTGTGGAGCACAGTGTTGTCTTTTTTGTTTTGTTAATACAGCCTTTTTTAGAGAGAATAAACCTCAAAAGTCATTTACAAAACAAAAAAAATGCTTTGTTGGTATATGTAAATCAATTTTTGAATTGTAGGAGAAAAGAATTGTAATTCTTATGTGAATCCGTTTTCTGCTACCTTTTATTGATCATTGTTTTGTATCATTCCACCTCCAGCCAGCTAGCTTTCAACTACAGGCTCCGACTCTGAGTGTCCCCTGGGGGAGAGTCGGGTAATGTCATTCTGTGACAGACTGACACTCTGTGACCACTGTGCTGAGCTTTACTGTAGGCTGCAGGGAGCAACAAGGTCAGAGCTTAGACACCAAATATAGTGTCAGTACAGTAATATCATAAAAGCTGTTCCGTGTAAGTCGGGCGCCCTGCCAGTTTTTCTTCAGAGCCACAGGTCTATCTCTGCTGAAAGATACTTCTGACTCCACTTTTGGAAACATTTCTTGGAAAGAGAGAGATGATTCATGCAGGCGTTGAATGCATCATCAGGCAGCAGCCCCTATTTGCACAAAATTTAATCACGGTACCCACATGAGGTGAGTGTAATTGGGCACTGTTTTTGGTAATATGCAGCACATCCCTCAAATTAGAAGCTATAATTGGAACAAACATACTGGTCCTGTTGCCTTCAGGTTGGCTGCAGATTTAATCAACCAAAATATCCAGCTTTATCCATCCTGGATGACAGGAGAATAACCTATGGCAGGAGAATTTAACTTGGAGATTATACTATACTGGGATTATTGGCTAGGTTACATAAAAACACATTGAAATGTACATGTAAACTGTCTAATGGTTGACGAATTTTAAAAGCATTTCATTCATTCAAGGGATTTCGGAGCAGTGGGTGTGTATTCACTCTGCCAGTAGCCCCAGTATCTGTGCTAAGATGCAATCTGTGTAGGCAGTGGTGCAAGCATGTTTTTGGACACTTAAATTGCATTGCGCTGTCCAAATTAAATAGGCACTCCCTGTCATGGCAAGCTCGAATGGTCACAGCCACAGGCAGTGTGTCACTTTACTGGCACAACTTCAATTAGTTTTATTTGTGCAGCCCAAAATGTGAGCTCTAAATTACAGTTATTTATTAATAACTGCAAAGTAGATGAGTTCTGGGAGTCAGCTTTAACTCACTGTGATTAATAGTATTTTTCATGGAATGCATTAAAAGGATCTCGGTGGAGCCACTAAGTCATTATCCTATGAAAAATGTAAACACTAATAAATTTTGTGCATAAAACATAAAGTTGCACTCACAGGAGCAGGCAGAATTTGGATCACGCATTTGTCCATGATTGCAGCTTACGTGATTATTCATGCAGAATACCATCGTATTTCCATCAAACAATGCTCAGTTAAGCTGCAACCAAGGGCCCAATACTCCAGACTATAATTTAATCACTGTCTTATATAGTTCTTGCTTCAGTTGTTTTTGTTTTTTCATCATATTTTTAATTGCAACCAATTGCCTTTTTTACTTAAATTTAATTACAAACCAGAAAACATTTACTGTAGCACGGACGCATATAATAACTCATATTAGCACTAATAACATGCTCTTCATCCATGCAGAACAGCTTTTAAACAGCTGCATGACCCTGTCAGGAATACAGATCCCTAATTGATATGCCAACCATGTCCATGTCATACATACTGCATGCTTTTACCATCATTTTGCAGCACTGTTATTGTCTTTACTGACTCTGCATATATAACGTGAACATGGGCTTTATTCAACAGAGAATCCATTTTTCTTTGGAGAACGATTAGACACAAACTGTTGTTGTTTGAGATAATAAGTAAGTGAAAGTATTTTTATTCACATCATGTAGTATTTTAATAAAAAAAAAAAATGCACGTCACGTATGGGAAAAATGAAGCACATTACCTTAGGCTAAGGTCATAGCCTCTTTGATGCACAATAGGCCCCGTTTTGATCAGCTATTTAATTTACCCTGTCATGCCGTTCAGACTAGGCATGAAGTCTCTGTACTACTTTAAGCCCCTACTGCTGACAGTATTTAGTTTCGCCAACAGTCCTTACTAAAACCAGATCATATTGCATTCACATTGATTTCTGCTTTCCAAGCTCTCAGCCAAACACACATTCCCTTGTGTTTCCTATGTAAACATGAAAAAACATTCCTTTTACAGAACCCCAGGCCTGAGGTCTTCGAGTAAATACTACTCACATATTCCCTTTAAATGCACAGTTAAGCATTTGAAGTTAAGTGAGAAAGGGCAGAATAATTTGAGCCTCAGTATAAAGAAAACATAATCATACATGGAAATGCGGGGCAGTTATCACTGTATAGCTGAAAGCATTCAGCCCAATTAAAATTCACTCTTTTGTTTTCTTTCTAATGAAATGCTCATGTACTAAGATTATGCAAAAGTCAGTACATAACCTCATCTTGGTAATAAACATTTAAAAGACCAACATTACCAAACACATACTGAATTTGTTAAGAGTTGAGGGCCAACAGGTTAAATAAAAAACAAAGGCTACGTCCATATATTTTAATTTATCACAGCACTATAGAAATTGGAAAAAATAAAAGAAAACATGTATTTCTGCTATGTGAATGCAGGTGTTCTTCCGTAGGCTTACCCCCTCTGTGTAGATGAATATCTGTTTATCCAACTCAATCCAGCACAATAGGCTCATTGGTTGCAAACAAAGGGTCCCAAGATAAATCTGAAGGGTCACAACATGATAACAAGACAGAAACCTGAAAAAAAGTCTGACTTTCTTCTAATCTTTGTGAATTTTATCACAAATTACAAGATCGTTTGACATCCCCAGGACCTAGTTGTTCAGAAGTAATCTGATAGGATATCGGATTGGATCAAACCTTGAAAAGACAAGTCCCTCTGTATGTCCTGCAGTGTTTGTTTAGTTTGCTGTCACATGTCTGGATCTGGTAACAGAAAACAAATAAATGGAGTGAAAGCTCTGTCACACAACCATGTTGTTAGATATCCTTGGGCATTTTTAAGTGGATAAACAGAAATCCTGGTGCTTTCTTGGTGGGTACGCAGTGTATATACCAGCATATTATGATGTCAGTGTCAAACAAAAATGACTTAACTTTATCCTTCATTTATCACCTCATTATAAATACAATGAAGCAGTCAAAAGTAGTTTCTAACAATCACATCCCCCATGCTTTTCTTGGACATGATTTTGTTTTCCATTAAAAAAAAGGATCTTTTATTAAGGATGCCAACTCTGCCATAATAGGAGTTCTTTCTAAATACAATAAGGATCCCACTCTATGCAGTAATTATAGACCTCTGTCTATTTTGAATGCAGAAATTAAGGTATACGCTAGATTGTTGGCCACCAGGGTAGAATCATATATGACTAAACTAGATCACCATGACCAGACGGGTTTTATTAAAACCCGGTTAGCTTCAGATAATATGCGTCGTTTATTACATATCATTCATGCTGCAGCAGATATTGACTCACCTTGTGCTGTTTTATCTCTCGATGCTGAAAAAGCTTTTAATCGGCTAGAGTGGGATTACTTGTGGATGGTCATGGAGCGTTTTGATTTTAACTCTCAATTTATCAAACTTACACAAGTGCTTTACAGTAATCCTTCAGCTGTGGTTGTAACAGGGAATAACACTTCTACACAGTTTCCTATTTCGAGGTTGTGTCGCCAAGGTTGCCCTTTTTTGCCGTTATTATTTGCTCTCTCTCTAGAACCTCTAGCCCAGTCTATAAGACAGCACTCTTTTATTTCTCCTATTACTTTAAAACATCACATAGCATTGTATGCAGATGACATATTGTTGTTTACAGATAATCTTCTTTACCACATATTCTTGAGACTCTCAGGGATACAAAGTTAATTGGCAGAAGTCTTCATTATTGCCCTTAAACTCAACATTATATTCAGCAGCACTCCCTTCTCATATCCCTGTAGTAAAGAATTTTAAATACTTAGGCATTGATATGTACCCATCACTAGCCAACATTACTTTAAAAACTTTAAAGCATCTATAGCTGCATAGAGACTGACTTAGACAGATGGTTACATCAACCTCTTTCACTGCGGACCCGTGTTTCCATTATTAAGATGGACATTTTGCCTTGGGTGAACTTTTACTCCTACATGCTACCTCTACCACCTCCCACCAACTACTGGGACAAATTACATTCATTAATTTTGAAATTTATATGGGGAGGGGGGCATCCTCGACTCAAAATGTCCACCATACAACGACACAGGTCTAAGGGCGGTTTTTCTGTCCCAAATTTTAAATTTTACTTTTGGTCATTTGAACTTCACCCCCTCTCAACATGGTTTAATCCTAATGCAACAGTTTCTTGGAGACCTGCGCTCAAAGCTTCGTCTGGGACCTATCATTTCTTTTCTTCTCACTGTGTGGCGTTCTGCTGACAAAATTTGTAAGTCAGTCCAGAAGTGGCATCTGAATAGTCCAATTTTTAATAACTACTCACTCCTTACTGATAACATCCCTTTCACTTTCCCTGCTTGGAGTGATAAAGGCATACATGTTTTTAAGGACATTTTTGTTGACAATGGTCTCTGCTCCTTTGAGGACCTGCGTGCTACATATGGCCTCCCTGGGTCCTCTTTCTTTTTATATCTTTGGTTAAGGTCCTCCATGAAGGCATATGGTGTACCATGGAATACACAACTTCCATCTCACATTTTACACAGTCTTTTAGACAAGCATGGTGATACCAAGAGCTTGATTTCTGTCTGTACTTGCAGTTCTCTAAATCTTCTTACAAGCCCCTGCATATACAGAGTGTATGGTCCAGAGACCTGGATTTATCAAATGAAGATAAATGTATTTCATGGAACAAAGTGTGGTCTTCAGTTGTTGATTAATCTAAGAATCCAGATCACCAACAGATCCACTTGAATTTTATACATAGGACTTACCTTACACCTAGAAAACGCCACGCAGTGAAAATTATTACATCCCCACTGTGTGATCTCTGTCCTGATGGGCATGTTGGTTCTTTTATACATATGTTTTGGAAATGCTGTGCTGTGGCGTCTTTTTGGGGAATGGTGTCCTCCACACTGTCTGATATGCTGGGAACTGTAATTCCATGCTCACCCACGGTCATGCTCCTAAATAATCTCCAGTTACCATATCCTTTAAAAAATGTGTTTTTAGTAGGCTTGACTGCAGCCAAAATGATACTTGCTCTCCACTGGCAACCACCTCACACATTATCATGTAGACATTGGATGTGATTGTTTTGGAGCTTTCTGTGGCGAGAATGCATGGTGCAAGTGAGAAAACTATTCTGCAATGGACAGATGTATCTTAATTAAGGTAAAGGTGCTGCTGGATAAATAATTACTCTGATATACTGATGATGATGATGATGATGATGATGTATTAATTCTCTCTGTAGGTCTGGGGGGGGGTGAATCGCCACAGATATATTTGAGGGGAGAATGGCTCCTTACATTGTTCATTTATGTGCATATGTATGTAACTACACAATGTACAGTACAGGCCAAAAGTTTGGACACACCTTCTCATTCAATGCGTTTTCTTTATTTTCATGACTATTTACATTGTAGATTCTCACTGAAGGCATCAAAACTATGAATGAACACATGTGGAGTTATGTACTTAACAAAAAGGTGAAATAACTGAAAACATGTTTTATATTCTAGTTTCTTCAAAATAGCCACCCTTTGCTCTGATTACTGCTTTGCACACTCTTGGCATTCTCTCCATGAGCTTCAAGAGGTAGTCACCTGAAATGGTTTTCCAACAGTCTTGAAGGAGTTCCCAGAGGTGTTTAGCACTTGTTGGCCTCTTTGCCTTCACTCTGCGGTCCAGCTCACCCCAAACCATCTCGATTGGGTTCAGGTCCGGTGACTGTGGAGGCCAGGTCGTCTGCCGCAGCACTCCATCACTCTCCTTCTTGGTCAAATAGCCCTTACACAGCCTGGAGGTGTGTTTGGGGTCATTGTCCTGTTGAAAAATAAATGATTGTCCAACTAAACGCAAACCGGATGGGATGGCATGTCGCTGCAGGATGCTGTGGTAGCCATGCTGGTTCAGTGTGTCTTCAATTTTGAATAAATCCCCAACAGTGTCACCAGCAAAACACCCCCACACCATCACACCTCCTCATCCATGCTTCACAGTGGGAACCAGGCATGTGGAATCCATCCGTTCACCTTTTCTGTGTCTCACAAAGACACGGCGGTTGGAACCAAAGATCTCAAATTTGGACTCATCAGACCAAAGCACAGATTTCCACTGGTCTAATGTCCATTCCTTGTGTTTCTTGACCCAAACAAATCTCTTCTGCTTGTTGCCTCTCCTTAGCAGTGGTTTCCTAGCAGCTATTTGACCATGAAGGCCTGATTCGCGCAGTCTCCTCTTAACAGTTGTTCTAGAGATGGGTCTGCTGCTAGAACTCTGTGTGGCATTCATCTGGTCTCTGATCTGAGCTGCTGTTAACTTGCGATTTCTGAGGCTGGTGACTCGGATGAACTTATCCTCAGAAGCAGAGGTGACTCTTGGTCTTCCTTTCCTGGGTCGGTGCTCATGTGTGCCAGTTTCGTTGTAGCTCTTGATGGTTTTTGCGACTCCACTTGGGGACACATTTAAAGTTTTTGCAATTTTCCGGACTGACTGACCTTCATTTCTTAAAGTAATGATGGCCACTCGTTTTTCTTTAGTTAGCTGATTGGTTCTTGCCATAATATGAATTTTAACAGTTGTCCAATAGGGCTGTCAGCTGTGTATTAACCTGACTTCTGCACAACACAACTGATGGTCCCAACCCCACTGATAAAGCAAGAAATTCCACTAATTAACCCTGATAAGGCACACCTGTGAAGTGGAAACCATTTCAGGTGACTACTTCTTGAAGCTCATGGAGAGAATGCCAAGAGTGTGCAAAGCAGTAATCAGAGCAAAGGGTGGCTATTTTGAAGAAACTAGAATATAAAACATGTTTTCAGTTATTTCACCTTTTTTTGTTAAGTACATAACTCCACATGTGTTCATTCATAGTTTTGATGCCTTCAGTGAGAATCTACAATGTAAATAGTCATGAAAATAAAGAAAACGCATTGAATGAGAAGGTGTGTCCAAACTTTTGGCCTGTACTGTATGTCACTTCTCTTCCATGTGGGAAACACAAAAAAACAAATAAGAAATTAATCCAAAAAAAAAAATAAAAAAATCACATCAGCTGTGTTGTTTTCTGTCTCTTCAACTGAAAACACTTGAAGTGAATCAATGCTTGCTATTCTGCCTGCTGTTCTTTACATAGCTAGTAGCCTGTATTGTGTCTACATTGAAATGGTCACAATGGGTAATAAAGGGTTCCAAGCAGGTATTGCTTCATCTTACAATAGAAACATTTGTTGGCGCTGCTGTGACAAAGACAACCAGATTTCTCTCTGTTTTCCTCAGAGTCTAGCAACCGAGTTTGCAGAAAACTATTTCGGTTGTTCCACTATCCACCATTTCCACTACTACTACTTCCACTACTTTTTGAAAACTGAGGATACTGCAAGTAGACATTGTGGACAAAAAGCGGTTTCCTCTGCCCATCTTGGTTCAGCAACGGTTGACGCACTACCTTTGTGCTGTAAATCGAGCCTTAATTTTCCCAGGAGATCGTACCCAATGGCAATGGCAGACAGAATTGCAATCAAAGCAACGCCTGTATAGTGCCAATCTAAACACAGATAATGTCATTATTCTGTAGCCATTACAATGTGCATTCAACATTTGCTTTGTAATTATAAGTTAAACTTGTCCATTTCCACTTTAACAGGTCACAAACCGAAAAAGGTTTGGAGCCACTGTATATCGAATCGAAATGTTGTGGTCACACTAAACGCGATGTGAATTTTCATATCGCTTTACTCGAACAAGTGTGAAAGCTAGAATATTTTATGTGGACTCACTTCATACACACGATAGCTTGCATTACATATGAACTTTAATGAACTTCTGCTGGTACTTCCTCAGCACCATACCTCCCTGGAGGATCTCAATACTGATTGGCTATTGTGACGCAAATTGGTCGCTGAAGTTTAGGTTCTTCAACTCTTGCAAATAAGCATATGACGCGAAATCACAGTACTCGCTCCATTTGTGCTGCTTAATTTGTGTATTCGCATCTTTCACATCGTGTCCATCGCATCCATGGTGCCACCTGGCGGGAATTTGCGTCTGTACGTTGATTTTACATGTAATTCACTCACTCAAATTCTTTAATTTCTGCCCAGTGTGAACACATCGTAAGTTTTGAGGGGTCTCCATCTTGTTTTTAGGCTTAGTGCTTTCTTGGTATTGTTCAGTAGGGGTCTTTGTTTTCTTCAGCATCAGCTGCAACTGTCTAGATTTAAGTACTCAGGGCTGCAAACATCTTGGCATTCATCTTCCTATAGTGGCCTGTAGTCTACATCAAGACAAGAAGAGGGATTTAAACATTCCTGAACTGACTACTTTTCTGACTTTTTTCCCTGCAAAATAATATTTTCATAAAGGGATTATAACCCAGTTGCAAGTAGAATGTTGAAGATTTTTGTGAGCAATCTTATGACTTTGGTCTCCTGTTACTAATACTGTAAGCATTGCAGTGTAGTGCCCAGCACCCAGTCTGTCCCACGTGCAGCAGTGAGACCAACAGAGCATTGTCTTTCACATGTAAATCAAGCATCAAACATGTGATGTGCACTGTTGACACACGATAGATTAGTCAGTTAGGAGAGGGCAACTGTTTCCTGTTGTCTCAAGCCATCAACCATTTTCTCTGAGTTCAAAACTGTAGCAGGAGCATTTTTATGTTACGACATGAACATGTTTTAATCACAAGTGCTGTCACTCGATTGGAGCAATTTCCTATGGCTCTGTAAAGTATGAGGTTGCAAAGTAATTGAATTTGAGCCATAATTAAAAAGTGCAAGGAGCCATGTGATCTCTCCCCCCGATGCCTTTCATCTTTGTAATAGCATAGCCGTTTACGTCTGAGAGGCAAAGTTTTCATCACTGAAATGAGTAATTTATAGTGGTCTTCCATGCTTTATGTGCCATGTAAGGTACAGCAGAAGCCGTATTAAATTGGATATGTAGTTTAATTTGACATTGACGAGAAGGAAACACAAATGAGTTGAGGGTCAGTCATGGAGAGAGCCAGCCAGGAGGATGGGCTGGAAAACTGCATTAGTGACAGGGTTTAATAGATGGTATATGAGTTTAATGTGGAGACTGGCTGTACTATCCAAGCCAGTTTTCTAAATGTGAACAAAATGGTACTTTCCATTATTTGTGCGAGGAGGAATGAAGGTGAGCTTCTGTTTCCATTCTTCTATGTGAGTGTGGTTCACATTCCCATGTTTCCTTGAAGCCCCCCCACCCTGATATTTCCCATATTACAATTGCAGTGATAGTTCAATCAGCACCATATCATTAGAGGGCACTGCAACTGCAGAGTTGTAACCTCTGAATTATTCAGAATGGTAGTGGTGTAGGGGGGATAACACAGACTCAAAGAGTCCACGGGAGACACCAAGCACGAGAGAGTGTATGAAGCAATATAACAGATTGTGGCAAAGATAATGGAGGAAACTATAGGAAATGAAATTGGATGACAAAGGAGGGAAAGACAGAGAGTAAGAAGCTGCAGTGAGGAATAAGCATAGCGTTTGTACTTCTCTATCACACGTGATGTTCCTTGTGGAGACAGGATTATCAGTCACATGTATTATGTGAGCACTGTGGTTTTGTTTGATGCATGCACTGTTAGTTTTTGAGCTGGTGATATGTGGAGATGCCACTGCTGCATTCAGTGTAAGTAGCTATGAATAACAGCATCAGCAGATATGGAAATTGTTGAGTCAACTGAGCTGCTGCTTTCAACTTTAAGTTAAGTTTGTGGTCATTTTCAACCCCCATGATGTGTGATCATTTATGTAAGCCAATGACCTGACTCTAATCTACTATACTAACCACCATAGATCATAAGTTTGGCACAGTCAATGCTTCATGTCACATGCTTTTTATGTCTTTGCAAACTGTGCAGGTTCCAGCAACTGACCATCAATCTGGTGATGTGGTTTTTTTTTTCTTTCATGTCATCAAAATTCATTTTGGTGCCTCATGATGAGGAACACAACCATGTCCAAATGATTAGCCATGGTCAGGCTAAAGCCACATGATTTCCCTGTGCTTGTACCATCACTTGTCATTCAACTTCTTCTTCTTCTTGCACGTCTCAAAGTCTGTCTTGATTGCCTACTTTTGTGCCTTACACAGCAATGGAGCAAACAAATTAGTTAGCATATGCTAGCACATTGCTCATTGGTCAGTTAACTAGCTTTCTCCACACTAACTAGTGTTTGAGAGAATATTCTGGCTAAATTTAACAAATACTTTTACTGACCACAGAGTATGTAGCAGATGTGCTAGCACCACTAGCTAGCTCAGTCTAGCCCAACTCTACAGTGCCAAGCCATTGTTCAAAGCCTCAATTGTCTGTTACCCTAAAAACAAATGTGCATGCTCTGCAGAGCAATTTCTCCAAAAATTGGCCACACACTCCCAAACAGAGGCATATAGCTGATCAATCACTGGTCCCCTGTACAATGAGGGCCCGTCCTACTCTGCCTCTGATTGACTTACCCTGACATTCTTACCCCAGCCTTAACCAGTCTCACTCCTTAGGCCTAAATCTAACCAACCCAACCAATATAGGCGACGACTACTAGCCAATCAGAGGAAGAGTAGAACAGGTCATGCCTTCAAGGGCCAGTGTGTAAAATGGGTTGAAAACAGTGACATCAGTGGTGAAATTCTAGATTGCAGGGCTCACTTGCTCACCCCTCCCGTCGGGTAAATGACGGTGGCCTCGTAGGGACAAAAAGCCTTGCGCACAAGTTTTTCAGGAGTAGGTCTATCTAGCAAGGAGGTGAATATTTATTTAGAAATCTAAACCATGTTACAATATTGTAATGAATCCCTCACAAGCAGGAGACCAGAGGAGCGTTCGGGAAAAAGGCCAGTTTATTTGAGCACTCCAAAAACTCCAGTAACACTCCAAGGAGTAAAAGACTCCGTCCCAAACTCTGACTCTTCTGGCCTAACAGACACACTCCATACACACATACTCGTTTACCATACCGAGTGGGGACCCCCTCCCATCTCTGCTCCGCCAATCTCCAGCCCGCACACTGACTGACAGCGTAGCCTGTAAACAGAGCTCAGCTGTTTATTTAGCCTAGCGATATCTCCGGACTATAGTAGCTGCAATGGACGACTTTGAACGCGATTTTGAAGAGTTTCTTGTAGCGGACACAGACCCAGAGCCATACCTGTTTGAGCCGGAGCATACAGATGAGGAACTCCATGTGTTTGATGCTGAGCGGGCGAGAGGAGAGGCTGAATGCACAGAATGGGATTCGGTGCTACCATCGCTGAGATATATCATCAGGAGGAAAAGCACAGCAGAGAGTGCATCACAAGGAGATGACGGTTCGGGTTCATTCTCTCCTGTTGCATGGTAAGTGTGGTCCATTCGCAAACTTTATAACTAAAAGAACTTTTCACTTCTCTCTATCGACGAACTACTAACACTCTCTGCTGTTTCCTCCTCCTCCTTCCTTCCTTCCGCTGTCTTCATTGGTTCATTTATACACGCGAAACGCGTTCTCTGGCTGGCTGGATTGTCCGCTCGGTCTGCTGTACATACATGGCAGCGCAAGATGGCGACCCCTCTCTCTCTCTCTCTCTCTCTCTCTCTCTCTCTCTATATATATATATAAATAAATATATATACATACATATATATATATATATATATATATATAAAAGCATAATTATAAGGTTACGAAAACCAAACGAATTTTATTTTATAGCGATTATACACTTATACACAACATATTAATGGGTAGAATATTCAGATTCAGATTGACAATAAACCATGCCAAATATTACACACTGGCCCTTTTACTGTAGTGGAAAGCTCCAGTGACATCATTCTGCATATTACTCAGCCTTGTGCTTTTGTTTGGGAAAGTACTTTCAAAGAAATATTTCTTTTGGGCTTTTGCTTTTCAGACTACTGCAGTTTTGGGATAGTTTGTCATGTGCTGTCCAACATTTATTTGTATTGAAATGAAAACTTTAGGAGTTGTTTGTGTCAGAGGCTAAGTATACTGGTGAGCCCGTTAACATCTCTCCCACTGTGGTTGTGATTGACTATAAATGGCTATAGCCTCCACGTGGGTTGTGTTCACATTCACAGAAGGAATGCCAACATATTGAGCCCAGTGTAGGAGTGTCACTGCAGAAAGAAGCCATCTGCAGTGCGCTGGGCTTCACATTGGCCTTTGTAGAGTTTTTTTAAATTGCATGTCAGTGCACCCGCGCTGGTGTACTGTCCTGAGTGTGGGATCTGTGGAAAAAAAATGGAACCACCTGGGTTGGCAGCCAGTCGCTCAGATAAGCTTATCTGGCAATAGAGTAGTCAGTATAGCCCCATTGAGAGAGCTTAAAGGACTGTTTTACAGAACTTGAGGTTAGTTATCCTGTAACCTCTGTTCTCTGATAATATGAATGGGGTGTCTACCTGAAGAACCTACCTTGCATAAACTGAAAAAGAAGTCGGCTTATCTTGAATGATGAGCGACCCTGCTTCAATCACTTTTTTTATGTGAGGCAAGGGGCTTTGCCTTGGTGGCTTGCTTAGTAAAGAGGATAATGCTGAGAGAGCAATCCCCATAGGGAGACACCTAACTTGGGTTATCAGAGAACAGGGGTTACAGGATAAATAACCTTGTGTTTTCTCTTTGAGCTTACCAGAAAAAGAAAAACAAAGAAACTGACCCAGACGCATAACTTTTGCTACATTTTCGTGTAGTGTCCACAGTGCTCGGACATACATACACTCCTAAAACCGAGACCTCTGAAAATGCTGCTGACCCCAATTTGGTTTGAAAACTCCAGTTTTGCGTTTTGGTTTGGACAGGTGGAGACTTTTGAAAACAATGACAACGCAGACTTCCAGACTTCAATTCCCACTTTGATCAGGTCTTATAAGTCATGACATGTAAAGCCAAAACATCATAGCTAAATACCTTTTGTGATTTCATCACTCTCTTGTGGGTACTCCTTTCCCACTGCCGTGCCTTCCAGCAGCATTGGATAATGCTCCTAGTACTGCTCTAATATTTCACCATGTTTGCTTTGCAATGACTCCCAATCTGTTTTCTTGACCACCTTAAACTCCTGCTGCTTTCAGTAACAGTTCCACCTCACTGTTTGTTGAAGCAAACAATATTTGGTCTTACTTTTCACCTTTGCTGTTTTTCTCTGTATTATTTTCTGTAGCTGCATTCACACCGGCACATGCATGCACAGTGTACATGGATGGTCATATAATATGTGCAATTAGGCATCTTATCATGGACAGAAATTATTTATAAAACAAAGCTAAAATGAGCATACAGAGGTCATTTTCATTTTTAAAACGCTGTCTTAAAATGAAAAAGTCTTTAGTCTGGATGTAGCCTATACCAGCTTCAGCATGTGTGAACCCAAAATGTACCACATAAAGTTCGTAACAGAGGGATGTATTCATAAGATCTAATGAATTTATAGCTGCACCACACAACACACATCCACACACTTATGTGAAGCCAGCTGGCCAGTGTAATGCAAAATCAAACGGAATGTGACATTTGTTTACTTTGTTGTATCAGTGTTGCCTGCCCACACACCGTTAGGCCAATGTGAAGGCTCCTGCTCCTCCAGATGGCCAGACTGCTGCTGACTCTTGAGGTTCTTCTGTCTTAAAGGCACAATTAAATGTTTTGTTTTTCTAAACCTCAGACACTTTTCAAAGTCATTACTGAATCTTGAAAAAACTGGTGAGTGATGTCCAAGTGCAGACAGGCTGTTACTGAAGCAACCTGCCAGTCACAGTGAACAGCGAGATGCTAGATCCTGTTCGATTAGCTTATTTGGACTCGTCTGCTTCGCTGCTCCTCTAGTTTTGATTGGTTTCCTGGGACCCTGTGAGCATTATTATGTCTGCATAGTTACTGATGCACTGATTTTATTTTAGTGGCCCTGCAGATTGGGCTCATTTCATTAAGAACTAGTCTAATTCCCAAAGATATATCAGTGCTTCCTCTTCACCTTTGCCCATTGTAATGTGCTCCACTCAGACAGTTTATTCATGATGTAATGTTCAACAGTAGACGCCAAAGATCTCATCTCATTACAGGACTTTCTCAAGCAACGAACACCGGACCTGATAGAACAGACTCAAGACATTAGCACAATCTATTAGCAAAACCTACAGTGCTGTAGACAGGAGCTCACAAAATGGAAATGAGGGTTTTTACTGTAGACCTGTCATTCTTTTGATGTACTGCCATCATGTACATCTAACTAAGACATCTAAGTAATCTGTTCCCATCAGTCTTGGCATAGCCTTCAGTGTTCCTTTCTTAATTTCTCATATAAATTCTTTCAAAGCTTCTGATCTAAGCCCTTAAAGCCAGCCAATATATATCAGTTTGACCTCCATTAATTTGTCGCAGAATTTTATTCAGTCTTGATTTAAAACTCAGATTAAAGTTTAGCATTCCAATCTTGTGACTTGCTTTTAGGATTAGGGGCTCTATATGAGGTATCTCAAAACTTCAGATGGAAATATGTAGTCATTAATGTTAGATTCTTTCTGTACTGTGAAGGTCTTGTTTCGTCAGTAGCAACATGACAAATTGGGTTGAGTGCTGAGTTCTTTATACACTCTCCACAGCTTTTTTCCTTATCTTCCTCTCACTCTCTCGAGACAGATTACTGTATACAGTGCCTATAAATACATTCACCTTTCCACAGAGTTTTCAAGTTTTATTGTTGCATATAAATGAGTCAGAGTAGATTTAATGTTACATATCTTTCACATCTGGACACTATATAGAGACATTATATGTGCCAGTGCATGTACAAGTGTTCACAAATGCCACCAATGAGTGTACCTGTGCTTTGATCATAAGTTTTACGACAGATAACCTGGTCAGTTCACACAGGTTGATATAGTTTAGTGGCAAGGCATTGACTTGCCTAATGTTAAAAAGGTTAGTGGTTTAGTGAGTGAAATCCAGATCATCATACAGCCCATGTGAATGAACCAAACAGCAACCTTTGGGGCTGAAAAATAAAGCCAACGAGGAAGCACCAAAGACTGCAGTACATCAAATGGCCAGTTGAGGCTGGCTTGAAAAGTGAGCCAATCCCTATAGAATCCCATGTAAAAAAAAGCCCAACTTTGAAGCAGGAATAAGCATGTTTACAGCCTGGTGCAAATGGTTTTGGTTTCCATAGCTAATTTCCCACATTTATGACTACTGCACTGTTTAAATTTTATTAAGGCTTACAGTTACACATGATTAAGGGTAGGGCATGTTTAATGACAGGCTGGCTGTGAGGCGTCACCACAGCCTGTGAGTCAGATCCACCCCTCGCTCCTCCACAGCTAAAGCCTGACATCCAAATATGAGCCCCCCGGCTCCAAAAAAAAAAAAAAAAATAGCTGGCAATGGCTTAAATGCCAAATTTGAGGCTTAAAACCAAAAGTCCCCTAACCAATTAGTGACGGTGGCTACATCCATTATTTATACACAGTCTATGGCAAAAAACACCAGTTGTCGTGTAGTTACAGCAGTGGGCGGCTGTAGCTCCAGTCTGCATGTCAGGAGTCCTATAGGCAAGATACTGAACCCCAGATCGTTGTGCAAATGTGCTTGTGAATGATTGCATTAGATTAGATCCTGATGAGCAGATTAGCACTTTGCATTGTGGCCTCTGCTCTGCCATATGTGAATGGGGTGAATGTGGCATATAGTGCAAAGCCCTTTGAGTGGTCTGAAGACTTAAAAGGCACTATATAAATGCAGGTCCATCAAACACACTGTTAACATTAGGCCTTTAAATATATACATGCCACTGTGAAGATGTGTTCAAATAGCTACCTGGAATTACATGTCTCACATTTACTGCAAGAGGCAAATTTCCCGAGTTGGTATAATGGACCGTTTATATCACCCACTTGGTCTGAGTTCATGCTGAACGTGGCTTGCAGTTCTTGTGTGTACGTTTTAAGGGCATGTGAAATTGACACACTGACATGAATCCCCGGTGGACTCCATTTTTTTTTTTTTTTTTTTTTTTCATCTGGGTTTGTTTATTTGGTTTGGGTTGCTTTCATCCTCTGTAATTTGCTCTTGGCAGATTGTTCATTTTTCAGTCACAGAATAATTTGCTTAGCTCAGAAATGCAAGATAGCTGTATTTCAGGTGTGACTCATGTGAATGTACAAAGGCTAATGCTCGCCTTGAGTGCAGTCCCAAGTTTTAGTCTGCAGAATGATGTAAAAGCCTCACAATTGCTGTTGACTAAACCAATCTTCCCCAGTTTAGAGTGTTCACAAAAAGCCATGATGAAATTGTTTTGTCATTCATTGTCTGTGAGGCATATGCTTGATGGGACCAATCTATGTGCTTTACTGAGAACATGGTGTATTGTGACTTTTTCCTATAACAAATATTTTTTAAAAAAAATGAAACAGTTTGGGCCAGTGTAAGAAAAAGATCTTTAAAGCTTATTTAATCCATTTTGGCTGAACAAATACTGAATTCTGCCAAAAACATGTCTCCAATACAAGTCAACGCAGCTTACCTCATCTACCCTATCATTCCAGCTGCATTATGGCGGAACAGATTTTGCTCCCAACAGATAGCATTCAAATGTGTCCTGTTTAGTTTGGGGAAGTGGCACTCATTCAGCCGGGCCATGTCAGGCCGTTGAATCTAATCTGCACTTCTCTTGACATATTGGCTTAGGTCTGTTGTGCATTATACCATTTGACAGTCAAAATCAATGTGGCTTAAGTAGAGATCCTGATCCAGCAGCAATCATGGCAGCACCAGCAGCACCCACCTCCTAAGTCCTTAACCCCTGCTGCCTCAATGCAGACCCAGGCATACACAGCATCATTTTCAATCAATTTCATCTTTCCCCTATGAAAAAATCCACTTCGATTTAAAACAGGCAGCATGATCGAAACCTATGGCGATGTCTCTTAGGGGGTAGAAATTCCATTACCATGTAAAGCGGTTTCCATTTTGATCCTCCCCTTTCTTTAGTTTTACTGCAAATGCAGTCAACAGGTCACTTGGACTTGGGGTATGATTGAAAACCTTTTCCATTTCACACACAACCCGAGCCTGAGGAAGTGAGTTTAATGGCTTTGTCGATATCATACATTGTATTTTGTTCATACCATACACATAGGGTTAAGTATTTATCATAGCATCACCAGATTGTGTTGTGTGTAGTGCAGTTGCCAAAAGAAAATGTCAGCATTGTACATTTCTGTAAGCCATGGTTACATTTTTACGTGTCATGTGTCATATCAATGTTTCTTAGGTTACATAGTTCAGATTACATGTATATGATCTGAGGTTCTCATTAGGGGGGAAGGGGATGGTGAGTATAGTTGATGGATGGCTTAAGGAAGATGGCGTGACAAAACATGCACTTTGTGCCTAAACCTAACCACAAGATTGAAACATATCCTCTACATTTGAAATGCACAAATGTAACATATCTCTGGTTTGCAGAAATGAGCAATGCTAACATTTATTCTGGTGATTGGGTTGGTTTTGTGGTTTGTTGTACTTTCCTCAGCTCTGTGACCCCTATGTGTCTATTTGCAGTATTTGATCATTTTTGGCACATTCAGGCAGCCATATCTCAAACTAATGAGCTTTGGCATTTTACAAATTTGTTTTGATTTTGACTAATTGCTGACAGAATCTAACATTTGCAGTTCCATCTCCTCATGTTTGATATCTCTGTGGTATCATCTATAGCTGCTTGGGTATTATTGTGATCACACAGTCTTCAGGGTGAACCTCAAAGACAAATGTTTTAAGTGATGTGAAACTCAGTCAAGTTACAATGAGATGAATTGAAGAGACACAATGTCAACTTAGTAAACATAAGCAATTTCAGCAAAACACATTCAGAATCGCTGTAACCTTTAGCTGACTGTGGCCTGCTGTGCTGACTGCAGAACTGGCTCCATTACACAGTGTGCCACAGCGCCCCCTTAAGGTTGAATTCAACTCACATCTTCTGTTTCCATGTTTATTTCTTCATATTCATCTCCTGATTCAATTTGCCATCTGTAATTGTTTACGGACTTCCAAACAGTGGCGAAAAACTAACCAACCAAAACAACATGTGATGGAAATCACTGAAGCAAAGCCAGTAAACACACAATGAAGACATTTATGTGATTGCCTCAGCATTGTTTTTAGTTCTTTGATAATTTTCCATACAAACAAAAAAAAATTAAATTTTGGAAGGGAGTGATTTTTTGTTGTTGTTGTTGTTGCAAGGGCCCTGCACAACTCCACAGGTGCCAGAGAGATGTCGATCAAACAGTCTACATACCAACACAAACCTGGAAAGAGTTCTAATCAGCCCAATGAAGTGTAATCACCAGAGTCTGTGTACCACAGTTGTGCAGAGCCTTCAAATTGTATCTCAGGTGATATGTCGAACCTTTACTCTGAAATCTAAAATTGATCTTCTTCTAAATCACAAAATTAAAGAAAACAAAGACCCAGTTTCTATCTTAAAGGGAAACACTACTTAAATTGTGAATTCCAATATGTTATTTCCGTGACCTAGAAAAGTTTGATAGTATTTGTGAACATGAGTGAGTCTCTCTCGAAGCCAGAAACCAGAGAAGTCTCAAACTTGTGATGTCATCAGTTTAAAGTCTGGAGCTGCTCCATAGACAGTGAATGGGAGACTGATTTTGTGGGCCCACATAATGTTTCTTTTTTATTTATACCCAAATGAGCTCTATTCTATTGAATTGTTCTCAGCTGTGAAACAGAAAATGTACCCATATACTCAGAGCATTCTCCTGGGTGCTCAGTGTCAACTAGAACATCTTTCCATGCTTATTGTCTATGGAGCAGCTCCAGACTTTATGCTTGATGACATCACAAATTTGAATTTAAGTCATAGATTTATAATAATAACTAGATTGCTAACTAGATCCCAAAAAGGCACCTATGGAGCTGCTCAACTGGCGCATATGCCAAAAAAAAGTGTGAAGCTTCCAGGTTTACTTCTGCACACTAATGTTTCTCCCAGTAGCTCCGCCCACAAGGCCCCACTTGGCTTATAGACTTTACATTGTGATGACATCACATTTTTTTTACAATAGCATTTGCAAGCTCCAGGAAAGTTTAGCAAATATAAAACCACCATTAATGAAAACATCGTAATATAAAGAGTCATAATTGACCTTGTTTACAGTTCAAGGTGTCCTGTCAACAGTTTAACAGACGTCTCTTTTATAATGGTGGCCAATGGGAAGAAAGCTTAGTGGGCGATGGGATTTTCACTGGGAAAAATTGGCTGCAAGGCTCAGCAGTTTTCCTGGGGGCTTGGTTTTCAATATTTTGGATTTGGGAGAAAGTTGTAAATGTGTATTAATATTTTTTGACTCTCTTAGACTTTTGGAATAACGTGTATGAATTTTGAAAATTGACATAGTTCCCCTTTAACCTCACATCCCTTCTTAACCTGCTAAAACTATTAGTTTAGGCCCTGGTAACACCCTAACACTGAAAATCATACAGTAAGTTCACAAGGTAATAGTAACACTGCTGCTGTAGGACGAATAATTTATTCCAGGAAAAATAGTCTCTCTTTTTTTTGGTCAGTTCGGGTGATTATTTTCTGAATGAGTGCAATATGTGCTTAGCAGCACAAGCGAGTCAGAGAAATATAGCAGTCACCTATGAATCATTTTCAAAAGGTTTTTATATAGTTTGATTCACACACATCATTTCATTTCTACACTTATGAGGACCTGTAATCAATTCAGTTCCTCTCTTGAAGGCCTTTTCACACCAGGGACGAAACGAATAAACAAAAGCTCATTCCTAACCTCATTCTTTATTCTAACCCGAGGACGTGAGGAAAAGAAAGCTTGCAAGATGGCGCCTGTTAAAGCACAAGAATAAACAAACACACACATAAGGCAGGTATAAAGTTCTGTCTGCACTAGCCTCACTCTGACAATGTATCCAACCTGGACCCACAGCATTAGGGAGCCACATCGGAAAGAATATGCAACACACTTCCTCATGCATTGTTTGCCCTGATGGATGAGACTCAAAGCTAATGCAAACCAGAACCCACAAGACAAATAAGCCTTAATGTGGTTAGGACATAAGCACCCTACATCCTCACTAACACACACACCAAATGAAAATTAAAAGAGCTACATTAGCCAGAGCAGAGCACTAAGGAAGCATAAATGAATAGCATTATGAAATGAGAATTGTCAATTGGCAGCAAAGATTAGTTGGCCTGAGCTGTTGTTGTTTTGTTTTTCGATGCTGGGGGAAAAAAAAACATTCCCATCATGGGAGGAGAAGCTTTCGACAAACAGCAGTCTGAACAAAGGTCAGGTGATTTTAAACAACCAACCAGCCGTTAGGACACAAAGGACCATAATGAGAATTATTAGCATCCGCATTCGGATTAGTCATGAATATCTAATCCCCGTATGAGGAGTCTTTATCATTCATTTCGTTTTATTTATTTATATTTAGAACCGCTGTGCCTTGCATGGTATACTGCTAATTAGGTTTAAATGTTTGAGTGATGTGCTCTGGCAGCTCTGCTCTGATCCGCTGCTCAGTTAATCAGTGCTGTGAGCTCCGGCGCAGACATAGCGTGATAAGACATGAAAATAATTCAGTAGTCCAGGAGAGTTGTGTTCAGTTTTACACTCTGAGTAGATAGAGATCAGGTTTACATTGATGGCTTTAGATTGGACGCCATATACAGCGCTGGCCATTTTATTATCAGTACATTAAGCGTATTTGATGCCAAGCACGAGTTCCTTTGTTTACATTGTTCCATCTCTGAAATCATAGACTTTGCTAATCCCCTTTGTGTTTCATATTTCGATATAGAGCACTTTCATCCCTGTTTATCTAGGTTTAAGAGTACGTGGTGTTGAAATGCATTTACTTAAATTATTTATGCACGAGGAGACAAACATTCCAGTGCAATTACAGACCCATTATCATCATGCTGAGTACTCATTCAACACAAAGGCCATGTCTAAATCTGCCCCTCAGCCTGCCAGCAGTGAATCCAGCAAGACCATATGTATATGACTCAGTCGGCAAATCATTTCAAGGTTATCAAGGAGACAGTGGCAGCCCTTATCTGGGGCTTCATTTCCTTTCTATTATAGGATATGGCAGGGAGCAGGTCTCACACCGCAAAGCTGTTCTCTAACAGTGTACTGTGGTGCTTTAACATCACTTCCCATCTGGTCCACACCTCCCCTCCACTCTGAGCAGTGTCTGGGTGGAGAGACGGAGAGAGGGAGCGAGGAGGGTTTAGTGAAAAGGGAGTGGAAAGAGGTGAGAGCGGCGAAGGGAGGGGGGAGCAGAGGAAAGCCAGTGCAACATTAAAAGATAGGGAAAAAAAACATAAGAAGGGGAGCTGGCAAAGGTAGTAATGCAAAGCCCGTTGAGTCAGAGCACAGACATTGGGGAAATCAGAAAAGCTCAGAGTCTGTTTGTGTAGTGGGCTGTTGTGTGTGTGTGCATGTGTGCATTTATGTTTGCTGTACTTTTACGGGCACAATTCTACCCAAACAAAGTAAAAAAAAATGTACCCCAAAATAAACATGGTGCTGCAGTGTTTCCCATTTCCCAACACACTTGTCATAATCGAAGGCAGAGACCTTTGAGATTTATAACGATGTCACCAAGGGTCTGTGGCTGGTTAAAAACTTTTGAAATAATTATTTCACTTTGAGCAGAGAAAAAAGTATCTTGGAAAAGAAAACACTTTTGGATAATAAATGCAAATGTGAATACAGTGTTGTAGAAATGTGTGCATTTTTTTTTTGGTTATATATACATTTATATTCATATTATTATACTATAGTAGTTAAAGATATACTGTGCAGGATTTTCCTAATAAGAACACAAGTAATCCCTCTCAGTTATCGCTTATGACCCACTAGAACTGTTTTGTGGCGATTTTTGTGCTGCAGAGACTCTGCCCTCTGCCTGTATTTTTTTATTTTCTGTGTTTGGGTTGTTTTTGGGTGTGTACCCCAACAGCGATCAAGTGAGGTCAGGGCTTTATAAAAAGAAAATGACCGGGCATCCAGGAGACACACCCTAAAAGCAAATCTAGCAAAGTGAAATGCCAATCACGAGTGAATCTGGGGTTGCTTTTACATTTGCTTTCGCTGCCGAGCATGTTTACAAATAGTAACTGACAATCCTGCATAGTATACCTTTTAAAGTCAAGGTGGTAAAGTAGGAAGACAGCGTCTGCTTAACTAGAGTGGGAGAGTCGAGATGTAAAAGTATGTGTTTTGCTGTTCAAAGTGTGTGTTCTGTTTTATGTCTGCGGCGTTGATGTGACATGTCTGTGCAAACTGTTAATAAAAAACGGTGCTGTAAAAGCATGATGGCATGTATAGCAGCAAAACAGTGGCAAATCTAAAATGGCAGAACACAGTTGTGCAACGTGAAATGATGCATGTGTTGCTGTGATGACACAAGCATTAAAGCACGCCATATGTCATAGTGTGTGTGTTTATACTGTAATCAGTAGGTATTGTTGCCGTTTTCTGGTGGTGTTTATGCGGCATTAGGGAAGTAGGTATTTAGAGTGCGTTCACTATATGTGGTGCCACAACTGTGTGTAAAAATGAAGGGATGGGCAGGAGACAGGGGGAGGGGAGAGAGGGAAAGAGAGAGGGAGAGGGAGAGATTGTTGATGAGCTTGGAGCCAAAGAGAAATCAGCACAATTTGCTTAATAAAATTAGAGACAGTTAAACTACATGAAGCCAGCTGCTGGTTGAGGGAGCACAGCATTCACCGCAGGACTGCAGCCCGCTCACACACAAGAATTTGACCTGAGTGTGTTGTTGTCTCCTGACCACACACCTGCTGCAATAGCAGCTTTGAATTGCACTCTGACTGCACAGCAGCCGCAAGCTCTCAAGTAAGGCAACACCACACACCTGAGCACCTCTACATTTCCACTAGACCCAGGCAGGCTGGGCTGGGCTCAAAGGAGGGCCATGCATCAACAGACAAAGGAAGAAGGGGATCCTTCCAAAGTGGAAGGGAGTGAGGAAGCCCCCATGTCAGCTTCCGCTGAAGCCTTGGACAGTCCCTCCTCTGAGACTTTTGGAGCTCAGGCGGAGCAGGCCCGAGCTACTCTAACCCCCAGCCCCCGCAGTGGGTGTGGGTTTTTCTGTCAGCCGTGGTGTCTGCTCCTCACACTGACCCTACTCCTGCTTTCTCTCCTTGGCAGCTGGGCAGTGGTGCACCTCACCCTGGGGACCCACGGAAGATCACCGTTTCGGGTCTCGGCCAGCTATGATCAGCGGATTCCACAGGATGACATGGCCACCATTGAGCCCCACTTCACCACTAACTGCACTATGGGTAAGTTGGCTCAACTTTGTCATACGTTCCAGAAATGATAGTAAGGCAATGGTGACGCTGCTCTGTTTTTTGTATACTGTATACTTACGTGTGAGCAGTTTATGATTTTATTGAATGTAACATTTTGCAGGAATCCTAAAAAGTAGCTTGAGTCACATAAGACTATAAATAAGTGTTTTATTAAGTGATTAATTCACCAACATCGGTAGTTACAGCTTCAAAAATGTAACCTGTTGCTTAATTTTATCTGTTTCATATCATTTTATATTGAATGTCAGTCAGTTTACAATTTGTGTTCGTCGTCTAGTTTTATGGACTTTTTTTTTTTTCACTTTTGCATTTCAAAGACAATACTATCTATCAGTAAATCAGTAAAATAATCTTTACATCAAGCCACAATGAAAAATATTGGTCAACTCAAAAGATCAAATGTGAAGTGGTCCAAGCAAACCAGTGCATTAGGTCACCCGTCTTTTGCTTGCAGTTGTTTCCCTTTGTGTTTCCTGTCACACTTGTAATATGTATGCGGACTAAATGTGTCTCACATGTCTGCAGAGTGACTGAGTTCCCAAAGCAGCTCAAACACGTCAAACTGAAAATTGCACAGCTACATTCTGTGATTTTTTTTAACTTCATTACACCATGTTGTGCAATGAAATGCGTAGACTGCTAGAGTGAAATAATATCCTTCTCTGTCAACCTCGAAAGCTCCTGGAATTGGATTAATATAACTGATTCAATTTCCTCTGAGCTCAATGCAGAAGCACAACAACCCCTGCTTAAACATTTCAAGTGTGCGTTACTGAGAAAATATAGATACAATCCTTGTTTCCTCTGACAGATGTTTTGTAGGCAAATGTCATACCAAGCTGGAGCTGTTTTAATAGAACGGATTGTTGTTCTGTATGTGTATGAAAATATCCAGATTTATTTGATATAGTATATCATTATTTTTCAAGCAGCTCCATGGTGAAATAGTCAGGATTTTCTGAATGAGTGAGTGGAGTTTAAAGACGCTCCATTTCAGGCTTGTGTAAGAAAAGTTACCCAACTTGTTTACCAGACCATGTTGGAGTCTGCTGAACTCACATAAAAAGGAATTAAAAAGTAAAGGATGACTGAGAGAAGCACTCCTCCAGTAGCAGACTAAATTAAATCTGAAAATTGGCAGCAGCACTCAAAAGAGATCCCTACATTGATATAATGTAGCTTATGCAACGCTATCCTTACAAACCTACATTTCGTCTGAGAACAGATTTGCAATAATCAGTGGCAGAAATACTCAGATCTTTTACTTAAATAAAAGCAGCAATACCACTGTCTAAAAATATTCTGTTACAAGTACAAGTCCTGCATTACTGCACTGTCAAACTCTAGATAGGTAAAAGTATAGAGTAGCATAAAATGAAAATACTTAAGTTAAGTACAAATACATCATAAATGTACTTAAGTACAGTACCTGAGTAAATGTGCTTAGTTGCATTCTACCACTGGCAGTACTGTATTTGTAAATGCGTTTTGGCAAAGTACTTCCCTCTTCATTCACATGAGCACTTCACATTTTACTGTAGCAAACATCTTTAGTTAATATGTTGATTAGCTCAGTGGTTCTCAATCCGGGGTCTAGGGACCCCCAGGGGTCCTTAAGGGAGTTCCAGAGGTCCCTAGAAAAGTGAGGAGTAGTTTGTTTTCACGATTTAATTCACTGCAGAAGTGAGGCCAATTGGAGTAGGATTCATGAGAGTGAATATTCTAATCATAGGTTTCACTTCCACCATGGTTATCTCCTAAACTGTAATTAAGAACTACAGAATTGTGGTCTTAATCAAACATGTAACAACCAAAATATTTTCAAATGGAGGTCCTTGAGGCAAAATCTTATCAAATAGGGGTCCTTGACCTGATGTGTTTCGATTGAAGGGGCCTTACCATGAAAAAAGGTTGAGAACCAGTGGATTCGACAGTGTAAAATGTTTAAGAGGCTTCTTAGTTTGCAGTTTATTTGTGATTTTTAGTTCCTCAAATAATATAGCATCTGCATTAAAGGGAAATTGTTAAATTAACTATAAATCCTCTCTTTGACATTGGAAAGAACCCCAGTCTCACTGCAAACTGAATGATATCAAAACAAAAACCAGGGGTACCAGATTTGTAGTGAAATCCACACCTTCTGTCAGTGTAAAATGTGGCCTTCATTTGGGTCTTATTATTATTATTCATTCATTCATTTCCTATAAACTGTTCTGGTCAACTAACACAAAACATGAAACCACCAGAAAAGGTTGGCTTAGTGTATTTTTTATTGGACAGTGACATAGACAGTGCTACTAGACACCTTGTAATAATTGTTCCCCGACCTGTCATCTATCATCATCCTCAGTTACCGTGATTTCTGTCCAGATATTCTAGCCAGATCACAATGACAAAAGACTGACAGGTGGACCAGTGCTGTGCACATTATCCATTCTGTATGTTCTATGTTCTATATTTTTCTATAGCACCATACAGATCATCCTAAAAAATGTGACCATCCCTTAAGGCCTCTTTTTGAATTCAGAGGGATACACACATTCTGGCAAATGTAATCTCCTCTACTTTTGTAGAGGCAGAGTCTCTTTGAGCTCTGCAACAATGAAATAGCTTTAATGCTCGTTCAGTATTTAGCTCTGGATGAATGAGGAGCATGGTTGGACAGGAAAGATTTGCTTAGGTCTAATTCTTCAAATTCGGTTCAGATGGGTTGTTGGGACTTGAGGTCGGGTTAGAGGAGTGAGTTAAAGGGAACAATTCATCGTTTGCAGCTGAGTTCCTCACAGCTGGCCTGCACTGGCAACGAATCAGCAACACCTGACTCCTCCATGACATTATGTGGATTTGGTTGTCAAATATGTAAATGCAATGAGAAAACTTTCTCAAATTGTCTTCAGAATCACTCTGCAGGAGAAAAGCCTCTGATAGAAGTGCAGAACAAAGTAAAATTTATAAAAGGAACTACAAAACAAATCGATATCATATTACTGACTCTCCAGTGATTCTTTGTCTAACTGCCTTTTCTGTCACTGTAAGGACAGATCGGAGTGAGCGCTATTGCTCATGCAAATCCAGCTTCGGCTGAACAGTGTCTAATTGTTCTCTGCTCTGGGTTCACTGTGTTCCTCTTGCCAGGCAGCACATAAGCCGTGGCTAGTAGAGAGAAAAAGTACGTAGACGTGCTGTACTCTTCTCAGGCACCACCTGGGTCCCCAGCACAACACCCTCCATACACATCCCACTCCCAAACTAAGCCCTAATCCATCTCGGCACGCTCGCCATGTGGCCTCACCATATTTCGCGGTGTTCTAAACCTCCCCCACTTTCCCCTTCAGCACCTGTCACAGACCTGGGCTCAAATTACCTTCCAGCCTACCTAGCAAAGAACATGAAGCCAGGGTGCCCTATTAAGGCTCTCACACTCAGTCCCTGGCAAAGAGAGTTGTTTGCTTTATTTGTTCCAGGCCCCTGCGCTCAAAATTGGCTAATTACTGCTATTAATGACCTGTGTTGTCAGGTTTTTTGGGGTGGGCGGCACAAAGCCTTATCCAAACCTGAGTTTGAATAATTGTGTTCGATTGAGTGCCAAACGTGTGAAGTTTTAATTTCACCAGAAGTCTGTGGACACAAAATGTTCTGTATTTCTCAATGGTACACTTGCATAACATTTTCCTGCAGACTTGGAGCAAATTAGCAAAAATTAGTAAGAAAAGCACGATTCATTCTGAGGATTTTCAAATCAGTGAGAGAGGAAAACATTCCAGTGATTAATTTCATTTCCAGCCTTGCAGTGCGTTATTACTTGTTGACGTTTGAGCATGTCTGCCTTGAGATATACAATATTAACAGTCAGAAGTCATAATATTCCCCATTTGCTTTTGGCTGATTCAAATTTATCTAAATCCTGCACATAAATTCAGCCCTAATCAGCTCTCCGTGTGATCAGTTGAATCTGAATTGGAAATTTGACAATGTCCATTTCCTCCCTCTTAGTTGTTTTCTTGAGCAGAAAGGCAGCGATTACTCAAGCCAGTGAAGTGCGAGGAGATATAGTCAATACGGGATAAATAAATGGAGCAGTGTCTGACTTCTTTCTCCATACCCTTCCACTTTAATTAACTCATCAGTCACAGGGCCAACAAGCAATCCAATTTGTTGCCCCTAAAGTGACTTGTGTGGTTATATGCCTATCTCTGCAGCTCATCCTCCTGACAGGAAGTTAGAGTCCCACCTTCTGCTGGTATTTCTCTGATGGTCCTGGCATAGCTGTGCAGAGAACGTAATTATTCAAGCACAACAAACCTGTCAATGACACTCTTAACCTCCTACAGTTCCTCATCCTGGAAGTAAACAGAGACGACTGTGATGACTGACAAGCTCATTACATGATTGTGTCAATAGCAGATTTGACTTTGCCTTCATCACAGTGCTGTGGCAAGGCAGAAGGTCACATTTGCCTTTACACTCATAACAATGTATGTCCACTGAAGAGCAAATTCCTATTTGTGCTCATGTATTACCCTGCAAACTGTCACAATTCATTTTTCCAACTGGACATGTAGCAGAGACAAGGCGACGGCGAACCCCGTGGGAATTTGAACCGGTGACCTTCCCTTCCCTGGCCCATTTCCCTAACCATTACACCTTGCTGCTGCAGGCCGTTAATGGAGCGTTACGGCGAGTCTATACTTTGCGATTAGGTACACAGCAGCGTGAGGGTGTCCCTAGGCCCATCAATCACACACAGCCCTGTGGAGGCAATGAGGGAAATGGGTTCGGAGAGAGCCGGTGGAGTGGACAGCGTGTTAGACGTGTGGATGGATGGTTGATGGGGGGGTTTTGTTGAGAAAAAAAAAGCCATTCAGTGTCATAGCATGGTACTGAGATTCGCCTTTAAATACACAGAATATCTCCAGCATTTAATTGAGTTTTCAATTTCACTTTGACTGCATGAATAAAATAATCTCATCCCCCGAGTTTTTGTTATCAGTTAACAAGCAAGGGCTGATAATATATATATAAAAACGTCATGCTGTCACAACAGTGTGAGAGTGCGTTTATAAGATCAAAAGAATGTCAAAATTGCTGAAAATTTTTAAGGGTTGAGGGATGTCAAACAGTGACGCAACGGCCCATAAGGATGAGTGATAACTGGTTTCATTGTTTCATTGTCAATCTTTAAAAGACTCATCAGCTCTGCGGGCGCACACATGTGCAGACTGAATAATGTCAAGCAGGTGTGGAAAATATTGCAAGTAGGGCGTTACGTTCATCCTTGTGAGCTCAAGGTGTGATTTTCCTCTGACACACAAAAACACACATCCTGTACATAGATCTTATGATCTCAGTACCAGATTTACCCCCTGCTGCGTCCATACACTGGATCAACGCTTTTAATTATGAACCTAAGCTTTCAGTGCTAATTAATATGTACTAAATAAACTACATTATTATTAAGTTATTTACTGTGGGAGGCTTCTGGCTTAAGACACTAAAACTTTTCATGTTTAGGTTGCACCAGTCAGCTTTGCAGCTTTCAACCCTCAGCTCTAAGAGGTATTGACACTATTAGTAATTTAAACACATGTTTTTCTGTTTCTTCATATGTGTGCAAGGAAGAAACGTTCAGTAAGAGCTCAAAAACAGAAAATTACTTTGTTTTTGTAGTTCTTTTCCTACTAAATGCACAGAAATGTAGCATATAGTTTGAGAGCTACCATATATAGTACTTTTCCTACATACAATATATTGGCTAAGATGAAAAAGTTTAACATGCTTGCCCATTTGGTAAAGATGCCTGCATTCACTCATGATCTCCTGGAATTGAGGCTGTAGTTTGAAGACAGTTCTGCCTGTTTTTGGTTGGTAAACTGTTCTGTCTAATCTTCACGGGACAGTTCACCCCAAAATCAAAAAAACATGTTTTACCTCTGTGTTGGAGATATTGTCCACAGAGATGTATGTCTTCTCTCAAATATAATGGAACTAGATGGCACTCTGCTTGTGATGTTGTTAAAAGCACCAACAAATATATTAGAAAAACTCAACAGCAGTTTCTAAAAAACATGACATGGTTACATAAGATAGGCCACAGACCTTGTTATGAGTGGTTTCATGTGGGAACTATTTTCTCTCTACCGAACAACACCCACCAACCATCCTGGGTCTTCCACAGGGGTCTGAGACTCCGACCCAGCCAACATTTGTACGTGGGGCCCACGTGGGTAGTAAATGGGCTGAAAAATGGGCTCTATATGGCATTGTTGAATGTCTGAAAATACACATTAATGGGAATCCAACATATCATTAGGAAATATAAAGTGGCCTGCTCATAAAAAAGAACATTTAATTAACAGTACTCAACATTAATCATAAGCTAACTGTTACCCATGAATCCTTCTTCAGTCATGTAAGCTAGCTAACACTAAATCACCATGCGCCACTCACTGTGCGGCACTTATCTATGACAGCATTTACACACTACTGAAACTAGGGATGCACCGAAATGAAAATTTGTGGCCGAAGCCGAATATTATTAAACTCTTGGCCGAGTACCAAATACCGAATATCATTGTTTAGTTTTTCATTAGTTTTTGCAGATGAACCCCCTCCAAATTAGTGTTGTCACGGTACCAAAATTGGGACCCACTGTGCGATACCAATGAAAATACCATGGTTCTGAGTATTATCACGATACCACAGCGAAAATGAGGCAGATGTGCCTTTTGTCATTTATAAAAAGATAAATTACTTTTCTATAATACATCAATGATATTTCAATGGAATAACTTACTTACTGACTTATTCATACTTCAAAAACAGCATCAATAAGTGATGAACATAGGGGGGATCAAAATAAAATAAATAAATAAAATAAGAATCAACCAGCCACCCTCCTCCCCTGACAGTCCCTTCATAAGTAATGAACAGTCCCTAAAGTGCGGTGAGGTTTGCGGGCTGTGAACGGCTCGTTTCTCCTCTGACATGTCACATACCTGTGTTAGGCTGGCTCGGCTGTTCAGGTACTTCTGGGCAGTCATGACACCAAGAAGAGGATATTATTGGAACCGGCTTCTCCGTTGCCCGGTAAGCCGATGGCCGCCGTATTTGACAGGAATACATTAACGTTACTGTCTGTGTCTGTGACCCCCGTTCAACCCACAATCGGTGGGATTCGCCTTTCGTTTCTGCTGCTGGTTTAAATCTGTAGCCTGCTCGCACAGCGTGCTGAATGATTTAAGCCTATTTTGCTCGCTCAAAACTATTTTTAGTCGCAAATGCCAGTGCTATGACGGAGGGATCGCCACACTGCCGACATTTTATTCTGCCCGTCACGGCACGCCATTTGATTGCGTTATCAAAACACACCACTATTATTCGGCCTTGCTTTTAACTTATTCCACCGAATACCGAATGTGTGGTTTTTTGCAATATTCGGCCGAATATATTCGGTTACCGAATATTCGGTGCATCCCTAACTGAAACATATTGGCAAATTAGCTGTATAGTTTTTCCAGTTGTACAGACATTCTTGTGAGCCACTATGGATCATTTTGTAACTTTTAGAGCAAGAGACAGACATACCATCCACCTCAGACACCCAGGTGTAAGTGCAGTGGGTGAGGCTAATGCACCAAGCCATGCTACAGCTGCAGCTGACTTAGCAGCTACAGGCACAGACAAATGAGATTAGACCAAAAAAGTTTCTGAAAATTATCTCAAACACAATTCAGTATTATACAGCATATGTAGTAGGGGCTCCCTGCTCTGTGTGTCTTTGAGGTCAGGGGTCCTTGGCCTGAAAAACATTGAAGACCCCTGATCTAAATTGAAAAGTAGCACCACAGGTAGGAGGAAAAATGTATTTTTGATTTGGGGGTGAACTGTCTCTTTAAAGCATGCAGTGCAGCTGATGTATTCAGTCTTTTATGGACTAAATATTTAGTAGAAACTACCCACTGTGTTTTGCAGCTGACCTCTCAGAGCTGATATTGAACCTTTCAAGGATCAGAATGTTGTCTGGATCTGGAATGTGCACGCTTCTTGCTGAGGTGAAGTGACTGCAACCACAGCCTGCATTTCTTCCAGTCTGTCACTATGTTTGGCCACTTAATTGTGTTCATGTTGTTTTTTCAAATATATCTGTTAATTAGATTGAAAGACCGGCTGGATTAAGCTTTATGGCTGATTACTGGGTGCAGTTTTGCCCTTGGCCGCAGCAGCATTTAGTCGACCATATGTGTTGTTCTTAAAGGTCATTTAACAGGTGGATAGTTTGTTTTCCTGACCAGTAACATAAAGGCCAAAATGTTGGTTGCCTGAGTAGGACACGTGAGAATACGTGGCAGTGTACATTATTTTGTTCACATCATCACTTCAGTATATTGTAAAGCTCTGTTCCCCCTTTGCGGTTGTAACTCACCAACATTGTTCTTCCGACAGTTTATGCTTCGCTGGCATTTGATTTCCCCATTGTAGCACAGGTTAAAAGTTGGGAAATAAAATCAAACAGTGTTCCTATAACAGAACCGGCAATAAAATGTCTGCCGCACTTGAAAAAGTGTTAACATAATTAAAATATAACCTTTAATTAAATCCAGGGCACAAGCTCCCCATCGAACAGTAGTGTTCTGTTTTTTTTATTTAGTCTGCATACCTCACTGTGTGAAAGTGCAAGGGGTCATATTTTTTTAGGCTCACGCTCATTTTAATGGCAAGGTTTTTAAAACAGTGATGTTTACATTTTATAATGAGATGTTTAATAAGGTTAGTGTCAGAGCAGATACCGGTGTTGTATATTGGATTGGCACATCACTTTCACCACACTCAGATGTGGAATTTGCAGTTATAAAACATAGCAGTGCTGAAAAAATCGATTCTCCTATTGTTTGGAATCAATAAAAATACCAAGTTAATTGTTGATTGGCTGCCTACTACCCATTTGCTCATAAATGGAAATTCAGATCCTTGTTGTTGCGCATCTACTGTAAGAGGGCCACCACATGCTTTACAATCCATTATCCATATTGCCATCTCTAGTTCAGCAATGTTTTCTACACAAGCTCAATATGCCTGTTTTTATTTATTCTTTGTTTTTGTTTTATTAACTTCAATATGGATTTTACTATCCGCCTGTGGGCCTGGATTAACATAACAGAACTAAAAAGTTATTTTTGATCACAAGATTATTGCATCTCAATTTCATAAGTACATGAAGATAAGTACATTAAAAAGAGGCACTTTGGGAGCCTTGAGGGCAATTAGCAGTTCATCTACATGCCAGCTTTACTCGAAGGTAATTTGATAGATATCTGTCTCTTTTTCTTGTGGGTTCTGTGGGTCTTTAATCGCTCTGTATGCTTTTGGGTCCCTTGAAAATTTGCTGCAGTTACAACATCTTTAGCCCAGTGACAGTGTCCAATGACAGAAAAAGTAAAAGCAAATGAGAAAACAAAAAACAGCGCTCATCAATTAACAGAAGATACAACCTGCCGAGACAAGGCCCTCTCTGGCAGTACTAAGCTTCATCACATTCTACCTCTAATCTGTTGCCTTAGGCCTTTCCGCGAGCAGCATCCCCTCAACACAAACAGGGTTTCTGTTGCAGGCACCTTTCCAAGGCAATCTATACAGGCAGTTTCATTTTAAGATATTGAGCAAGTGTTAAATGGCCCAGGGCACCAAGTAGAGTGTTCCCTGCATACATATGCCAAATGGAACAGATGTCTAAATCAACCCTGACCTGGCAGAGAGGTGGAAATTTCTGGATGTTATGGACTAAGCATCATTGAAGAAACGTCAGTCATTAAGATGCAGCAATCCTAAATGTGATTTTATTCTGTAGAGGGGATATTTCTGCGTAGAACGCTGGCATGAAATACTTATTCTGGCCATTGATTCACTTCCATTCATTTCACTTCAAATGACAGGCTTTACTGTGTTGTACACTGAAGTCTGCTCAATGGTTATATTTCATGGACTCTGTTGGGAGCTCTAAAGAAGACTCAGTAACTTTTCTACGACCTTCCTGACTTCCAACTAGTAGAAACTTTAACAACATTGGCAGATTTTATGTCCTCAGAAAGTGGCCTCTGACATATCCCGAGGCAGTGAGTAATCACCGAGTCAGTAATGTTACAGAGAACTTAGGTATTTTTCAACCTGGACCCTATTTTTTACTATGTTTTTGTGTCAAAATGACTAATGGAGCCAACATTTTTTTGAAGTTGGTCAGGTATTGAGAGAGTAATCGTGTTTGTGTGCAACGGCACTAAAAGTGATTGTTTTGGCCATTGACAGACTCATTGTTACTATTTAAGTATAAGTATATGTAAGTGTCTGATATTATCAGAGGGTCCCCACAAAGACAGACCTTTTTATTCAAGAGTAAGTTCCCTTTTCTTTTATCAAATACAGCCCTGAAATCATCCTAACCAAAGCCAACAGGCTTTATTTAAATAAAGCCTGTTGGCTTTATTTAAAAAATAAAAGTCATTTTAGGGTGTGTAAAGCTAATATATTTTCACATCTAGCTGGGTGAATTATGGGTATATTTCAAACAAACCAGAGCTGGTGATTGTTGAAACAGTGACAAAACAAACCAAGATGTTTTTTTGTGAGTTTGAATGAAGTGTGTTTTACAATGATACAATTCATGTTTATTGAAATAGAGTCTGATGGCTCTGGCAATAACAAGTTCTGCACTGTTTCTGGTTAAACAAAAAGGATCTTACTCCAACAAAGTCAGTCTGTATCTGTAGGGATCCTTTCTACAATGTGGTCAGACACTTAGAATAATAATTTGAGCCTGTCAGTGGCAAAACAAGCACTTTTAGTGAACATAAACTGATGATGCTCAATTGTTTATTGACGTAAAATTGTAGTCTGTTTCATGGCTGCCAGCTGCAGTGGTCTCGTTCAATACTGGACCAATTTTAAAAAATTGCTGTCTTCTTTAGTCACTTACAGACAAAAAATGTGGGAAAATATGGTCCAGGTTGAAAAATACAGGTTACCCTTCAATAAAACTCATCATTGACAACCTCTGTAATGGCGGAGTAAAAATCATCCCTCTGAGGTGAAGAAATCAATTACACATACGCAATCCTTCATATTTCCAACCTTAAATTTAGTGCAGTGAGTCTATATCCTTTTTGAAATGGATCCAAACCTGCCCCCTGTAATCAGACCAAAAAACTGTGCAACATCAAGGACAAGTTTACACTGAGGAATCAAAGCCCTCCGGTATGATGCTGATGGAACTAAACAAAGGCTACAATCTCACCACGACCACTCTGTCTGTGGGACAGAGGCTTTGATGTCAAAGCTGCTCTGCATGCTTTGTCGATAACAATGTTTACTTCATACACTAGTAGAGGTAGTTATGCAAGAAGCCTCAAAGGTGAGAAAAGCCAGCATGTGATGCTTTTGTGATTCATGAGTAAGATACAAAGAAAAGATAATGCCCAATGTGAATGTCAGACTTTTGTATATTTCAAGGAAGTGACCACACAAAGTGCAGATAAAAGTAAAAGTAGCATAAAGGATCATTCCCAGCGGTTTCAATCTTGGACTTTCTGTCCTGAAATTTGAGTGTGTAGCAGTATAAAACGTTTTATGAAGTCACACAACCAGCCAGCAAAGTAAAGAATGAGCAATGCTGAAATGTAGCAAGTGTCCCATTGTGAGTGTGTGGTGGTAGTTCAGTCACAGTGACCAGTTCAGAGTTAGGGAGGTAGTCTGATCATTTATTTTTAGCCATGCTAGCAGCATGGTTCTAGGGATGGCAGAGTTGATCAATCAGTTTGTCCACCACTTTGGTCCTAACTTAAATAACTCAACAGCCAGTAGACGTAGTGCGATTAAATTTTGTAGACATCACCCAGAGGATACTTGCTTTGGTCATCCCCTGACTTCAACTCTGATGCCACCATGGGGTTCACATTTGTGGTTTTGAGTCTAATGTCTCAGCAACAACTGGACAAATTGCCATGAAATCTAGTACAGACATCCATGCCTCCCTGAGGATGCTTTGTGATAACTTTGATGATCACCTGATGTTTCATCTAGCTCCACCATTGGGTCAAAACTTCAGTTTTTCCAATACTTTGGCTTACGTCTAAAATAACTGCTAAAACTAATGACATTCCCATCAGCATCAGTCATACTTTTAGCGTCAGTTAGCAAATGTGAGCACGCTAACACCCTATACCAGTGCCTGCTCAACAGCATGTTAGTATGTTGACTTTTAGTGCTGTTGCTTTGACGCTACCTGCAAGTTGCATTTTGTTTCTATTGTACAAGGAAGTCTACTACAGATATTTAGTCAAAATAGTTAGTAAGGAAATAAAAATCGAATAATGTTCCCAACAGTGTTGTAGTTAAGACCACCTGAAGTGAGACCAAGTTATGACCAAGACCAGAGTGTATTGAGACCAAGACAAGACCAAGACTTTGAGGAGTCGAGACCAAGTTAAGACCGAGACCAGATCAGGGCAGTTGCACACTGCATGACACACTTGAAATCAAATGTGGAACATGTAAACCATAGGCACTCCTCAAATTGATTGGACAGATTCACATTCCCATCAAGCGACCCACAGAAAACAAATGAAGATTCCTCTTCATTCACCTCTTTCATTGCCATACTGTATGTGTGGATGTTGAAGTGTAACATGAGATATGTCTTGATAAAATAATAACAAGGCATTGCACGGGGAATTTTATAAATGGGAATATTCCTTTGTTTTCTATGAGCAGACAAACACCCCCTTTTTTACACAGACTTTTTTTGTAATTATCCCCGCAGTTGTTGTCTTGACCAGTCTTGAAATGAAATCCAGAGTCCTCTTTGAGACCAAGACAAGTAAAAATGCTGTCGAGTCCAAGAGTAGCCTGAAAAGTCCATTCATTTATTTTATCAAAGATTTATAGAATTATGGCTGACTTTTTGCCAGACTTCGACTTTTTGGAGGAGGAATTTGATTTTGCAGAGTTTTATGGCCGCCCTTATTTATTTGAGATGACATTTATCCTAACGATATGAGGCGGTCTTTGTGGAGAAAAAGCTTGTTTAGTGGACTAACTTTGCACTTGAAAGGATGCCCGTTCAATTACGTTTTAACAGGTCTGACGCTATGGCTGTATCTAGGCTAACGGCTAACATGCTAACTATTATTTCTATGTCACTAGTGACTTGAAACAAATTTAGGACGATAGGAGACGGGTTGAAATAAACCGAAATTTCCCTTTAATTAAAATATAACCTTTAATTAAACTCAGGGCACAAGCTCGCAATCAAACAGTAATTTTCTTTTTCTTTTTTAATTTAAAGTCTACATACCTCATTGTGTGGAGTGCTTGGGGTCATTTTTTCTTTCTTTTTTTAGGCACATATTTTAATGAGAAGGTTTATAAAATAGTGTTGTTTACATTTTGTAATGGGATGTTTAATGAGGTTAGTGCCAGAGCAGATACAGATGCAGTAAATTGGATCTTAGCATCACTTTCACTACACTCGCATATTAAATGTGCAGTTATAAAACAGGCTAGTGTTGAAAAATTGATTCCCTTATTGTGTGGGAGAAAAAGAAATATCAAGCTACCTACTACCTATTCACTCATAAATGGAGATTCAGATCCTTTGTTGAGTTCCTACTGGAATAGGGCCCAAGGATATACATTTTGCTGCTCTTTTTGTTTCAACTTCGTAACAAGGCAACCACATGCACTAAAATCAATAACCTATGTTGCCATTTCTAAGTAGGCAATGTTTTCTACACAGCTCAATATAACCCATTTTCATTCATCCTTTCTTCTTGTTTTATTAACTTCAGTGTGGATAGACAAAATGGATCAGTTTGATCACAAAATGGGAAATTATGACCCCTGTTGAATTAAGTAGATTATGCCAGAATAAACTCTTTCCCCGTTGGTCTACAGGTTAATTGTCTAAGTACATTGCCAAGAATACACAATGCAACCGTCGGGTTTAATTGCATGCATCAAAAGCTCACCTGCCAAGATGGCACTATACTTTGGCGACTCCCTACATGCTGGTCTCCTCCATCGAAAAGTTTGGTTGCTGAGCAGTGGATGCATCCATATGCATCTGTTGCTTGTCTATTGTATTTGTTGCTTGTAGACTGTATATACTGTATATTGTTTCTTGTCTGTGTTGTTGTTGTAGTTGAGGATGTGTGTCCTTTGTGTAGGCAGAGAATGCCACAGAGCACAAGTTTTTCATTGTAATGTTTTTACATGACAACTTGAACTTGAACTTGATGTGAGTAAGCAAATTAGATTATTCAGATAAATGTTAATGTATTTGTAATATAACAATGAGTCCATCACATGAACATCACAATATACCCATTCAGTTTGTAAAAAAAAAGCACATCATATTCTAGAATATAGAATAGACATTAAAGGTATTATTTTCATTTTCTATCTCCACTAGTCTGCCCTTGTGTGGGCTGCTGTCTCTCCAGCAGGGAGCATGACAGATACTGATAGTGATTGGGCAGAGCTCTGACCAATCGAGCATGGCTGTGTGCAGTTAATTGAATTCATGAGCGAATACTTCTTGTCCTGTCGAGTGTCCAGTGGGAAGCTCAGCTGCATCCATCTTCAGCACCCAGCCCCTGTAAATCTCCAGGAATATCTCCAGATTCTGCCGTCAGTGTGGTGGCAAGATAGTGGCGCCGCCCTTGATTGGGTCCCTTGAGTATTTCCTCCCCTGTGATAGAGAACAGTCCTCCATTTGGGCATGTGGAATTAAAGAATACACAGTAATGAATGAGCTGAAAAGGTTATATGAGTTCTAACTGCTGCTGATTTGTATGCTAGACCCAATCAGGTCTGTGATGGTCTGTCTTTTCCTTTACATTTTCTTTTTTCCGTGTAGTTTCCACTTATTTCCATTCTGCACACAAAAAGCACACAAGCAGATTTCAAGCCGGGCAAGTCTTCAGACTCTTCAGTTTTTTTGTTGTTGTTTCAGAGCACACAGAGGGATTTCAAAATATGACTGACATGCTTGCTCATCTGTAGGAAAACAAAAGCCATATTAATTTCAGTACGAGTATACCCTCTCCACGAATCAAGGCTGCAGCTCCACTTCAACAAGGACACGTCTGTCTGTATTCAAATCTGCAAGCAGTGTCCACCAAACCATAGCAAAAGTTTTATTCAAATGGCCAGACAAACTGCTTTGCATGATCTTGTGATATCCCGCCGAGTGAGACATCTCTATCAGTGGAATCTTAAAAGCACAGTATGCATGACGCTGTTATGCAAAAATTTTATGTGTTGAACTGATTTCAACTAGTGTGGAAAAGGGAACCACCTCCAAACCAGTGCACAACTTATTTGTTTCAGTATTCTATACCTCTGACCATTTGCACGACTGTAAAGAGCCACCATGTACCACCCTCCATATTGATTTTATTCATGGACTTCATCTTTTATGAGATTCATCATATCTTACAATCTTGACAGCACTTAAGACAGTTAGGATGAAACTTTGGGCATTCCAGCCCGCATTTTACTTGTCATTTGATTCCTCTTTTGCTCAGTTTTGCTGTTGATCTGCTGTAAGTGAAGCGTTTCCTAATTTTCATCCTGTAAGCAGCAGATGGCATTAATGAAACTTGAAAAATTAGGGCGGCTTGGCTGGAAATCTGATGACGAGGATTTTCTGGAGAGGCAGATGGAAAACAAAACTTTCTTAAAACAGGCGCAGCTGACATTGGAAGACGTGAGAAGAAAGTATTAGACTTAAAATTGTCTCCTTAGTTGTCCATAATTGGGCCTGCATTAGGTACTTTAGTGAAAATTATTAAATTACTGCACATTTAATTAACATTTAACGCAAGTATATTTTAAGACATTTGGACCATAGCATTGTACTTGCTATATCTCTTAACGTAACTGCATTGTATGCAGACATATTTGGTCTTTCTCAACCTGGACCCATTTGCCCATGTTTTTGTGTCTAAAGCCCTGTTCGGACAGGATTATTTTAACGTGGGGTAAAGTAATTATCACCATGGATTTTAGTCCTGTCTGAACATGCCATGTCTGTAATCATTACGGATAAGGTCAGTAAAAATTACGGCGACTTTTACCTTCTTTAAAACAGTCCGGAAAAAATACCTCGGATAATGTTAATCCCATGCGAACGCGATCCCCTGTAAAAATGTATGTAAATATTTTGTCACATCTTGTTTACAACCATTTTTCCACGTTTACAACTAGTTTTCCGCATTTTTTCCGATGATGGAGGCGCTTGAACAAGCAGTCTGTGTTGTCAGCAGTCGTGATAGTGGACATTCTTCTAATGATCACATAACCCTACGTGGGAGACCAATCAAAAAGGTCGAGAAGAAAGCACTTTTCAGAACCACGAGACTTCTGGTTGTGTTATGTAGGCCTAATATAAATCCATATTGCTAATCACTGTGTACACACAATATCCTGATCAAGGGCAATATTTCATATTGGGCTAATCATTAATTATTATTATCCTTCAGCTGATGCTTACAGGAAGCAACGTAGCATGCACATGCCGACAGGGAGGTGACGCCAGGGAGCAAACCGAGTTACCACTCCTATCTGTGGTAGAATTACGGAGATTTCTTGTTCCGTGCGAATCGGACATTTATATTACAGACGTCCTGTGGTAAACTGACATTAGTCCACATCCCCATGTAAAACTAATCCCGTCTGAATAGTACTTAAGTGACTAAAGGGAGGAACAGTGTCTGAAATTGGCCCAGTATCGAATGGGCTGCAGTTGTTAACAGCAAAACAGGCTGCAATGTAACTACTTGGGGCCTGTTTGCACCGTCAATTTACATCCACTACAAGTGCCTGTTTTTGCCACTGAGTGGCTCAGATAACTGTTTTAAGTGTCTGTATCCCTTCAGAAATAGACATAATTGTTAAAGAGTAAGAAGCTTTTTGTTACACCAGAAACAGCCCAAAACTTGTTATTGCCAAAGCCACCAGACCCCATTTAAATAACTATTAATTTTGTCATCGTAAAACAGCCCTCATTCATAGTTAAAAGTAACAAAATAAAACTCACAAAAACATTGTTGTTAGTCTTTCCACTCGTCCAGCAATTACTAACTTTGGTTTGTTTGAAAAACCCTTAATCCATCCACTTAGATGTTAAAATATGTTGGCTCTATTCATGCTCAAACTACTGTTTATTTAAATTGAGTCTGGTGGGTTTGCTGTAGCCATTTTGGGGCTGTTAAACAAGTTAAACCAAAAGGGTCTAACTCTTTTTTAAAAAGGACTATCTCTGTAGGGATCTTTTCCGTAATGTCATACACTTGGAATAACAGTCTGAGCCTGTCAGCGCCAAAAAACAAGCACTTTTAGTCAATATAATTGATGGTGCTAACGTGCCCCAATGGTTACACTGTAGCCTGTTGCCAACTGCAGCCCTCTCACTCAATATTAGGCAAATTTCACAAATTGTTCTTCCCATTTGTCACACACATGGGACACAGAAACATGGGAGAACAGGGTCCAGGTTGAGAAATGCTTTAATGACTGTGGGAAGTTATGTAAATGTTACTAGATCCAAGTTATGTAAATTGCCAAAGCAAATTTACAGAATAACTTTTTCAAACATGACTCCAACATGTCATGTAGCAGAAATGTACGCACTATAATAACTGCTGACCCTGTCACAGCGCATAAGACCATTACACAAAACATCCTCTAATGGGAGCAGCCATTACCAGTGATAGACAAGTAAAACTGGTGAAAGCACCAGCTTTTACAGCATACATTGATAGCATTTACATGCTTTAATTAACTCTTATCTGGTTACGTGTTAATTGTTGAACAATTACGCACTGAAGAGTTGTCTACAATAAATCCTGGCAACCTAAACAGTGCGGATGGTGACTGATGGCTCTGGCTTTCTTCACTCCTTCCTGACATTTAGACAAAAGCAACACGGCTGGGATGTGCAGTAAACAGCAGGATGTCTGTCTCATCGTCTCAACAGAAGATCAATGTCAGCACAGACCTGAAACTCTGACTCTAAAACCCAGCGGACCTTGAAGAAGACAGCAATGCGGCTGACATTATTTTGGAATGCAACGTATTTTGTTATGAAACCTTTCAGAGCCGGAAGGTGGTAATGGGAATGAGATACGGTCGTTACTGTGAGCAGATTTTTATCAGAAATATAATGTGCGGTTACACAAAGCAAACACAGAGGTGTGTGAATTGGAACTGGAGTATGTCTTTGCTTAAGCGACTATGTGTGTCAATTTATGAAAGCTCCTTGTCCTACAGCATTTATTTCCTTGTGACTGAAATACAGTGTCTCTGTTGATATCTGAATTGGTTTGCTTTGTTGCTGCATGAAAGGTTTCTGTCTTGTCTGCTGGCTTTGTTTTCTTTTCTTACACCTTTGAACATTTGTCATATACACTTGAAATAATATTTCCTTTTAAGTTGCCAGTAGCGTATCAGGTGCAATCACTTGATACTTGATCAAAAATGAGCTCATTTTAAGTGAACTGTGCACCTTCTGCACAGCTATTTACATTATGTTCGTGTGTGTGTCTTATACCTGCTAGAAGAAGAAGAAGCAATTAACATGTTAAAGAAAAGTAACCCCAGCATTTCTTTGACAGTGTTTTTCTTTTTGTAACGTTAACAGCCATGCACAGAGACACATAGCCACTTAGCTGTGTCCAACAAGTACCTAGATGCTGTGTTTGCCTATCTATTTTGTCATTTATCAGCGGTGGCTGTGCCCTCTCCAGTCACCTCTCCAGCTCCTCGCCACTCATACATCATTCCTCTCACAAAGCCAAACCAACCCCCTGAGCACACGGATAACAAAACTCACTTACTCCCACAGGCAATTCATCCCCCACTGACCCACTTGTTTACACAATCTGACAAGTGTGATTTAAGAACTGCGGTAGGCCAGGAGTGCAGCGGCCATGTCTGGCTGCACTTACCTGCTCCAGGAGCTTAAAGTTCATTGACATTGTGAATTTGATACTTTTTTTACTCCACTGTCATCAAACTAAGATAAATCGATGGATTTACATACCTTGCCCAAAGGTTTCAGCGCACTCTAGCTAACTTTTTTTTTCTTTCTTGATAAATCGTTCTGCTCGCGGTGTCAACATTATACAGAGAGGAAGCCACTGAGCACAACGAATGCATAATGCATGTGCTGAGCATGACTCAGTGCGCATGGCAAGACCACGTCTATACCCACACAGTTGGTCATAAACAAACAGGCCTCCACCTCACCTCATTTGAATAAAAATGGCATATTTGCCTTCTTCTGTGCTCTTCTGTAAATGTCACATGTCTGTGAGGCCGTAATTTAGCACGTGCAAGCATATGCACCGTTCACAGCCTTCAGTTTGTAAAAAGTCGATTCATAGTGTGCAGCACAGCACTGATGAAAAAGGGCATTCATTATCAAAGTCATTTACTCAAGCTAATATGTTTTCAAAGAACTTGAACTGGATTATTCACTGACATGTTAATGTGTCTCTCTGCAGCCATTAAGGCCCTGCCACAATAGTGGACTGTGGGAGGCCCTTGACTAATGTGTTTTTGTCCAATAAAAAATGCCACCCCCTCTTTCTAATCCATTGAGTTGACTGTGCCAGTTTCCCACTGGGCCTCAAGGTTTCTCAACCGCAGTGACAGAAAGGAGGGAAGTGTGCTGTGAATCAGGCATAGCTGTGAAATTTCTGCCCTCTACTGCATTATAACTAGACAGTAATTTCTGTGCAACTAGAGTGGCAGTAACTACTGTAGTCATGACTGAAACCATGTACTTTAAGTGTGTGCCCTAAACTTTTTATATTGCATCTTTGCCGAGCCGGTAATTAATTTGAATTTTGACTTAGTTTGAGCTGACAAATATTACCCAACACATATTAAATTACATCGAGTACACCCACACATTTGGCCCTGTGAAGGGGATGTTATACTTGCTAATCTTAATCAAACGCTAAAACAGGTTTGCTTGCTGATTAACTTGGTGTGACATTTCGATTGTTTGTTGTTTTATTTTCTTGTGACAAATGATATCAGAATCATAAATACTTTATTGATCCCCGAGGAGAAATTACAGGTGCTCCTTGCAAGAGAGGAAAGATATGTGAAAATATAAGAAATTTAAACAATAGTATTTACAAATATATAGTCAAATATACAGGAATTATTAACAAACATAAACGTATATATATATATATATATATATATATATATATATACATATATATATATATATTGTAAGATGAACAAGATTATTTACACAAACAGAATGTATACAGTCAGGGTGAAATGGGGTTATTGCACAAGTTACATTAGATTATTGCAGTGTGTGTGAAAAAGTCTCAGGGCCACTCAGAGGGAGGAGCTGTACAGTTTGATGGCCACAGCCAGGAATGATTTCCTTTGGCGCTCAGTGGTACATTTAGGTGGTATGAGTCTCCCACTGACAGTACTCTTGTGCCTGACTAGCACATGGTGAAGTGGGTGTGAGACATTGTCCAAGATACTTTGTAGCCTAGACAGCATCCTCCTCTCTGACACCACCATCAGAGAGTCACACTCCGTTCCCACAACATCACTGGCCTTGCAGATCAGTTTGTTGAGTCTGTTGGTGTCCGCCACCCTCAGTTTGCTGCCCCAGCACACAACAGCATAGAGGATAGCACTGGCCACCACAGACTCATAGAAAAATCCTGAGCATAGTCTGGCAGATGTTGAAGGACCTCAGTCGCCTCAGAAAATAGAGACGGCTCTGGCCCTTCCTGTAGAGGGCGTTAGTGTTCGTGTTCTTAGCCCAGTCCAGTCTATTGTCAATGTGTGCCCCCAGGAACTTACAGCTCTCTGTTATGTTTTATGTTTATGTTAAATGTTTTAATGTAGAGCGTGTCAGGCTAATGTGAGTCCAAGCTATATATATATATATATATATATATATGTATGTATACACTTAATTTCCTGCATTCTGGTGAATTTTTAGGCACTAGTTTCCAGAGACGTGAACTCAAGACACATGATTTGGACTCCAGTCTCAAATTTAATGACTTAAATCTTGACTTAGCAAAATCAAAAAATACTTGCAACTCAACTTGGACAAAGATTAAAAAGTATGTTGTTTAAAAACTGTGCCACAGATCAATTAATTTCCGGAATCAACTAACATTAACACTAGTCATTTCCAGCAAGTTGACACTTAATTCCCCGGAGCCACTTGGTTTGAGCCAGTCCAACAGCTTTTGATCAACGTTACGTTCCTGAGCACCAGTTGGAAAAAAATTATACTCAAGATTATTATGTTGGCATAAAAAAAATCCATGTGGTACTTAATAAGAAACTACTAATGAATGAATGATCATTTTTCTTTCCATTACATGGGCTATATCTGGAGAAACGAAGATTATTTCACAGAACTTTTCTCACAGTCAGTAACCAAAAAAGGAATAGGCTGAAGCCCCAGGCTTAATTTTGCCATAGTTTGACTCCCAAAATTGAAACACATCTAATATGTCACAGAGACTAAGGAATAATGTTCATATAACATACTGATCTCACCGACAACAATAGTACAGCCAGAATATTTGCATTTAAAAAAAAATGTTATGGTCCGCAAATCATGTGTATGTTTTGAATTTGTGTTTTGGCCTGTTGCACCACCCACCGCCGTCTACCAGTCACACAGTCAGTAGAGTCTCAGCATCAGTTACAGTTACGACTGAGCTACAGCAGCACGGCAAGCAGCATTAGCAGTGTCCCGGTACACAGCATTAGCAGCCGGTCCTCCTCAGCTGTATCCCGGCAGCAGCGTTAGCAGCAGAGAAGCTGGACTTGCTCAGACGGTCCGCTGGAAAACCAAAGATCAAGGACACAGCGACGCAGCCCTGCCACGGCAGCCGCCCGTGGGCAAACAAATCAGTCTACAGCGTGCCGCTGTCCAGCAACCTCGAATCTGTAGGGGAGGGGGGGCGGACACGACTCGCAGCAGTATTTTGAATTTGAGTGCAGTAACCATTTTGGCCACATTCTTACATAGAGCACCTTTAACTTATTGCAGCATGCAAAGGGTGTGGATCATAAATCTTCATTCAACATTTGAAGTTGTACAAAGAACTTTAGAAAGAGGCTAATATTAGCATTGCGTGCTAATGCTTAGCTAACATTATTGCTCCATGGTTAAAATGGCATTACATTTAGTAAACAGACCATTATGACTTGTTTGGGATTCAAAACTCAAGGTTTAGGACTTGGGACTTGACTTGGGACTTGTCAGTCTTGATTTTGGACTTGGTTGCAAAGACTCAAGACTTTCTTGTGATTTGTAGAACAATGAGTTGGTCTCTGCCAGTTTGTGCCTTTCTGCATCAGTTTATGGTGTAAATGTCTGAAATTTGGTCAAAATAAAAGTCCTCTTCATGTTTTATGTTCTAAATACTGAGGGGGACATGTCCACTGCATGCCCCCAAAAATCTACACCTCTGGTCCTGAATGTGTCTCATCATGTCAGACAGAAATTAATACAAACTGAGAAACAAAGAGAACATTCATTACAAACTTTGTGTTCAAATTAGCGGAGCATTACTGCCTATCTTGTCAGCTCAGCTAACAGCATTTGCTCTGCAGTGCCTGTCCTGTCATGGTCTCCAACGTTATCACACTTCTGACTCCAAGTTCATCTGAATAGAGAACAAATCTACATAATACGGATCAAGGGCGAACTACAGTAAGCGGAGCCAGTCACTCATGATAAGAATCACTTCTCTCTCTCTTTTTTTTTTTTTTTCTTATGAGAGAAGGAGAGGACCTTGATCTCCATCAGCGGACAGTTTTTTTTTTTTTTTTTTTGTTCTCTTTACTGTGATCAGCTTCTGATGGAGGTGAGCAGTCAGTTTCCACAACCTGCAGATATCAACGCTCTGATTTGCATAGATATGCAAATGTCCCAGGTTACAGTTGAGTTGCTGAGACGGATGATATCAATTGGTGTCTGTGAGTGCGTGTGTGCGCGCTCCCTCCCCTTGTGCTACCTGCTACAGTATCTAGGTCATTGTTTTTGCTGCTTGTGTTCCCCTGTCTGATGGATATGCACTGGATTCAAAGTCAGATGCGTATGCAGCCTGGGCCAAGTTATTTATGATGCTACAGGCAGTCTGCGGATGTCATACAGGGTTTACAGTCAGGGGTTATATTAGCCTGTGTCACTGACTGATGTACTTTTATGTAGCAACTGTATATTTCCTACTGTGTGTAAGTAATGTTTACCTCGAGCTACTGATTTGTGTTTTGTGTCTAACCTATAAATCTTGCAGGGATGCTCAATAAGTTAACTTGGGACATAATCTGGAGCTTTTTTTTTCTTCTGTTGCTTCATTTCCCGACTAGCAAATATTCAGACTGCACTGTGGAAATATTTTAGTTTGCAAGATGTTCTATGACATGTGTGAGGGGACATTTAATATGACAAGTTCTCTTTGTCTTTCTTCTCCTCCTCTTCCTCTCTGCAGCTTCCTCCCCGGGCCCTAACGTCACACTGGAGGGCCAGTACCACTGTCACCAGGGACCTGGGATCCCGCTGGACAAATTGTGCGACTTCAGTACAGACTGTCCGCTCGGCGATGACGAAAGCGACCTGTGTCGTGAGTACACCGTGCTACAGGAGCACAGCTGTTGATACAAATGAAAGCCCACGTGTCCACTGTCCTCCCCGCATTCGTTTCTGGATCAAAGCCGCATGTGGTTGGTCAGCCGTAGTGAGTCGTCTTTAATGAAGCCGTTGCATCCTGCCCAACAGAGCAACAACTGAGCGTCTGCGCGAGCTTTGCCGACAGAGAGGCGAGGGGAAAGGCAGGGAACAACAAAAAAAAAAAGGCAGCGTAGCTATGCTTGGCTAGCATTTCTCACCCTTGACATATTCCATGGCTGTTATTTCTATCTCTTTGCACATTTGTTTTCTGCTTTTCTCGAGGCCTAGGAGGAACACTAGCCAAGTATGCTGACATCTTATTCACAAGTGAAGTCCCCCAGGCCCTGCTGTTTGTGTGTGCGTGTGTGTCTGTGTGTGTGTGTGTGTAGGTGTGTGTGTGTGTGGGGAGGATCTTTTCTTTTTTAGTCCAACCTGCTTGCATGCATTTTTACATTGTCTTCATGATAAATAGATACACAGTTCAAAACTCTTACCCCCTGCTGTTTTTTTTAAATGTTGTAGTTTGATATCAGAGTTTTTCACCCATATTAAACCGACCAGAATTAATTTGCTCCTGCCCACAGTGCAGGTCAGCCTCCCTTGTGGTGCTTATTAAAATGATGGCTGCTCCCTTGTGCTTATAGGTTTGCTAACTGTGGGAGCTGAGAGATAAGAGGGTAACGAGAGGGTGAAAATCCCAGCCAGGCGCAGTTTCTCCTCCTACTGAAGGAGGACTTATCAGTGCTAATTGGCCTGAGAGGCTAACCCAGGGGGATAATCTCCATTTGAATGTACTGTGTGTGTAACGTTTGATTGTAGAAGCCAGATGTGGACATTTGAGCATAAATAATAATCTGTAAAACACAAAGCCAGCTTGCCATTAACTTCATCCTGCAACCATTTACAGCAAAGGATTACGTTTTATGAACATAATCATATATCTTCTCCTATAATAAGACTGGTAATCATATATCTATATCAGTAACAAATAGAGGAGGGAAAGTCTAGTTGACACAGACTGATGGGACTTGTAGGGAAAGGCTTATTGCTGTGAGTCGGCTAGGAAATATTTAAGATCTTTTCTCTATATCTCTCGACACACCTTCTCCACTGAGTGCTGTCATCATGCTAAGAGTGCACAGATGCGTGAAGGCCAGCTGTCGATTGCTTTGAATCTCTCTCTCTCTCCGTCGCTCAGTCTGTTCTTAAATTAGAAATAACCTTTATCATTTTTGATTAAGGACGAGGACCGACAATCCACACCAGTCCACCTTAATGCTTACATATGTCCCTTTCCTCTCACTGTCACCAGCCATCTACTGCTGTACTTTAGGCTCTGTATTTGTTCCATTAACATCTCCATCACTTGTCACAATTATCCCCTCCCCCACAAATCACAGTGTTCCCTCTCTGATACCCTATTCTCTATGATCTATCCACAAGTTATCTTCGTCTGATTTGATCTATTTAAATCCTTCATAAGATGTGCCACGACTCATTAACAGGAAAAAAAAAAAAGTAAAGAGACGCAGGAGGAACAAACTTTACTTGTGTCAATCACAAAGATTCCTGACGTATAAGGAAAACAAGTCCCCACGGAACTCCCTCGCCATCCTACCCCTGCGTCATTATGCACAAACACATCCTCCGCTCTTTGAGAGTCACAGCTTTCTCCAGTTGATCTTAGTCGGTCTCAATTCTGCAGACACCCCACTGCGTTCCGATGTTACAGTTTCCTTGCAGCTACAGAGAAATGCTGCTTGCATCAAAGGTGGATGCATGCAGGAATCTCAAGCAGTCATGTGCAGGATTCTTTTGTTTTTCTTGGAGCGCCATCAGTGACAACAGATCATTGCTTTCCCCAAAGATCACTACACAGTGAGACCAGTGGTGTGATGGCTTCCTTTGTCCATTTGTCTATGGTAGCTGTTACTGCTCATGCTGACTACCCAGTTCTTCTTTGGCTGATGTGGAAAACATACACCACGTGTGCGCCAGTGTATTTTTTCAAGACAGGCCTGCAATGGAGGCTGTAATAATTCCAGTGTTAAAACACACTTTTGACAGTGTAATATGTTTTTATTAGATCTTTACAAACTCTAACACATTTCACCAGCTAAAGAAAATCGTTCATGACACACCATAAGGGTGTAATCACACTTTCTGATACAGTATGAAGCCTGGCATGACATGTTTTTATAGACTGTGTCCACTTGTCAAGTTGTCATGACAGACACAGGTAGAGCAATGTCGACAAAGTGCTAAAGTGACATAATTAACTGAATGACACTCTACTTGACATTCATAAAGACCAACTAATGCTCATGTCAGTTTTCATAAAAAAGTAATGACACTGTAATGTCAGCCTTATTCACACCTCATTAGATTAAAGTATTTCAGGTTGAATCCATTTGGAAAATGGCAAAACTAGACGGATGGCACACAGTTATGAATGATAGCACGAGTAGCAAAAGGCATTAGGTGATGCAACACATGCTGATGTGTCCCAAGTGACATCTTCACAGACTTCTTTATTCATGTCATGAGCAACTGTCATATGATGTGACTTTGGATCTCCGTGCTTTTCATGAGTAACATCAAAGTGGCACTAACTGGTTTATGTAACACGGAGAGTGACTCATAATATCACAGGACACAGAGAAACATGAAATTTACTTATTACCAAAAAAGTCCAAAGAAGCTTGTATTTCAGGCCTATTCAATTGGCAGCCCGCGGGCCAAATGCAGCCCAGAAGCAACCTCTGAGTGGCCCAGGCAAGGATTGGGACGGAGACCCCGTATCAAATGGCCTGAGGCAAATTTAATCAAGACCGCAGTTATAATAAGCTCTGCCGTAATCAGCTCTTATCGTTACTTTATAAAGTTTTGGTTTCATTTATCATCATGCTGTAGCCTCTCTCCTGCTCTCTGTCAGTTCTGACCTCCTCCTCACAGCACACACACATACTCAGACACACACACAAACACATGAACACAACGAAGTGAAGTCAGACAACAGCAGAGAGGCCGCAGTGCAGATGGAGGAAGCATACCTTCAAAATTACCATAGTTGGCGACAACTGCGTTTGTTACTGTGAGCAAGTGCAATAAAACCTTCACTAGTAAAAAGCCAATACTTTATCTATACATATGTTCAGCATGTAGAAAGCCATATTTCAATCTGTTCTGAAAATGTGGCCCATTAACATTTTCTATTTTTTTTAAGATATTTCTGTGGGCATTTAGCCTTTAATGCATATGACAGGTAAGTGTGAAAGGGGGAGAGAGAGAAGGGGGATGACATGCAGCAAAGGGCCACAGGCTGGATTCGAACCCGGGCCGCTGCGGCAACAGCCTTGTACATGGGCCGCCTGCTCTACCCACTAAGCCACCGACACCCCAACATTTTCTAGTTTTAATATCTGGCCCATTTGAATTTGTAATTGAACAGCCCTGTTGTATTTGCTAAAAAAAATTCACAAAAGAACTTCATTTTTGGTGCCTGTCATTCTAATACTTTAAAACTAAAATGAAATGGTGTCAGATTCATGACATTGGGTCTGTGAAACCTGTTAAAGCCTTTTGTATAATGAAAAAAAGACATTCTAATACTAGTGTCATTGATAAAGAAAGCATTTTTCCCCACTTTTCTTTCTGGAGAATACCTGCTTTATGATCTCTGCTCAGGCCAGTTTCACTTCCATTATCTGAATGGTGCCATTTTCAAAAAGCACACTGTTATCAGGGCACTTAGAGATTCTTATAGATAATGGGCACTCACAGACAGTACCTCGGGATAAAAGGAACATAAAGCAAACTTGAGGTGAAAACTTTCAAACACTGAAATGGAACTCAGACCCACCTCAGTGATAACACTATTAAGGCAAGTTTAAAGTCTGATATGACTTTTAAACATTCAGCAACACCTAAATCCACAATTCAACAGCAGAAGTGAGAGCAGGTATGCAAGGTAAAGAGAAGAGTTTATGCCTTATTCTTAGAGATGCATTGATTGTAATTTTTTGGCTGACTTTGATCTTTTTAACAACTTCTCTGCCAGTTCTGATTCCAGTTTTCTTTCAAAGTCATTGGAAACTTCATAGGCTATATGATAGCAAAGATGAGCGTTTCGTCAAGCATCCACAAAAATATGAGTGAAAATAAATGCTATGTTATACCTCCCAGGCTAAGAAGCTAAACCTGAATTGTACCCGAAAGGATTTACTTTTAAACCTGTTTAAGTTTAAATTCTTCCGTTGCATCAAACTTAAAAACTCGCCTAAAATAAAGGAAAAATACATTTAAATCTCAGTTTATTTTTCACTCTCAAAATAGATTAAGATTAATTCTGTGACACCAAAACTTTAAACTCCAATTTAAACTGTGGTCCAGGGTTAACTTTAAACCTATAGCTGAGAAGGTTTAACTTTTACAATGGCTGCCTTTTTTAGAAAAATAATCAAGTTCCTCGAAAAAAAGTTGAGACAGTCTCAACCCACTTGATTTTTATGATGATGATAATTTTTTTTAAGATAGTGGTTCATCAAGAAACTGTTTTGGAGCTGAACAGGAAGATTGGGCCACCTGTCAAACATGGTGGTGACAGAAACACAGCTCTACCACCAACGCTATTTGGCAACATTGTTCCATTAGTTTGGTAAATAAGTTTTTCTCGAAGAAAAACATTTGAGCCTCTCTGCCAAGCCACCTTTTAAGTTTTTAGCTAGCTAGCAACAATATAACATTTGTTGTCATGGAAAAGGAGCCGTTAAAACAGTTAACACCCCACCACCACCACCACTCTTTTATACTCAGTAGGAGCTGACAGTATGCTGATAATTTATGTACTTATTTATTTTTTCATTCATTCATTCATCTTCTAACCGCTTCATCCTCTTGAGGGTCGCGGGGGGGCTGGAGCCTATCCCAGCTGACATTGGGCGAGAGGCAGGGTACACCCTGGACAGGTCGCCAGACTATCGCAGGGCTGACACATAGAGACAAACAACCATTCACGCTCACATTCACACCTACGGTGAATTTAGAGTTATCATTTAACCTAGTCCCCAATCTGCATGTCTTTGGACTGTGGGAGGAAGCCGGAGGGCCCGGAGAGAACCCACGCTGACACGGGGAGAACATGCAAACTCCGCACAGAAGGGCTCCCACGCCCGGGATCGAACCGGCAACCCTCTTGCTGTGAGGCGACAGTGCTAACCACCACACCACCGTGCCGCCCACTTATTTATTTTTTTGTTAATTTATTTATTGTTTTAATTTTGATATGACACACAACTTGGCTTTACTAAACCAAATCTTATTTTCAGTGGTGCAACAACTAAAGCCTACTTTTGAATCTGGATTTACTCATTTAAAACCTAGTTTTACTAAACTCTAATTAGTGCTAATCTTAGGATTTATTAATTTTTGTTGGTGCAACCTAGCCTAAGTGTTTTCAGCATCTCCCATGCTCTTACAGAAAACAGTAAGCATTAGCTTTGCTATGCAACAATTGAGCTATTTATCTGCTCCATGATTAACACAAATTTGGGTGGTATACCCCAGTGTGCAAGCTTCATACAGTAAAGAAGCTTTCAAACAGTGTGCAGAATGCATGCGAATGAATTATAACTTTTGAGAATGGATTGCAGCGGCTTTGACTAGTCAGTCATTATCTGTGCTGCTGTTTGCAATGTGAACAATCCTGAGGAGAATGAACGTAAATGTAATCAGCATGTGATCTACTATAGCTGAGACTAACAGGCTGGTCACCTTCATGGCTGATCAAGCTGAATCGATACCTGTCACCATCAGCATTTCATTGATATCGGCCAATATTGGCAAGCATGCTTTTTCTTATTTTGAACAATTAATGAGTATTACTTTCATCTAAAAGCATTGTATTTCATGTCTCCAACTGCTGGTGGGCCATCATGTTAAGAGTATGCACACATAATCTGATTTTAATTCCACTACAGAAGAGACTTGATGATCACTAAAATTAGCTGGTGAAAAAAGTGGATATATCTATACCAGTACCAGTTATCAGCTAGATAAGTTTTTATTAATCAGCATATCAAATATCAACAAAAAAATAAAACATCATGCATCCCTACAACTTACCTTGTTCCCTAACAATGTAATCCAAGCAACCTACAGTATGTTTCTTTCATTTGATCTTCAGCACTGTAATAAGCAAGTAGCACTCCTAAATAATCCTCACTATGTGATTTATTTATACGGCAAGTATTTTCAGTGTTGTCATTTCAGCAACCTCATAAGGATTTAGTGATTTAAGTTTAAAAATTGAAACTGATTTGGAGTCCTGTACATATATACAGCTCTGTTATCTGTACGAGCAGATGGACCGGAAAATAGTCCTGAAAGTGAAAAATTCAATCAAAAAATGTGCCTTTGGTAAAGTAGTGGGTGTTTCAATATTTGCACTACCTAAGTTGTATTTGATTTTTTCATGTCAGTTCCTAAACCAAACATTAAAGGAAAGACCTTGTTTGCAAATCAAGAAGGGTGCACTTTTTCCATGAAGACTCTTATAGAAATAAGGAGACAGACATGCCTATCTCTTCATGATTACACAAGCATGAGTTCTATCCACTACACAGTCTAATCAACCGTGTTCCCTGTGTTGTTGCTGCTGTACAGACTTAACATTGTAAATTGTAGTCAGTGCCGGAAATGCATCCGAGGCTCATGTCATTCTGTGAAGTGATTTCAAGTTGATTGCCACCCCCCAAAACGCATCATGTCACCACCTCAGCTTTCTCATTTCCCCTCAGACCCTCTTCCTTCTTCCTCTACTCTTCCCTATCTCTCCCTCTGGACACTTCAGGCCTTTTCCATTTTCTGCTTCTGTTTCTAGAGTCACTCTGAGAGTCCCCCCCCCCCAGAACACCTCCACCCTAATTTCCACCAACACACTGAGTCCTGTGAGCCATTAGTCTGCACCCCCCTGCGTGCCTCTCTCTTCTCAACCTCTTTGCCTTCACTGTCGCTCAACTCCTTGATCCCCAGCCCAACCACCCCACCCCTGTCCTTTTTCTCCTTGGCACTTTGGCTGTCAGCGTTCACTCCATTCTCTCCTCTTTCACCCACCTGCCGGGCCTGTCCACTCATTATATGGCCCACCAACCCCTCCTTATCATCTCCTCCTCTCCTCCCCTGATGTATTCTCTCTCCTGTCTCTCTCCAGGCCACTTTCTCAATGGCAGCTACTGCTCTTTTGAGGAGGGCGAGTGCAGCTGGCAGTCAATAACGGGCCGCGGTCTCTCCTGGAGAAGACTCCAGTCGCCAGCCAAGGCTACTAGACAGAGCTGCCCATCATCAGGTTGCTTACACACATCACTTACAACATCACGAGCACTATTCCAATCAGATGATGACACTTGCATGCCCTTCAAAATGTGTTTACAGTGATGTTAATGCCTCATTAAAATGGACTTCAAAGAGGCAGATTTTAAGCCACGATCTTGAATATTTGAGTCTAACAGTTTGTAAATGTAGAGACATAACCAAAATCTCTGATGTGTCAGACACAGACGTGTTGTCTTGTTCAGAGCTCAGTGCGCCGCTACAAACAGAATCCCACTGGGTGTAAAAGCTCCAGCATGTAGACTCTGAGTCCTACATCTGCAGTTCATCGTCAGTGCAGTGACTCGAGTGTGTCTCTCGATGAGGATTTAAAGCCTTGGTTTGCTGAGGCTTGTTTTTGTTCTCAACTATTTACAGACGTCTCAGAGGTAGTGTGATGAGACTATAAATGGAAGGCTGTAATTTTAAACCATATTTGGTGATTTTATATAGGATTACTTTCTCAGACGTTCTTTGAGAATTCATTTGACAAACCTTCAGCCAGATCAGCTATACATCAAATATAGCAACGGGAGGACTGATCAAATAAGCCAACAGCTTACTATGGCTCCAATCACATTTCAAAACCTCCATTTGCATTGTCAGTTTCATATTCCTTTCTTCTGTGGCTTTAATGTGTGTATTTGTGTGTTGAAGGTGCGACATTCAGTGTGGAAGGAGGTCAGACCAAAGGCCAGCGTAGCTCTGCGATACTGAGGAGTCCTCTCTTCCCCCCTCCTCTAAGAAACTCCCCATGCACGGTGAGCAAAGTATAGTGTGTTTTCTCCCCAGGGAAACTATAATCTTCACTCTCTGACACTCACATACAAACACACTATCAGATCTCTGCCCCATCCCCCCTCAGCTCCTGTTGCTACGTCTGTCAAGCTGTCTGTTTTCACAAGGCAGCACATATGCAGTTTTCAATCGTGCCAGATTTGCCACTCTGATTATTAGCGCCTTGGCTTTCACACAGTGAATGTTCCAGTTCTGAACAGTCATATTTTTAAACTGTAACCCTAAAATAATAATACCAACTTGCTGATGACATGCTCCTTGCCTCTGGAAATAACACTGACAGTAAGTCAGTGAGCAAGTTATGCTGTCGTTTACAGCTTACGTTAGAGGAGGTAGACATACTGTTCAGTCAACTCCTTATACCATGTTCACGCTGGACGCAGGCTGCCCTGGTGTGCCAACTGTCAAGCAAGAAGTCATCTAGCTGCTCACACCAAAAGCCGTTTCTCTGCGCCAGTTATAAGAATAGGATCATTTATATTATATATGATATATCCTCTGTATTGTTCATGGTAGATTGTTTTTCTTGCCACATTTGCTCACAGCTCAAGGACAAAATAGACCAGATTTGCTGCAGATCGTGAGCCGTCAGTGGAGCTCAGGGCCGCAGCATCTCCAGTGTGAACAGCCCAACCTGTTAATATCGGCACCTACAGGAAGCATGCAGCTGCTTGCTTTGAAGTGACTACACGTCCAGTGTGAACCCAGCATTACGCTTTAGCTTTTTTGTTCCTGGTTTTGGAAAGCACTCTCCAAGCTCTTTAGATGCAGATCATCACTCTCACTACAGTCCCATGCACACCACGCTACTTCAACTATGAATGTAACAGCATAAATATTTTCTTACATAAAAGATGAATACCTCTGTGTGTGTGTCCAGTTGACTGTTGGCTCCTCTTCCCCGAACAGCGACCGTCCTCAGCAAGTAGGCACGACAGCAACCGCCAAGCTTTAGATTTCTCTGCTTTGTGCTCCATTGGTCACCAGGAATAAACACAGACACTTGCTCAGAGTAATTGGTCACTTGCAATATGACAGCTCATATTAAAAAAAACACTGAGATCATTAACACATTTGAAATGTACCGTGGGCTATGTGTTGACATTTAGAGTGTAAAAAAAAAGAGCAGATATGGCATAGAATGCCATTTAGTTTCATTTTTCAGCAGTGTTTTTCACTAACAGTTTTTGTTGTTGCTGCTGCAGGAGTAGAAAACCTAATGAATTACTTACTGAATCATTTGATATGTTAATTGCTCTCAGAAAAACAGCTCAATAATCAAATGATAATGTGCCAAGACAGCAGGTTAACACTGTGCCATCTGCATTTCCTGAGAGATCCTAACAGACAGAGAGGCTGACCTCGTCAATCGCAGATTGTATCTGCTGACCTAGTTGTGAAAATATTAGAGTCATGCATTATTTAGATCATGAAGCTCATAGAGCAGGTCTCCAGTGGGAGGAGGAGTTGTGTACTCGAAGTCTTGATTGATGCTGTTGCATCCAGCATTTAGAGTTATTTTAGTTATTTCAATATGACTGAGCACAGCGACCTTTGGCCCTCTGCATGTGTACGTAAAACATTCAGAGGCATGGTGTGATTGGAGGTGAGCGAAGCTGACACAGAAGTGAAGGATGGAGGTGAGAAGGTGAAGGAAAGGTCAGAAGGTCGGGGAAAAAAGATAGTAAGAGGGACTGAGGGAGAAATAAAGTTAGTCTCCATGAGCGAAACACACAAAGGAACTGACTGCAAGTAAGACAGAGAGAAAAACAGGAAAAGAGAAGAATAAAAATATAAGAGGTGAAGTTTGCTGCTTCTCAGGTGTGAATTAAAGTGTCTGATATTTGTGGACAGCAGTGGAAGCAGCACTGCACCATCGCAGACTTTGCCTCCAGCTTGTTGGCACACCGCCAAAGATTAGCCATGATTCCAGATTAACACCCTAAATCCTTCTCTCTACACTGAACCGCTGCTGTTCAATCTAGCCTCTCCGCTCTTGGACAACTATGTTGGGGATATTAGTTTTGGGCATTAGCTACAGCCCACGTTCACTTTCATGTCGTGCCCAGCGCGCGCTGTGCAGTGCCTGTAATCTTGATGTTTAAACGGTCACCATGTGGTCCCGTGGTTTACGATAAGGACCACAACCTGCTGTCAACAAGCACAATGCAAGCACTCGACATGAGAAGCATTGAATTCAGTTGTCTGGGTAGTGTCGCATGTACGTGTACTGTTCATCAGGCTTAAGCCAGCATCTGTTCCACTTAAATGCTGAAGCAAGAATTATGTTCTTGGCTCCAGTGAAATGCTGTAGAGGGACATGGTCACATCCCCTTGCTTGTTAGCAAGCTTTAGAGTCAGACTTCCTTTTACTATTTAATTCCTGCTACGGCCTGTGTGTTGTTTAATTTGAAGCAGGTTTACACCCACCATGTCCCTCCTGGAAAGAGTGAAATGAGATTGATTTGTGCTGGAGCATGCAGGAGCAGTGCAGATAGCAAAATAACCCAAATCATGATCCTGGTTGAATTCTATTAATCTTAGAATAATTAGAACCGAACAGATGGCTGTTGCTGATTGAGCTCAATGCAATTTAAGTGCATCCCTTCCTTCACTGATAACACACTTGGATGGTTTTCTTCAATTTGAAAATATTCAAAGGAAGTTAAAGTTGCTGTGGTATATTATATGCTGTCTTTTTTCTCAACATGTACCTCAAAAAATCAACACCCTTGATGTGATTTTTGTCTTATTTTGTTTTTAGTGCATTATATTAATTTCTGATTTAATCGCAGTGATCATTCAAAACTTATTTCAACAGGTGCGATTCTGGCTGTGTTCTGGAGGCTTGCAGCGGGGGTCTTTGTCTGTGTGGATAGCTGAGAACAATACAGGCCCTGAGGTACAGCGCAGACTGTGGCATTCAGCCAGCGAACCAAAACCTGAACGGGGCTGGAAACTCGTCATACTTCCCCTTTATGGGCTGGCAGACTGGTACGACAGACACTCACCTGTTTCAACACCCAACAGGCAGTTTATTTATATCAAGCAACATGTTTGGACAGTCTGAAAGCATCAAACTGGCACTTTGATGTGTTTAAGAGGAGACAAATGATCTGCAAACCTCCAACACGCTCACACAAATACTTAAGTGCTCCAGCAGGAAAGGAAGTCTTATGAAACAGAACCAAGAAGCTCATCTTCCTTTTTTTCCCCTCTCGTAATTGCAGATTTACAACATTTACATTCCATTTTCTGGGAAATGTTATATCCCTGCAAAATTAATAAATCCCATAGGGACTTATGCTATGGACCTGCCATGTGTGCAGTTCAACAAAATATGCTCCTCTCTTTTTATTCCTCTTTTCCATGCAAAGAGAATAGAAATCAATACACATGCCTCAACCCACCCTATATGCCTTCCAATTAGCTTTGGCCTTGATTTCCCCTTTGAAAAAAAGAGAAATTAAAACAAACTAGAGTAAAGCAAGAAAAAAAGAGAACCCCCAGATAAGGCATTTCATCTCTGTTTGCCTGACTGGGGGTTTCTTTGCCATTCGAGGTTGGATAATCCTGCTCCCCTGAGAGTGATTAATTTTTGATTCCTGGGTTATGTAGTCAGCTGTGCCCGTGCTCTTAATTAGAATGTCATGTCCGTAACCACGAGGTGAACCTGCCAGTCTCTGTGCAGTGACCTTTGTAGAGCTTAAATAGAATCAGAAATACAGCCTGAAGTGCAGACAAAAGTCAGGACGTAACAGACAGTATATGTAGACTCTGAATGTCAGTGTTTTTTAGTAGGAGAACCTGGGGGCTGACAGCAAGAATGGAGATATGGTACGACTACCATCAAGTTTAAGCAGCATATTGACTTGTTAAATGTTAAAATTGACATATACAAGCCTCCTATGTGAACGACTGATAGTGTTGGATTTAGAAGTCATATGTACTGGAGGTTATGTTACTGTCAGTTACAGCTATAGAGGGCTGCCTGATCACCTCTTGTGAACATCACTGAAAACAGTTAACAAAATGAAGAGATGCTTATAAAACTCTGCCATAACAAAACAATTATCCTTTAGTGAAAAAATTTAATTAGCTCTACAGTACTTAAAGGGGTCGGTTGTGCTCATTTAACGTTCACACTTGTATTTAAGGTTTTCTGCTACAGCATGTTTTAATGTTTAATGTTTAACAAGCTTTAATGTAAAAAAAAACACTTTTATTTTCCTCAGACTTTCTGTGCTGGAACACCTTATGTTCACAACTGTCTGAAATGTTTTGTTTTAGAGCCTGTCTCTTCAACACATTCTCACTCCGCCCATGTCACATTTTGGCATTTGGTCATGGACTTTCCACGTCCACTTATGATGTGCAACATGCCCTGGTTGCGTTGGTTGTCGCCATTCTGGGACGCCGTGTCAACTTTTGTCTGTTACATGCATTGTCTGTTTTCAAAATACACTTCCATTTCACAGGAAATGTACAGTTTGTATACAGTCTCTTGTGCACTACATCCGCACAACACCACATATTGACATGCGTGGTTAGGTTTTGCCAACACTCTCATATGGTTGGGTTTAGCAACAAAAGTACAGGGTTGTGTTTAGGAAAAAAACGAACAGGGTCTGGCTTTACAATCTTACAGGAAGCAAATTCCATCCTCCAGGCAGAAAGTTGGTGGTTGTTTGACCCATCCGCCACCTCTCCTGCCTGCCCTACTGTCCCGCTGTGTAACCTCCTGATGCTGCCGGGCGCCATCAAACAGTAATGATTTTTTTTTTTCAACAACTTTGGAGTGAGACCGTGTTGTTCTTTTTTAGCCCCCCTCCCGAAAAAGTCCATTCATTGTTTCTGGGTACTCCACATCTTGGTGTCTCTGCTCCATCAATGCAGCCAGGGAATTATTGTGACCAGGAATAGTGGCACTTTCTACCATGAAAATCACCAGTGATAGCTTTTAAACCAAAATCTTCACAACTGGAAATGCTCCAGCAGGAATATGATCCAAAACTGGGGAGAAATTAAAAACACTGGCAACAAAAATTAGAGGTTTCTGTGACTTTAGCATGAAGCTACATGTAGCTAGAATAAAAGCTTTTAAACACAACTGGAAATGTTCCAGCAGGAATATGGTCTGATGTTGTGGAGAAATTTACAACATCAACAACCAAGTTTACATGTTTCGCTGACATTAGCATGTGGCTACATGTAGCAGTGTACACAATGTAAATCCTTACAGAAGTGTGCTTGGAGCAGATGAACATCTGTCACAGGCTGAAGTCAGCTTGTCTCTAAAGTAGGAAAAAATCTTTGAAGAAACGGTCTGAAGCCTGAGGTTTTTGCTTACAGAGATTACTTTTACATATGTTTACCTCATAATTTGAATTTTTGGCCACAATAAATCGAAACATCCAACATTGTAAATTATATATATGACAGGAAAAAAAGCAGAATAGGTCCCAGGTAAAGAAATGGTTTGAAACTTTAGGAAGTATCCTAATTGCTCTCTTGCCTGAGAGTGAGATGAGGAGATGAACACCACTCTGTCATCAGTATGCTAAATATGAAGTTGGAGTGAGCAGCCAGGTAGCTTAGCTTAACGTTAAGACTTGAGAAATTCAGTATTTTCATAGCTAATCAAATAAAAGAAGATGTGTTAATTAGTGAGGTTTAGAGGAGCTGGCAGGTGGATTTTGTTATCCTCAGGCAGTGCCAGACTAGCTGTTACCTGCCATTTTCACTCTCCCTAATAAGCTAAGCTAACATGCTGCTGGCTATAGCTTCATATTTACCGTACAGACAGGGTGGTATCAATACACAGATGTAACTCTCAGCAAGAAGGTAAACATTTCCCAAAATGCTACACTATGTTTGTGTAACCTTCCCCGCTTGAATTATTTTGTGCATGAATGTATTGGATTTGGAACCCAACAATGTGTTTCATCCCTCAGGAAATTTAACCGTTTTTCTGTATGTGCTGAAAGAGCCAACAATTCCTAACAGTGCAGACAGAGCTGTCATAAGGCGTACAATACACACCCTCCAAAGCCAAAGCTCAATGACATTCTTCTTAAAGCACTATAAATTCTTCTTCACATCCTTTCAGTCAGAAGCTATCCAACCATTCACAGCTTGTGAGGTAGTTAAAACACCTCTGTCCCTCCGTAGGTTTTGGCTGCAGTTCAGCACAGAAGATGGACCTGGACCCGGTTCAGCCATCTCTATTGACAACATCTCTTTCAGTATGGACTGCTTCCTGGCATGTGAGTACTGTAAAATTGTTGAGTCTTTCTTTTCCCACTCTTACTCCATCAGACCTTGGTTGATTTAATGGAATTGTTTGACTGATAGCCTGATTGATTGACCATGACAAGCACAAAAGGGGAATTGCGGTGAAAGGTGTAAATTCTTTTTACGGACTCGAGAGAGACTTCAGTAAACATTCAAAGTGACCAAAGCAATTAAATTAATAATCAATACAGGTCTGCCCTGTGTTCATGTTTTGCAGAGTTAAGATTCGAGTGGCAGTTTTGTACATTTTGGAGCGTTCGGCAAGGCCTCACTTATCCATGATTTATTCATTTCAATTCCCTTGACATAGCCATAATACAGTACGGAGAACTTTTTGCAGTTCTCAGTGAAGACTATTAAAATAAAATCTCTACCAAGTCCTTTGTACATCTGTTACTCCATTAGAAATGATATCTCTATTAAAGATCTTCTGCAGCTTTGCTTGGAGATACATTGACAAAACTTTATGGAAATGATATATAATCTTACATTCTTTTAGCACACTTTCTTTCAGAACCCTTTATGTGTCTTGAAATGTCAGAACAGTTCAAATCTGCCATAATATGGCTTGCTGATTGATAAGGGCTTACAGTATGTTCCAATGTAGTGCAGGCTTATAAAGGTCAAGCCTCACATCACCTTTCCACATATTTTTGTGTTATAATTCAGATGGTTTATGAGAATAAAAACAGGAGTAGGATGACAACCGAGTCTGGCATCAGGAGAATGAAAGGTTAGGAGTTCACCGCCTCCCTCCATCTCTGCCTATCCAGAGGAACCTGTTTGAGCTGTGAGAGGAATAATAATGTTGTACCTGTGTATAGCTCTGACAATTGGAACAGTGTTAAAATAAAGCAGTGTTAACTGACTACACCCTGGCTAAAAATTTGACTCAAGAGGCAGGGTCACGGGGTCACGCGCTGACGCAGTCTGACTTTTTCTTGCTTCCACTTGATGCATTGTGATGAAGGGTAGATTATAAAATACTTTTTTCTAAGGTGAGAAGGTCATCCTCACGACTTCCTGATGACTAATTCCGCTGACGTTTAAACGGAAGTTTAAACTTAGACTGATTGACTAAGCTGAAAGTAAGATAACACAGAAACAGTCAAAATTGAGCATAACTTCATCTATAACATTAAACATTGCCTAAAAAAAATTGCATATATTATCAGTCATTTAAAATCATGATTCACAATTTTCAATAGCCAAAATGTGTTTTAAATATGTGTTACTTTGCACTGTGTGTTATGAACATTGCACATTTACAAAACATGACAACAAATCACTAAAAGTCAACAAGCAAAATTTATTTACTGTGCATTCAGTGTCCCGACTTACCTCACACACACACACACACACACACACACACACACACACACTCACGCACATACATACCTCCAGGCATATCTCCAGTGTGCCAAAAAGCACCTTTCTTGCATAGCCTAGCGAGAAGATATCCAGCTGTTGCAAGCGTGTGTGAGGCTTGGACATACTTTGGGCATTGTGGACTTGTACCAGTCGCTTGATGCACACGTGTCCATCCATTGAATCTAAAAGCGCACGTGTGTGTTTTGCGTGTGTGTGAAACAGAGAGAGAGAGAGAGAGAGAGAGAGAGAGAGAGAACCATTGATGATCAGAGCCGGTGGTTAGTCTTGCATGTTGATCCAAACTATTCCCACTTCCCTCTGGGTAGCGACTACTAGGTGTGGACTAGAGATGGTAACAACATTTAAATTGACAGTGTACTAATCGCCCACACTCCAAGTCGTCTCTGCAATTAAAGATAAAATGTTGAAAGCTTTAATTAGAGCTATTTAAACTAGTTGTTTATATAGTAGATTCTTTTCAATTGTAAAATAAGAAATGGCGAATGTGACTGTCGCACAGTCTATTCTGTGCTCACCTTTAGATGATGTTTTTGATGAATTTATTCATCGACCGCTGATATGATCTCAACTCTTCTGCCCAAACTGTAAAATACAATCAGATAACATGAGTTCATCAAATGAATATGAGAAATTGCTGTGTGTCTAGGCTGCAGCAGATTGCCCTGTATCAACACTGGCTTATTGGGTCAGAGCCTCTTTACTTAAAGAGATGACATTTTCCAGGAGATATTTGCGCACCAATTTGTGTTTTATGTCCTTCCGAGCAGCCGCAGCACTGGTATGCCAACTCTAAAGAATCATCTATCCTCCGCTTCGCTCACTCTCCAGATGGCAAGTTCTTAATGTAGGCCAGGTATCCATTACAGTACATACAGCCACTCTTGACACAGTCACTTTTTATCGCCTATCAATCAGACCCAACTGAAGGGAGATGCTGAAGCTCAGCAAAATGCGTCGTTTCCAAGAGTGATCACTGTGAGTGATTAGCATGATGGATCCCTGAGTATCATGACACACCCCTGTAATATGATTCAGTGGGAAAACATACTGCAAGCACATTATGCAGGGAACCAGCCATCCGTGGCCTTTTCTCTTGGCTTTAGTGTGATGTATAGTTTGGCATGCACATGTGTTTGATGATGCATCCATTGCCCTTCAGGTGTTGGACCTGGCTGTCAGTTTTATCATTTTATCTTCACCAGCAACAGTGCATTAGTTTATTGTGTCAGACAGCACCAGAGGTTCATTCTTTTGTCTCTGCCCTGCACCGCCACCACTTCTTTTCCCACGTACAGAGCTGCTTCTATGCAGCATGAGCATCACATTGTGAATGTGCCACTTCAGTAGCTGGTCCTTGACATCACTGGATAGTCAATACATCACTCCTCAGAAGGTTTAGAATAAGATTTGGATGGAAGTAAGTGGATTTTGCTCAAACTGTCTTTTAATCACACACAGCCATACACAAAGGATTCTATCCATGTATAATAGCAGGTTCATTTTGTTCTTTTCTTTTGTTATTTTGTCTTTTAGTTTTTCTTCCAATTATGTGCTGATGGGTTGGTCGGCTGTTGGACCTGTGTTATCTGTCATGGTAACCTGTGTATTACAATTATGCATTACTGAAATGTATTTGTTCCACTAATTATTACCTGCACCTGAGGGTGTTGAGAAACATAGAGACACACCATGGACCAGTAAGTACAGATGCTCCAGAGTCCTCAGCGTATTCACAGTGATGACATACTGTATAGTAGTAGGGCTAATTAAAATTCAGATATAGTCTCTCCCAGGGTTATTAGTCAACTTTACATATAGATTTTACAGAGAAGCAGGGGCTACCGGTGCATTTATCTCTGGGGGGCTTTACCAAAAGTCAAGCCAACATGTATTAAGCTATCACATGAGTGTAAATGAAAAGGTCTTTGGTTTTATGTACTGAGCTGAATGAATATTTGTTATACTGAAACTATATGTTTATGTTTTATTCTGTTGAAGTAAATTTTGAATATTGGTCTGAAGGCCAAACTGCAGTTACATCATACAGTTGCATGATGTGAGCAACTTTGAAATAAATTTGGGTGTATGATATATAAAGACACATTGTTTGCTGGTGCCCGGAGGCTGTTACAATCTTTTGGGGTATTTAAGTATAGGAATAATATTATATATCATATCATATTACATTCTTGTAAACCTAGCCTTGAGAAAACATACCACATACTGTACATTTCTTTGTTGTGTGGCAGCTCAGCCTTTGAGTCCCACGTTCCCATACGGAAGAATACCGACTGTTACCATGATATGTCTGTGGTGTGGATATTTCTCTTCTATTTTTCTGGCTGGCCTCTGGTGGGCTTCAGGCAGCTTACGGCGCCCTGCTAATGAACGGTGACAGCCACGCCGGCTGTTGCCCTGCCCTCTGGTTCACGCTGCTCTGTGGTGGACCTGCTGAGCCCCTCTCCTGCTGCAGCAGCATACCAATGCTGTGTGCTCCAGCTCTGTCTGTTCCATAGCCCTGCTGTAACGTGTTTCCCTCATGCTCAGAATAACAATGTGGTGAGCCTTATTAGCGACTTTGTAGAAGATACAAAAAGTTGCTGAACTTGTTGTGTGAACACATCTAAGGGTATTACTTACAGAGACAGACTGCCCGCCCAAGCAATCAAACACATCGCGGTCATTCGTGTGCTGTATGTGATCCATCAAATCTGCACATAAACTCTATCTGTGTCAAAGCTCCCAAGCAGTGGAGACTTAGACGATCATATTTATTTGAGGATTACAGGGCTAGGGAATGAGCTATTGATTTTCTAGCTGGCAGATTTTAAGTAAGCAGTGCTGAGGGGGGTTTTTTTTTAAGCTTCGAGGACAAAATTACAAGATTTTGTTTTACTCAGAGAAAGTTCCTGCAGAGACCGCAAGCTGAAGAAGTTTGATTAAAACAGCCTTTTAATGATATATATCACCCAGAGGACCATCGGTGTAGTTTAAGCTCAGGCCCAAATGATATTAATGTCAACTTTTTTGCTCTGAGTAAAAGCAGGTTTTCTCGGACCAAATGGAATAGCGCCACACAGTTGCTTTTCTAAACCTTTCAGCTGTTGAGGGAGCCCCCTGCCATATTGTCATAAACGGTGAGCCTTCAGCCTGAGGTGACAGGGGAGCCGGGATGGAGAAGAGGGAGTGTTTTTGCGGTAAAATGATTACAGAGATAAAGATGAAAAGTCTTGCGTCTGTCCCCTGACACCTCCAGAATGATGGCGGGGAAAGCAGGGATGATTTGTTTTCACCAAGGAGCTAAATGACACTATGTGGGCAACCCATTGGCCCTTCACAATTAGGGAAACTTGCAGTTGAATTTCCGCTTGACATTCAGCTCACTCAACTCCTTTCTTGAGGTTTGGAAACAACACCTGCTCATTGATTGGTTTATGCTGTTATCTGAAGCTACAACTTTTTAGTCCAGGAGTACTTGTGGTTTAGAAGAGCAAAAGAAGTGAAAGAAAATACTCTTGTGAAACTTTTAAATCATCCTTTGCTGCTGTTTGCCATCCAGGGCAACCCTATGGAGAATAGCAGGCAGCCACAGTGTAAACAAACTGCATGCTATTCTGTTGCTCTATAAGACAGGCTAGTTGTACAACTAGAAACCTTTTTTCTCTCCCCGTATGAAATGCAAATAGGCCCTGGAACCATGTAATCTTCCTCTCAACAGTCTATTCCATATGCAGAACAGAAATAGAGCTTAATATACAGGTCTTACACACATATCATTTACAGTACATTGTTTGCATGCCTCAAGTATCTACACTGAGCACATGGGAAGTGTTTAATGACTATAAGGGAAGCCCTTATTGGTGTGGATGGGCTGAATCATTGTGATGCTTAGTGATTTCTATTTTTCTAAAGGCAGCTAGGCTGTGTAGCCTCTTTAGATGGCATATACTGTATCCAGAGTAGTTATAGAAGTTATAAATCACAGGCACTACCAGCAGAATAGCAGCTGGTCAAGATCTGAGCCCATGCCCTTGTTCGGTGTCATAGCTATTGCATGTTGGCAGCATTATCAGCTCTGCAAACCACTGAGCCTTATCTGACTTCTCTGAGATAATCTCACATCTTCTGCTCTCACAGCAACCAAAAAGGCTCATCTGGTAACCATGCTTCATAGGGCTTTTTCTACAGAACACAGCATCAAAGACATGAGATGCAGGACAGAACTCTTGAGCAAAACACGGCCTTACTTTGGAAACAAAGTTAGAGTTGCAGAAACATTTATAGCAGCTAAGCCGAACATATCTGGGATGTGAGTGAAACCTTTGCCGAGCAGGAATGAAAAAAGCGCTCACATTTTATACACACTGTTAAAGGAAATTGCACACGCTCTGCAATTTCTTCAGTGATTCACCCGAGAAACCATAGGAACTCCTGCTTCTCCACCTCTACTGAAAACTAGAGGGAAAAGGTGACTGTTTTTCCATGTCAGCATCCAGCCATTATAGATGTTAAAATTAGTCTCCCCTACTGTAAAAGCTTTTTAAAAAAAGTTCCTCTATCTTGAACCGTAATATCCAATCAGCCACCATTTGCCTTGAAGACTTAATTCTAGGTGAGAATTTGAGGGGGGAGAGATCAAGGTACCAGCAAGCTTATGATCTCAGTCCTGGGAAAGCAGTGAGGCCGGAGGCTTGATTGACTGCAACAAAAACCCCTGACTGAATGTGCTTACCTATCAACTGTAGGGCCGGAAAGAGACGTGGAGAGATGGAGAGGAGCTGGATGTTATGCATTCCACTCCCTCTGTATAGCCATTGGTGGTGCAAATGAAAGAATGACCCCTGCTGGTGGTTCCACATTTTCTGTGCCAGTGAGGGGTCTGCAGCTACTGTGCTTTCACAGTTCTTCAATGTAACAGCAACAGGATTTCAATGCTGCATATGAAGAAAATAAAGTAAAGCCTTTTCAATAAATGCATTGTATTTCTCTCTTTTTAAGCCAACGGTGAGTTTCCACCAGTGGTCACCAGCTCCACCAGGCTGCCGTTTAGACCAAAGACTACGCCCCCGTCTTTTGGAAGCCCTTTGATGAACTTCCCCACCACAGATCCCGGTAAGTGTGAGCTTGAATACCTTGATACTGAAAGCATGAGTGATGCTCAGATGTCTTCCATCCTGGAGAGGAATATTTTCAGTCTGATTCTCCTTGTCTTGTCTTTGTCTTTGCTGCACTCTCCTTCACTCTCTCATTCACACTCACACTCACACACACACTCACACACACGTATGCTTGCATGCATTAATGATTCACAATTACTCTACACATGCTGAGCAGGGCACCATACATGGGCTGCAACAAAGTAAGTGTGCCCCCTACTGGTCTGCACCACGTCCACATCCGAGCAAGTGCTGCAGAGATCTTCTTTGGCATTAAATGGAGCAGGACGGGCAGTTTTGAAGTCTAAAATCCTCCAATTTGTCTCCTGAGAATGTCAATGGAGCCACTTACAAAGACTTGACATTTTCCACCTTGCACTCTTCTCACTTCTCTGCTTCAAAAGGGTAAAGACAAGCAGAGATTCATTTCTATATTTATAGTCATAAGTTAGAGTTACTTTCATATCAAACCTGCTCTGTAACACATCTCCTCAGCTCGTAGCTTTGAAATGCTCGAGATACACTGGACTTAGACGTATTGGCCCAACCGTTTTAAAGTAACACTGTCCAATAAATCTTTTTTGAGGCATACATTTCTTTAAATAGATACTCCTTTGTCTCAGAAATAATTTGCCGCTGCGCATGTCATGACATAGCACTCATACAAATGTTGAATGAGTGTGAACTTTGCCTCAGTTTCAGTGACTTTGAGGACTTATTTTCCAGTGCAAACAGATGATTGGTGTGGACAGTGTTCCCACACTCCAGGATTGTAATTGCATTCATCTATATCTTGTTTTCTCTCCCAGGCGGCATAAAAGGCTTTTATGACATTCATACGCTGTCAAAGCCCAGCAAATCAATTTTGTAGGGTGCAGAGGCTCGCCTTCCATTTGAAACTGGTTAGAAGAATCACACACACACTGTCGGCCCTGAAAGACCCACTGCTTTGCATTGCCAAGTTGTCCTTGAACACACGCAGAGCCAATATAGTACCTCTTGAGCCTACATGAGAAAAAGTAATTACTTAGTTGTCTATATTTTGTTATCCAAGGAATATTGTGCTACGATGTACAAAACAAACAAGCCGACTTGGTTTTATTTCATTATATGCTCAGAAGACAACTTGAAAATAGGTCTGAGTAAATGTTACAACAACAAAAAATGTTGTTTGACACTGGTGTTGACTGTTAGCCTGCGGTCTTTTCCTTGTAGCAAAACAAAGAGCAGTTGCATTAAATGGGTGAAATCACTGGTTGTTTAAAGGGGAACTCCGCCAATTTTACACAAACTGTTTAAAGGTCTTGGGGAGTACCACTGCAGTTGTATAATGCTTTATGTGGCTCCAAAAGAGGCTGCACAGAGTCTGATAAACGTCTGCAAGTGATGTCACTCAGTCAGTGTCGGCTGGGTCTGAAGACTACAAGTTTGAAAATGAAAAAAAAAATACTGCCTCTTATAGCCTGCTGCTTGTTTTTGCTTGAGACTCCATGCTGCACTGGGTGCCACTAGCATAGATCACTGCTGGCGAATGAGTTGCACTGTGGGTAATGTAGGTGCCGGCTTTGCCAAGGAGAAAGATTGTGTGGAGTAAGATATCTCTGCTTCTGCTGCATCGATTTTGATCCTGTCTGTCTATCAATAGTGAGTCTGACAATGCTATAATTAAGTGTTCAAGTGTAATGTAGAGTAACGGTAAATGGGTGGAGCACTATGGCAAGCTCTTTTAACGTTTAATCAGTAGCAGTTGTTGATACCAACAATTGCTTTTTGACTGGTAAGAATTCCAAGCCAACATATCAATAGTGTGATTTCTACTTCTAGCAATTCTAATCTACAGCTCAGTTGTCACTGGTCACAAAGGTAATTGTTGATATTGATAATTTAATTCTTACTTGTGGCCATGCTCATTGTCAAATTCTACATATCTAAAATTCGAGTCTGGCTCGTCAAAAATTGATGTCTCGGCTTGGAATTTTAACTACTGAAAATGTAATTGCAGATATCTGATGGTGCTTTCACACCTGTAATTTGGTTCATTTGGTCTGCACCAGAAGAAAGAAATGATAATTGATGGTTGTTGCATTTCAGCTCTGGTTTGGTTCCTGTTTATACTGGGTTTTTACAAACAAACCAAGAGGAGTAAACATGAGGCCCTACTAATTGACAGGTTGATCGAACAGTTTTGGCGTCATCAGGACTCCTGTGAGGAAATCAAATTCACGTGACTGACAGAAGTTTATGCAATGCTTCTGAAGTGTTTACACATATTTATGTCCTTTGTTGTCACAAAAAGCTCATAGAGAAATAACTGATGGGAGCATTAATAGTAGGCTATTGTTAGACTGCAAATCAATCGCAATCAATATATAATGACTCAGGGCTTAATACTGTGGGATGACTGTCACACTTTTTTAATGGACTTAATGAACAGAGAAAGTACACAGAGGTCTTAACAGCTTTTTAATGACGGAAAATACCCTCACTGGTGTGCATATGTGTTACCATGGTTACATGTATGCGTTAGCATGAATAGGTTATGGGATATACAGGGCATTTATCAAGATCAATTATGAGATTGCAGACAGATTTCACGATTAGCAGATGGATCTATTATTGGTGTGGCTGTTGAAATCATGCTACAATCATAACATCTGCTGTCAGCAGCCTCACCAGTAATAGATCCTCCACAAATGGACCACAGCAGAGTCCGTTTGGAAGCAGGCCGACACCCACCTTTTGGAGCAGACTGGGTTCGGTTGTTTGGTCTGCAGCAGGGTTCGATTGCCAGCTTGCACACCAGCCAAAATGAACAGTACTAACCACGATTTGGATAAAGCGGACCTGAGTTAGTTTTAACCGAACCGAATAGGTTAGGTGTGAAAGCACCCTCAAATAAAATTTTAGCCAGTTAAATATTATTTCATTCCAGTAACAGTGATATGTAAGATATCTACAATTCCTTTTATAACTAGGCATAACTTTTAGATATCAAAAAGGGAATTTCCCCTTATCACAATATCACTGTACAACAGATGGCTTGGTGGTACTTTAACGATATAAAGCCCAGCAAATAAAATGGTTTGTTGATGTGCTTGAAATATCTGCAATGCAATTATTGATGTCTGAAATGGGAAATTACATTTCCACTAGTCAGAATCCATTTTTCAACATGAAAATTTAATTGGAGATAGTCATATTTCTTGTTAGTGATACTAGTGATATCTTTAATAAAATCAAAGATATCTGTAAATTGGTTCATAATCATCAAAATGTAATTCCTAAATGTAGAAATACATTTGTAACATGCCAAATCGTTTGACAGATATCTTACATTGACTTTTTAACCAGTCAAAATGTAGTTTTGATGTCAAATCGATATTTCAACTCATAAAAACTAATGCGCTACTAGTCAGCTCTACTGATTAAATGTTTAAAGGGCGTGCAATAGGAGTACTCTTTGAAGCCTGAACAGCCAGACAGACGGCTCTTTCTCACTGCCTGCACTGCTGATTTAACATACAGCAGTCCTTCTGCTGAACAGCCACTGATAACCAAGCAGAGCGAACAGTGCCTGACGCACCACAAAGAGTTGGGGTGATGGTCGGCAACAACAGCAATGCTCAGCAGCAGACCAACATGCACCAGTAGTTAAATTAGTAAGTCAGGGCCTTAATATGTCTCTGCAGCGACTTGTCTGATTGAATGTCTATGATGTGGGTCACTCTGTAGTCTTGAACACAGAGCAGTCTGTTTGTCTCTCAAGGGTCAAACAGGGACAGTAAACATCAGACATTGTTTGGCCAGCTTACATGATTTGATAATGTTACAGGATTATTCATTGAACTGAAGCCACAGCCGTGACTCCGTCAGCAAACAAAAGCTACTCAGTCTATCAAGAAAATCCTTTATGATGAGCAGGAAATGTGGCATTTGAGGAAGCAATTCGTATACAATAGTATATAAAAGGTATTTTATATACAGTAAGGGAGTTTGCTGCCTGAATTTAGCTGCAAGGACAGCTACAAAGGCTATTTTAATGTGCTTACACAGGTAATACTCAGTGTGGTTACAATAAAGCCGGCAGACTCAGAGAAAGATGGGTCTGTGAGATCACACCGCTCTCGCCCTTGTGATTATCATAGATATTAACTCGGGGGAAAGAAGTTGAACTTGCAGTTATACAATGGCCATTTCAAAGACAGCCACGAGCAGTTAACATTCGCCCGGCGTCTCACTTCTCCCCTTCTGGAGCTGATGCTTTGACGTCTGCAGGGCAGGACGGCAAGCCTGATGAGGGTTTTGGCTCAGCAGACCTGTCACTCCAACAAGGCTCTCTTCTTCCCCCGACACGCTCAATGATTAACCCCACCAAACATCAACGTCTCTTGTCTCCTCTCACTCTCCCCTTCATCTTTCCCTTTGCTCTGCCACCTCATCTGGGCCTATAGCACATTTTGTACCTTTTTTGTTTCTCCATTTTCTCCCCCATCTTCACCATTTAAAAGCTGTTATTGACTGACTGTTAGTTCACATTACTGCCCTACCACCCCGCCGCCGCGTCATTCTGTCAGCGCTACCTCTGATCTCAGTCTGTTGTCCCATTTTTTCCTCTTGCTCTTTTTTCCCCCCCTTCACCCTGACTTCACCTTCATTCGTCTCTTTCTTCTTGTTCTTTCCTCTCATCTCCATTGATTCCCCCACTATTCTGGCAGCAGACGCTTTCATTTCTCACCACGGCCCTACTGTGTGGCACCAGCCTCTCACTGCTGACTCATCATTTGCTTTAGGCGGGAAGTGAAAAAGGCAACCTAGATGAGCTTGCTTCCCTTTTCTTTTTGTGATTACCTCTCCTGATGGGAAAGGAACGCGTCGCTAACCTCAAAATGAGCTCCAGGCTTATTTTTTGCTGGCCATTCACTGTATGAGAGTGTTTATGTACAGAATGTGTGTGGGGTTGTGTGGGTGTGTGATTGACAAAGATTAGTGTTTTCAGGTTCTTTTAAGACAATAAAATAACTTTACACAACACGCTGTCATGATGCAAATCTGCCAGCTACATTAGCACCATGGACAGGGACATGAAGCTAGCAGTACACAGCACAGTTAGGCTACTGAGATTTCTGAGTCATCATCGGGACCAAAGGTTCTAGCTTGCACAAACCTTGGTCAGATAAAGGATCAGTGATTTTGACTAATATATTCAACTAACAACCCCTCTGCCCCAACACCCTCTCCGCTGAAAGGGGATAAATAGGGCTGATGGCTGATTTTGGTCATTTTGCTAACAACGGGGATGGCATCCCCCATCATATTGCCTACATATACGAGACATATTGCTTTTGAACTGTCCATTGGAAGAATGAACACTAGGGCCGTAACGGTACATGTATTTGTGTCGAACCGTTCGGTACACGACTTCCGGTTTGGCACGACCCTGTACCGAATTATTGGGCACAGGATATTATTTTATTTTATTTTGTTTTATTTTAATTCCGTTTTTGCGAGCCGAACCATTTAAAATATCTAGTTAACTGGTAACTGAATATATTCGGCCGAAAATTGCAAAAAAACCCACACATTCGGTATTCGGTGGAATAAGTTAAAAGCTAGGCTGAATAATAGCAGCGTTTTGATAATGCAATCAAACGGCGTGCCATGACGGGCAGAATAAAATGTTGGCAGTGTGGCGAACCGCCCGTCACAGCACTGGCATTTGCGACTAAAAATAGTTTTGAGCGAGCAAAATAGGCTTAAATCATAAAGCACGCTGTGCGAACAGCCTACAGATTTCAACCAGCAGCAGAAACAAAAGGCATATCCCACCGATTGTGGGTTGAACGGGGTCACAGACACAGACAGTAACGTTAATGTATTCCTGTCAAATACGGCGGCCATCGGCTTACCGGGCAACGGAGAAGTCGGTTACAATAATATCCTCTTCTTGGTGTCATGACTGCCCAGAAGTACCTGAACAGCCGAGCCAGCCTAACACAGGTATGTGATGTGTCAGAGGAGAAACGAGCCATTCACATTTCTCTCTTTCTGGCAGTAACGGTCCACAAACCTCACCGCACTTTAGGGACTGTTCATTACTTATGAAGGGACTGTCAGGGGAGGAGGGTGGCTGGTTGATTTTTATTTTATTTATTTATTTTATTTTGATCCCCCCTATGTTAATCACTTATTGATGCTGTTTTTGAAGTATGAATAAGTCAATAAGTAATTTATTCCATTGAAATATCATTGATGTATTATAGAAAAGTGATTTATCTTTTCATAAATGACAAAAGGCACATCTGCCTCATTTTCGCTGTGGTATCGTGATACTACTCAGAACCATGATATTTGGTATCGCACAGTGGGTCCCAATTTTGGTACCATGACAACACTAATCTGGAGGGGGTTCATCTGCAAAAACTAATGAAAAACTAAACAATGATATTCGGTATTCGGCCAAGCGTTTAATAATATTCGGCTTCGGCCACAAATTTTCATTTCGGTGCATCCCTACTTTGGTTTCAGGGTAAAATATGAAGATGGAAATAAACAAGTGGACAAGACAAAAGCAGTGTGCCGACACTGCAGAACAGCGGTCGGGTATGTACTTGGAAACACGTCTAACATGCTAACGCATCTAAAGCGACACCACCCGAGTTTGAACGTTAACCGGCACGACTAGAAAAAGCAATCTGGTGCAAACTACGATATCGTCGTCATTTAAAAAGAAAGAGCGTTTTCCTGACCATTGCGCTAAAGAAATAACCAACGCCATTGGAGTTGAGTAAAATTGTTTAAGCTGCACTTTAGATATTAGCATGTTTTGTTTACTGCACTATAAGTGGGAAAGCTAAGTAAGTTCCTAGTAAAACTGAATCTGAGCAGGCTTTAAAGCTGACCAGCTGCACTATACTTTTTATTTTAATTGAGTAAAACTGTTAAAGCAGAAATTTATATTTATATTTTTCATTCAAAAAATGTGTTAAAAAAACAGCAGGATTTTATTTTTCACTTTTATATTTCTATTTTCATTCAAACAATGTGAAAAAGCAGGATTTTATATATATTTGTTTCATTCAAAAATTGGGTAAAGAGAGTTAACTGCTGTGGTGGTATGTTTTAATAAGGTTACCAATAAGTAAAAGATATTTAATAGTTGTCTGTTTTTTTCATTACTGTACCGAAAAAAAAAACGAACCGTGACTTGTGTACCGAGGTATGTACCGAACCGTGATTTTTGTGTACTGTTAAACCCCTAATGAACACGTAAGAATCTGTCCATTCTTGATTAAAAACTCTGTTTTTGCTGTCTACTTTACAGCACGCCCAAGTGGCAATGCAGAAATGACATAAACTGCAGTTCCATGAATGGCCACTCGAGGCTGGCTCCAAAAGAGTGTCTATTCCCATAGGCCCCATGTTAAAATGCCCAACTTTACAGCACAAATACTTTTATATAACTCATTCATTTAAATTTTAGTAAGGCTCGAAGTTATGCATAATGACGGGCATGGCCACTTTGAGTAACTGCCAAGTCTCTGCTAGGCATCACCTCTGAATATTAAGGTTAGAAATGCTGCGCCGGTTAAATTAGAACCACTGTCCAAATTTAATAAAAATAATTTACAGGTCTGGGTCCAGACAGGACAGCGTCTGGGTCCGGACCCAGACAACGGTCCACCTATTAATGACATGAAGGAATGAGAGGGATGGCAGGTTATCAAGGGGGACACATTTTTGTCATTTTATTGACAAGGACGAGGGTGTCTTCCCCTCATGCCCCCTCAAATTACCTACTGATGAGCTTCTTTTACATTTTAATATCAAAGTGTTCCACTTCTGCTCACACAACAACAGACAACAACAAAAACATGAGTTGTGTGGAGTAGATGAAAACTGGCATCGAATCAAAGACAGAAGGGACTGTGATTGAAGCAATCTGATTGGCTCTTGAAAGTAACTGACAACAGATGTTGCTCCGCGAACGCTTCATGCAGAAAAAGAGTTTTGGCCATAACGTGCCGGCTAATTAGCTGCAGAGTGGAGATGTGAGTCTGTTGCTCCGTTCTTTACTTGTTCATAAACACTGGCCTGTGGCACTCAGTTAGCTAGTTGTTGTTACTTTGGGTTTTGGAGGGGGAACATTAGTCACTAAGACAGATATGAGACTGATAACGAGCAGTGCCACACAAAACAGGCTTTGGTAATTAATTGGACTCGGGTGCCTCATAAGCTTTGTACTTAGCATTCAGATCCATTCATGGTGTGCCAGCCTTGATCCATCTTTCTAATGGCCAGCCCAAGGAGGACAACTGTCACCGGATAAGGAGGATACATGATAAGAGAGGAAAGCAGCAGAGAATGGAAAGTCTACTTTTTGTTGTTTTATGCCTCTGCGCTGGCGACATTATGAGTTGTCCATCAGTCCATACATATGAAGGTACGTACGGACAGACAGACAGATGGATGTCTGTCCCATTCTCGTAAACGTGATATCTTAAGAATGCCTCGAGGGAATTTCTTCAGATTTGGCACCAGTGTTCATTTGGACTCAGTGATGATCTGATTAGATTTTGGTGGTCAAAGGTCAAGGTCACGGACCTTGCATCCACCTCCTTCTTGTGAATGCGATATCACAAGAACATCTTAAAGGAATTTCTTCAAATTTGACACAAACATCTACTTAGACTGAAGAATAAATTGATTAGAATATGGTGGTCAAATTTCAAGGTTGGTGTGTCCTCACAAAACATGTTTTAAACTCAGGAATTCTTAGCTAATTATGACAAAACTTCACACAAATGTCTTGTACGATATAATTAGGAAATTATTATATTTTATAAAATCATAATATTCTGCATGTAAGACTTTTCTGGCCATTACTCAATGTCATATCTCAGGGAACAGAAGGGGAGACATTTGGTCAGATACTGAATTGCTGACACTAATCTTGGGTGTCCACCTTGAAACTGTGCTGTTTGTATAGATCCTTTGTGCCACCGGGAGGAAAATGTATGTTTGGCATCCATGTTTTCACAGACATGGATGAGAACTGTAAGAGAAATTTGACTGTGCTTGGAGAGATACAACTGCGGGGCAGCAATTCTAGTTTTAACTTACAGGGTCTTTAGACCCTGAACTTTATAGAGGTATATTACAGTAGGTCCAAAAGACATGTAATACCATGCCAAAACAAATTATTAAATGTTTGAGGCTATTGTGCTTTAATTGCATTAATTTGAAGTGCTATACTTTGAAAAGCAGTGGAGCAGACAACACTGAAATTAAAAACAAGCACAAGATTTTGAGTCAGTGTTTGTTTGACTGTCATTGTTGAAATTAGTTGTTTTGTAAACTATCAAACTTGAGGCTAAATCATAGTCTAATAATGAGACTGAATTGTCTTTTCATTTTCTGTTTGTGTTTGGGGGGGGTGCCGTAACTGATCACTGATTAGTGACTGATCTTGTCATGTGAATGCTATTTATGTAGATAATGCTAAACTAACATCATTTAAAGGAGTGATAGCCAAACTGAGAATTATGGCCGCCCTGGGTTTAAACAACATGGGGGGCTGCGCTGGTGGGGGGCATGTTGCCTCGGGCACTGATGAGATAATGAAATTCGATTCAGGAAGTCCAGTTTGAGCAACAGATCTCCCTAGTTGTTGGTTTATCTGATACCAAAACACTGCACAGCACTTTATACAACTTGTAGACAGGATTTTACAGCTCTGCAAAATGATGGCGGCAACTGTTTTATCTTTTGTAACGACCATCACGAAGTAAACATGAGAAATACAGCGTCCAATTTACAAAGTATTCCACCAGGAATGTATATTTGCATGTATTTGATCGGCCAACCCAGCGCCTTGCTGGATGACATCATGTTGCATCGCAGCATAAGTTTAGCCTGGTTCAGCTGTTTTGCTGTGTTGTTTTGTGTGAGTCCCATGCATTAGCACCATAGACTGTATAAAAATAAAAGATTTAGATTGTAGGTAGATGTAGGACTCCCGTTTTGAGGTCTCTAGTTTGGCATTTTGGCTGCTGCCATGTTGAATTTTTGGAGTAAGAATTGACCATATTTTGGTGAGAGGGCAGAGCTGTGGAGGAGGTCAGATTAGTGACTTGAATTAGCTGAGGCGATGCCTCGCAGACAGCCTGTCATGAAAACAGGCCACAACCTTTATTACGCTTAACATTAAGCCTTCATAAAATGTAAACTGGGAGTGATATCAAATTTACACACTATACAATCGTCATGAAGGGGAAGATTAGCTTTAGAGACCAAAATATGTTTTCTCAGTTGTTTCTCAGCTGTGGAGAGAACAGATCTGGACCATCATGGCTGAAGTCAAAACACCATTAGCGTTTGAGTATTTATGCCTCAGAACTTCATTCTGATTCAAGTATCAGTTTGACACAACATGCCTTCTTGTACCAAGTGATGAGCATTTTTCACAAAAACTGAAAGAGTCTTGTTGCTGTATTCTGGCAATTTAAGAACTATTCAGAAGCTTAACAGGGTGATGAAATGCTTGTTTACTTGTTACTGATTGGCCCAAGGACTGCCTTTGTCATTCATAATGAATGACATGTTTACTGTTGTTGTCGTTTTAATAATGTTCAAAGGAGATAAAGACTGCTGGAACATTGCTGTCAGTATTGCAATCCAATCAGAGGCATTTTTCTACACTGCGCGTCTCAATTCCTCACTGATGACAGCATACAGCATTGCCCCTCTCTTTGATGGAGGCCAGTGTTTGTTATGATGATGGCATACCACCAGTGGCAAAGTTCACAGAGAAGGAGATTCATATAATAGTCAGGCTGAGTCAGAGTCTCCCCAGGGATGTTTGTGCATGTGTGTGTCCAAGTGTGGTTGTGTGTGTTGCAGGTCAGAGGGCTGACGAGTGTGCACACCAGTTATTAGAGAAGACTATCATCTGTGAGAGCGCATCGCGTTTTTGTTTGTTCTGTCAAGTGTCTATCACAGAATGGCTCATTATGGCAGTTGGGTGGTGTGCTCGTGTGTGTGTGTGTGTGTGTGTGTGTGTGTGCGCACACGTGTGCATAAGAACTCACTCATATTGATGGACCAATAAGATCGATCAGCCGGGCTGAAGTGTGAAACCAACCACACCCTAGGGAGATGGGAAAGAGAAATCGAACAGGATACTTGGCTATCTTCGACACCAGCACCGCTGTTGTCAGAAAAGTCCAGCTCACTTTACATAAGAGGGATCTAATCCATGTCAGATAGCCAAGATCTCACTTCTCCAAATAAGAAACACTAAATGAAGATACAACATTCAGACTCTAATCTCACCTCCGCTCCTTTCTCTTTGGCATTAACTGATTGCCATCTCAGTGTAACCCATTAAGTACAGGAAGATTTACGTCTAAAGCACCGTTTGGCTTTGGAGGATTTTCTGCTCCAGTGATGGATTTATTCCCAGCAGTCTTAACTCTTTCTACCTTGTTGGGTGTTGAAAATACTGACTTGAGGGATCAATTTACTCCTACTGGATGGGAGCCAGGCAGACCTCCCGTCACCCCACAATGGTGTTTTATTTATTTATTTATTTTACAGTAAGAGTGCATTTGCTGCAACCAGACTGAACTCCAAATCGCTCTCTTACCATATTGGTGCTGTGAAGTGTTTTTCAAAGTATCAGCTTGCTTTAAATTGTCTCTGCTGGCAACAGTTTACCAAACTCAGAAGAGATGTTTGTTGGGAGACATAGTGGAGCTCAGTGTGAAGCACTGATGTTGGATCACTTACCAGGTGCCCTTGGACCCAAACCAATCGCGAGGATCAGACTGACAAATAGGATGCTCGACATGCAGTCCATCCAGGTTTCAGCGGTAATGCTAGTCATCATTTGGACTGGCAGCGACAGAAACAGGCACCGGGGATGGATGCTTTTTCCTGGCTTTGAAATTATTACATCCCGAAAACTCATTACTTCTTTCCCGGTGAAAGCACAATTTCTCTTCATAACTCAACTGTAGATAATTAATAAGGAAATGGCGTATATTCTTATTTTGTTGTTCATTGGTACACACAGGCGCACACACTAAAAATACCAGCTTCCTGCAATTATTTTCCTCAGTCAGAGTGAGTGGATTTTGGCGAGAGATCCTGGTAAATACTGGGATCTAAATTCCTGGGCTTTTACTCTAATAGGCACTACACAGCAGGCGACTCCAGCAGCAAAAGGTGGTGTGGTGAGAGCATCATAAGCTCAAGTTGCACTCCTGAGGCTAGTCTCATGTCATCTCTTCTCTTGCCTGTGTACCCTGCCACCATTTAATCAGTTTACTACTGTATCTGTTTGCAAAAAAAATAAAAATAAAAAGCCCATTCTGTATGTATCTAATCACAAACAATGCTACAGTCACATTGAGCAGCAGCTCAGAGGCTGTGAAAGCCATCATGTGAGTTGTTCTGTTGCAGGAATGACTTTGACTTTAGCTGGCGTCAGATTTGCAGCCCCGCTCTTAAATTAATGATAAATGGTCTCAGAGCGTTCGCAGCCGGGCAGAGGGAGAAAGAAGAGACAGACAGAGAAAGAGGGGGAGAGGTGCTTCACTGCCTGGTGTCTTCCCCGCTGCTCTGTGTTCACAAGCCTTAAATCAGGATTTAGTACTGCAGCGTTAAGTCCTTCCACGTCCATCTGACAAGACTAATCTCGTGCTAATTACACTGAAAAGAACTCCAATTAGCGCCGACACATGGGATTACACGGAAAATGAGGAGAAATGTTTGTCACCTGTGATCCTGTCACTGCGTCCCCAGCCGCAGTTGTGAATATGATGATAGTTGTGGCTCATATGAACAGCTTCCAGGTCGGAGCTCGCCTCCCCAATATGTAATAATTGTTTCTATATTTGCGTATATGAGTTTTATCAATGTGAAAGTGTTGCGGTGGGGAATGTTGAAGTAGAATAAATGTGGGACAAATTGGACTGTAATGAGTCTGTGGTGCGCACTGGATTTAAGCCTCTCTGTCATCTTTAAGTCTGCTTAAGTGCATGTGTGACTGAATACAGAATATGTGCTTTTGCAGCTGTGTGCTCTATGAAGTGCTAAATGTTTTTTTGTTTTTTGTTTTTTTTTTTCCATCTTCATGTGCAGCCAAAAAATGGCTTTTTCATACCTGTGGGGCTGCGGGCCCTGAAGGCCCAACTCCCACTCAGTGCCTCAACTCCTATAGGAACAGCAACGTCAACGTGACAGTCGGCACCCGAGGGCCCTTCAAAGGCGTTCAAATGTGGCGGGTCCCGGAAACTGGCACGTACAGGTAGGGCTGTTGCCAGAGTATAAAACCTCAGAGCACACAAACATCAGACCTCACCATTATTTGTACAACACATTTCCATTCAACGCCCACTCTTTAACAATTTTATCTCTTTCTTAAGGGTTGCAGTGCTTTGCTGGAACAATCATTAGGAACATTAGCTTAACTCATGTGCACTCAACATGCTAACACCATACTATATGCACTCAACCTCTCTTTTATGGATATCAACCCTGTGCAACTCATATTTTCCACAACAATGCAGAGTCTTCCTCACGCCCACCTCTACTCCTCTGTGCATCAGCAGCACATCAATCTTCCACAAGCAAACAGAGAAATTTCACTATCAGATTCTTGCAGGAGGGAGCAGAGGCTGGAGTAATGGCAGCTAAATAGCGTGATTCACTCCGCACCTGACTCCAAAATCCGTAATAGCACACACCTCCACGTCTACGTTGGTGGTCTTTAAGGCTTTGAAACACTTCAGCAATCAGCCTCAGCACCTTGACCTCAAACTGTGTTCTCCTCTGGGATTATTGCTGTAATATCCTCCGCAGAGATCAATATGCCTCCTGTGGGCATTGATGACAACATGAGGCGTTTAACTTGGATTTGACTTGGACGGTTCAAACAAAAGAACCATCTCTAAAAGCTTTGAGCCTCCCACATCAACACACAAACAAACAGGCACACACACACAGCTACGCTCAGCCAAAACTCTTGAGTCTTAAAATACCCAACTAACAACAGCGTGGACAGCTCTGTCTTAACACATGTCCCGCAGTTTTAGAAAAACACCTTCTGTCTCCGCTCAACCTCCAGAATTGTGTTCTTGATGTGGCCTGCTTTAGCTGGCGGAGCCTGTAAATGAAGCTGACAGACGGTCACAGAGATGAATATGCGCTCTGCATCTCCCAAAAGTCATTAGGCAAACAGCTGAGGTAGCTACTGAGCACCGGGCAGCGTTCTCTTTCCCCCCACCAAGCACGACCACCGGGGAAGAGAAATATCGAAGCGCTACCAAAAACCAATCAGGTTGTTTTTTTCTTTCTTGGCAAGAAAAGTAGAGCATTTGAAATTAGTGTCTTCTGCTGTGAAGGTGTGTGTCTCTGTGTTGGTGTGGCCATGCACTCTGCAGAGTGTGTTTTTTTGTATATGTGTACCATGTTAGTTTTTATTGAGAAAAGAACAGGGTGAAAGCTTTTAGTGTTTTCAAATAAATGTTGGTTGTTACTTAATGTGCACTTGTGAAATCGCCTCAGGTTATTTCTGACACACACACTTAGAATATACATCACCTTCCCCCATAATAAAAAGTCCTCAACACTGAAAACAATCAACAACCCTTTATTTTCTTGGTTAATTATCCTGCTAATGAGTTGTTTTATTTGTGTGTATTTTGTGGCTCTGTGTATCATCTGTTTCTGTTAAATCCCAGGATCACAGCCTACGGTGCAGCCGGCGGTCGAAGCGTGCTGGCCATGAGCAGGTCACATGGTGTCTACATCACAGGAGACTTCCTGCTGAGGAGGGGCGAGCTGCTTTACATCCTGGTGGGACAGAAAGGAGAGGACGCATGCCCCAATGTAAGTCTGCTATCGTGCTGTAAATTCGCTCAGTAGTATATGAAAACGTGTAGTTTACAGTGTGTCATAAAAGCAAGATAAACATAAGGAATGGATTGCATTCAATTTATGGATCTAATTTGAAATAGCTGTAAACGCTACAGTGATTCAACTCTCTGAATTAGGAGGCAAACATATTTCTCTTTTATAGACCCATGTGTTGACGCAACAGCCTGTAATACTTACATGTTCGTTTTCTCAAAATGATGGCAATGTTTGAGGATTAATGTTGTGATGAATTATGTTGATGCCATGTGACCAGTAGTGAAAGAGAAATTTATAGTCAACATTCTTCCACAATGTCTAAGTTTCAACTGAAGTCACATTTTATCATAACGTTTTGTTATCTAGAATAGTGTCGATGTGTGTTTTAGATGTATTAAAAATTGTTTTTTATTTTTAAAAGTAGGGGTGCATATTATTGGATATCCAACATGCCGATGTTTTCCAACTCATTTTTGCCGATTGTCATTACATGCTTTCCACCTAACTGCAGAGAACATTAAGTCTATCCTGTAGTAGAATCAAAATATTGATATGCCTACTCTTTTCATGATGGTCCAGTGGCAGATGCAGACATTGAATACAATACATATTGAAATCCACACATTCAATGGGCAAAATAAGAAAATTGGTGCAACTTAGGGTGCTTTTAGACCTAGAGTTCACTTGATTTGGTCTGAATCAGGGACTCATTTTGTTACAAAGTTGCATAATTGCATAGAGTTGGTTCATGTTCTCACGGCAGCATTTACGAGTGGAGCAAATTTCGCAAGCGGACCAGATAAAATGCCTTGTGGGAATAAGCTGCTCTTGATTGGTCTAGTGTTGTACGGTATACCGGTACTAAAATAGTACCGCGGTACTAGAGTATTCCAAACGGTACTATACTACATTTGGAAAATACTGGTACTTTGAAATTGATTCAATTCATTAATTTAGTTAATTTATTTTACTCATTTATGCACACAAACGCCTTTCTTGTTCCTATTGGAGCACAGATTGCACAAATGGTGTGTATGACAACACCTGTATCAACATTTGCAGCTGGCGTACGTGAAAAAAGACAAGAGAAAGTCTGCCTCGCAAAGGGAGACATCACGAGACAACACAAACTTGGTGAAACATTTGAGCAACCAAACCGTGACGTCCATACCAAGGTACTTACCAAACCATGATTTTTTGGTACCGTTACACCCCTACTACTTATTGTTCTAAAGGTTTGTAGCCAAAAGGACTTGTCCTTAGGAAAAGTACCGGAAAGTATTGAAAAGTATCGAAATTCATATTTGTATGGGTACCGAAACAAAGATTTTGGTATCGTGACACTAGATTGGTCAGAATTTCCATGCAGAACAAAACCAGGAAGTAAACAAAACGTTGAAGAAGAGTACACTTGCAAGATAAATGCGACACTTTGTAATGTCACAATGGAGGGACAACTATGCAGATTGATTTTAGTACTGGCCATCGTGTACTATATTGCTGTCATTGTTCATTTTAGGCAAAGTTTGAAAACGAGGTGCTGCTCCAACCAGAAAACAATGTTTCGATGCATTGGATGCACCGGATGTGCATATTAATTAAGGCAATACAGGAGGAGGCGCACATTAATAATCCTCCAGGACTGTAACATGCTCATGTTTGTATAACACAAACAATGCGTAATGATGGTTGGTTGCGATCGAGGTTGGAACACAGTCTCACCACAGACGAACCGCACCAGAGTTTGTTTGTCACCAGACCAAGACCCCCTCTTCAAGAAGGTCTCAGCCCTGTTGTTTTCTTTTTTGTTTCTGTGATTGCTGTGTTCACACCTGCCCAAACTAACCGCACTTAGCGGGCAAACGAACTTAAGTTGGATTGAACCAAACCAAACAGGGCAGGTGTGAAAGCCCCCTTAGGTTACGTGTAAAACATGCCATATTATAAAGAAAACTGTAAAATCAATCCTACTGTAAAACAGGCGTGGACGATGCTCTCCCTCAGACAACTCTGACAATAGTTGCATAAAAGGCAAATTTGACCTATTTCAACAAATTGAAGTAGCATAATTACAGCAATAACTTATCAGTTTGTCATATCGGCATAAATGTTCATCTCAGGCTGATACCTATGTAATTCTAAAGGCTTTATCTGCTGATACTGATGACACACTGATATTATGCTGCATCCCTTATTAAAAGGAAGCAAAAAGGTCCTTGAGGAAACAGAGTGCTGCTGTTAAACCGTATGAATAAGAGACAAAGTAAATTAACTGGGGTGTAGCTACATGTCATGGTCATATACTGCTTTTGTTAGAGTTATAGAACCATAGTAGTAGTCAAGTGGTGCACTATATGCTGTTTAATGCTTTGCAGCAGAGCAGCTAATGAGCTATCCAGCCCGCGGGCCATCAAACAAACATTCCCCAGTGAATGTTTGTTTGGTAGTTCGTTCAACAAGCTAAGGTACAGGGTAAGACATGTGTTAATGTTTGTAAGTTAGCTTAGAAGGAGACTTTAGCAGGAAAGCTAATGTGTGTTGTTGATCAGAGTCTGTGGCTGTTACTGCTGCTAGACTTGATTGGCTGCATTCAATAAGGTGTGCATACGTAGACGGATTTCTGGTGTTCCATTAAAACGCCATCATGCAACCAAAAATTATAAATTCCTCCCTGTCTTATTAGAGCAGATATACTGTAGCAGACAAAACATGTTATTAATGGTAGTTGGACTTCAATATGATTACTCTGACATTCTGAAATTCGTGGAACCAGGAATCCAGTAATCCTCCTCATAGACCTTGACCTCACTTTGGATACCAGTACTCTAAATCGTAACATTTTATGGCCACTAACAACTGTTTAAATCTGTGATGGAAGCTCGCTGATCTCCCTGCCATCTCTCTTAAGATTACTTGTGTTCTTTTGCCAGGGGTGGCTGTCATCCATTATGCTGTAGTTCACTGGCAGCAGCGCAGCATGCTTCCCCTCACAGTTCACAACACTGAGACTAAAACCCTCCCAATCCCTCTAGTCGCCAATGAAACCATCCATCATCCGCTATTTAAACGTTTGAAAACCAAGGCCTGTCCCACCGCTGAAAATAGAGTGAAAAGGTGTTAGTTGCTAAAGTTGGGCACGCATTGTTGTTGTGTATCTATGGGCTTTAGTTGAGGAAATTACCTTTTGAAATGTTTAACAAAGCAAAAAAATTCTTCCTAAAAAAAGTAATTTTTGTGGAATTCAAACGTTGTTAGTTTGTGGGTTGTATAGGTGTGTTTGTGTCCTTAGGATAGTGCGTTGTCATCAGGGGACTCAAACTCTCTTGTAGCGTGACATGAGGCAGCTCAAGTGCCTGTTGTGTTTTGTGGTTTTGTTCAAGAGGGTAGCTTAGCAGGCAGGGGTCCTCACCACTGTCATCCGGTTATTAGTTTTTAACGCAGTGTGTCTTGAAGTGCTCAGTGCAGACAGCAGAGAGGGACTGGGCTGTTCCAAAGTGAGTCTGAAGTCGTTTAAGGTTCCTCTTATTTCCCCCCAGTTCTGACAGCGAGAGGCAGCGACTCTCTCCAAAGGCTCGCTCTGAAAGTGATTTGTGCTGTAGAACAGTGTTTTCTCACACCTAGCCTTCCCTCCGGTGAGGGAAATGATACCCCCCCCTTGTCCTTACAAACACTCGCTCTTTCCATTGGTGTCTTTCTCTTTCTACCACGCACACACACATAAGCAGGTTCTCAAGCACACACACAAACACCTTTGTGTTGTTTTTTTCTCTCTCAGACACAAACTCAACCTTTAAGTTAGAAGCTGCACTGACAGAACAGGCTGAGAGGGAGAGAGAGTGAGGAAGACTCTCTCAGAGCATTTGAATGCACTGCCTTTTACCCCCCTCTACCTGTCAATCACAGTCACTAAAGCCCCGCCCCAGCCTCCCTCCTCCCTCCTCCCTCCTCCCTCCCAGCCCCGCAGAGCTTCGGTTCAGACAGATGAGCGAGGCGAGGGAGAGATGAGCAACTTGCGATGTGTGTTTGTGTGTGTGTGTGTGTGTGTGTGTGTGTGTGTGTGAGTAAGGTTCAGACACGGGGGGGTCTGGGGGGGAACTCTTGCCCTCTCACTCTCAGAGTAGGATTGGCTCCAGGCAGTTCAGCATGATAGCACACACAAGGCAGACACATCAATTCACAGAACCTCAGCGATGGCAAAGCCCCTGCATCTAGCATCACATGCCAATAAAACATCCAGTTCTATTTTCATGAAGAGGCAATATTACTGAGACAGCAACAACAAAAAAAAAACACATTTTCCACTCTTTCAGCACACATATGAGATGACAGGGATCACTTTTGGTATTGACATGCAGTAAAAATGCAATCAATCTACCAGGTAATGTGACCATGAATATATTATCATGTAAAGTGATAACTACCCAGTAACTATAATATGTATTTTGGGGGCCAGGTGATTTGATAAAAATGATTATTATTCTGTTTCTAGTATTACAGTGAGCTGTAGTTCTGCATGTGATCTGTCGGAGTGGCGTTGCTGTACCCCAGCAGATACTGTTGCTTGACTGCTGTGGGTAATTACCAGTGTCAGTTGCTGTACTGTCTCTTTATTTCATACCTTTTAAATGTATTGAAAATGGAATATGAGTGCTAAGGTTATATTGCTGTCGACTGTTATAGTTTTATATAAGTATTAGTATGTCAAAAAAGTCATTAAAAAGGTTATAAAAATCTCAGAGTATAGTATGTCATGAAAGAAATCATTAATATGTCATAGTATGATATGCCATAGAAAGTGAAATGCTGACTCACTAAAATGGCACTCTAAACTTTAGGAACCTCTGATCATTTCTTTCAAAATACTATTAAACAGTGGGGGAAATTTACCCCAGACCCCCTGAAGGGTTTGGTCGCAGAAGGTGTGGATTGAAAATGCCCCCCCTCAGTGTTACATAGGTTAACAAGGCCCTGATAGAGATAGGCAGTTTTGACAAACATAAACCTCTTTCAATAGCAAATTGTTGAAAAAGGTTCCAGTAATGGGGATTCATCGCCTATAACATTAACTTAATGTATTTTTTATGTCACATCTGCAACATAATTACCTATACAGAGTATATATTGAATTAGGCTTTGTCAGACCTATCAGCCTCATTTACTCCTATTAGGTTTCAAACAGCGTACGAATCAGCTGCAGAGGCGTCTTATTCAGTCAGTGGCATGAACCTGTCAATGTGAACAGGAAGCTGCTCCACAATAGTCAGACAGATGTACAGTCATGTAAACAGGAAATTAGTAAATGCTCACATCTCACTGGAATTGTCTTATAAAGGCAACGTTGGTCCTCGCCTCTCAGTTCCTGTGTGCATCTGGATATTTCTGCTTGGTGTTTGCTCACCATTATAATGCTAAAGCCTTAGACTCGCAGCAGCTGGGGTTTGGCAACTGCTCAGCTTTCTCATACACGACTGACATGCATGAAAGCAATTCTTTGGTGAGCTGACATCTCTCTCTCCCTCGCTGCAGTCCAACGGCATGCTGAATAGGATCTGCCAGGAACAGAGCGGCCCGATGGCGAACAAAACTCAAGTGAAAGGGGGTGGCGGAGGAGGTGGCGGGGCTACGTATGTGTTCAAGGTAAGATGGTGCTGAGGGAATGACGCACTCAGGGACAGGGAGATATTTTTATACTTGATATTTCAGAGCTGCTCATAATTTGTAGAGATTTTGTGTGATACGCTATTCCAGTAAAAATATGTCATAATAAAACCAGCATGGAGAAAACGCATTACAATGCAGGTTTGGGGAAGTCAGCAGATAATATTAGTGACCTGCTGTCATTATATCAATGATGGTGAGGCACTGGAGCCAAGAGTCAACCAAGGACACAAGTTATTTCTGTGTCACTGTTCTCATCACTGAACAGATAAGCTGATTTATTATAAGCTAACGATCTTCCATAACCCAGAGTATTGTCTTTAAAGGAGTGGTTCCATATTTTGGTAAATATGCAGATTTGCTTTCTTGTGGGCAGTTAGATGAGAAGATTGATATTTCTTTCACATGTGTTTATTGAGTATGAAAGTACAACAAGCATGGTCAGTTAACTTTTATACTTTTACACTTATTTTTTTATACAGACTAATCAAGCCAGATATAATAATTTATCTTATGAGCTGTAGAGGTGTTGGTAGGTGAATTTTGTTACAGAGCAAAGCTAGCTGTTTCCCTCCATTTCCTGTCTCTATGCTAAGCTAAGCTAACCTGATGCACCAGATGGGTTGATGCAAAGAACCATCTGAGGAACCGTCATTGGAAGCTTTTTGGAAAAGGGCAGGCACTTTCAAAAAATACTGGCAGATGATTGGATGAACCGTCTGTCTATCCTCACCTACCTTGGGCCAATCTTGGAACCCCTCGACTATTGATCTGAGGAACCACCAATATTTCGGGAGATCCAGGGTAGCAAGCGGATGTCAAGGTTCAGACTTCCACTTCCACGCACCAGTTACTTTGACGAATCTCTTTGGATAAAACAGATATCTGCATATGAATGCAGATGAGTGAAAGAGAGGATAATATAAGGCTTAATCCAATGGCTGTTGGGTTCTGAGATTATGTTTCAGCCAGTGTGTTGCGCCTCCCCACACAGACTATTTACTATTTACCTAAATGTGATTGGTCAATACGACTTGGACTATAAATGGAAACCAGAACGCCTCTGATACTAAAATATTGTCCAGTTTCCCACAGATGTCTGCATATATATGCAGTTATTTGTTTATTGAGATCACAAGCAAACTTCTTCCAATCAGATCAGCAAAGCCGTAGCCAATCAAGAGAGAGAGCAACGACACCTTCTCCGTTGAGAAAATCTTGCAGTGCGATTCTTTGCTTCTCTCTCAATGAAGAAATGCAATCCTGTTCTGATAAAACTGATTCTATTGCAGCATCTATTTCAACCTCTTTACAAGCTGCCATTGTAGTTTTGAACAAACAGTCGCCTCTCCATGTCGTCACACACAAGTAAACCACGCCCATAGCTGCCAGTAGCTCAGTACAGGATGCTGATTGGTCCAAAACAAGGCATTACTTAAAGCCTGACAAGATGGTCAATCATGCCGCTTTTCTAGACCTTCCAAATGTTACCAGTCCAAATGGCTCAAATTCTGATAGCGAAATCAGTCATTTCACGGGTTGTGACACTCAAAAAAGGTATCCACTGATTTACAAACATCTCATTTAAAGGCAAGTCTCTGGGAAAAAGTCTTTTTGAGCGCCATGGCATCACGTGACAGGCTGGGAAGTTGTAAGTCTACTGTTTTTTACCACAAAAATTGGCTTCAAAGCCTGGCGCACTTTCTTTTGGGACTGTTTTATGCACCACAGAGCAGCTTTTAAAGGACTGAATGGGCCCCGCCTCCAATGATGTATTCAGTTCTCTTTATACATCCATGGGTAAAGCTAAGCTAACCAACTGATGGCTCCAGTGACATAATTACCAGACAAACAAGAGCTGGAATTAATCTTCTAACTCTCAGCAAAAAAGCATCTTTCCCCAAATGTTGAACTATTCCTTTGAAGAGAAGGTACCACTACATAAATCTAACTTTAAACAATAATTACCTAGGTGGAGAAAGACATGTATATCCCCCTCATCATCGGCGCTGGGGGAGGTGGCCGAGGCTACAGCAGCCTATCAGAGACCCAGCTGGAGCAGATGGACTATGACCCCAGCCAACCGGGACGCAACGGGAAGTCAAACGCTGCAGGTACACAACACACAGCTTGTTGGAAGCATTGGTATGTGTCATGCATGTGAAGGGAAATACAAGATAGTGAGTGCATTGCTTTTGGCCACAGTTATGTGAGAGTCACTGAGAGAGCTCGGTCCAGGGAGATTCAGTGTAGCGAGTGTGTATGAGATGAGCAGATGACTAATACCCCATTACAGAACTGTAGTGGATATGGCTTATCTTCCCCCATTTTATGATGAGAAAGGCGCTGCGTATTGTGTTCCCCTCTGCATGCACACAAACTAATAAGCTGAGTTTACAGATAGCCCGAAGTGGAAGTGTTTATTTGCATGTTTACCTGCACTTGTAAACACAATCATTTATCCTAAAGGTGTTTACCTCTGTCTTAACGCATACATTTCATAGACCTCTGTGTGCTCGTGTTTGTGTTTTTGGCGAAAAACAAAACACAGGGTGGCCCAACTCATGATTATTCATATCCAGCACTTTGTCCCTCATCATCGCCGGGCAGAGCTGCATGCTTCATTCTACCAGTGTAATGTTACATCCATGCACACTGCAGGTTGCATTATTCATGTGCTCAGAGTTGACGAACAGCCCAGGAAGCATAAGATATTGATTTTTACATCTTCACAAAGCACAAGGTTTACTTTTGAGGAAACTCGGTGAATGAAAAATGAAATATTCAGCATGTCTGGGGGGTTTTGTTGCCAATGTGGTGAGTGTTTTTCCTTTTTTTTCCCCTTCATTTGTTTGTATCTCTCAGGCTTCAGAGAGGGAGGGAAATGAAAGGGGAAAATTAAATTGGCTACTGTTGGGGAATATGGGAGGGATTCGATATAACTTTATTAGCTATAACTTTAATCTCGTGTTACCAGGTCTCTTTTAAGGGATTTTAGGGTTTTGTTGTGTCTACTTTAGCTGGTGTTGTTATAACTAATAGAGGATTGCTGTGCATGTGTGTGTGGGAAGATACTTGATACCTAGTGTATGTCTACGGACAAGCCACATGGCATTTCTCTAGTTTAGCATCTTTTTCTGCCAATATTGACCCATTTAAAAGCTCACTCCTTCTGCCTCTCTCCCCCTTTCTGTGACTCACACACACACACACACACACACACACAGAATCACTACACAGTATATTACTCCACATCATATCAAAGGTGTGTTGTGTTTGGTGACAGGTGGAGGCGGAGGTTGGAACGACACCATGCCTGTCAGTCAGGGTGGCAGGCCGCTGGTGCTCGGAGGCCAGGGAGGGCAGGCCTGTCAAAAGTTCTGGCAGACCCGTGGCGGCTTCGGGGGCGGCGGGGGTGGCTGTATGTCCGGGGGTGCTGGCGGAGGCTACAGAGGTTAGTCCAAGAGATTTGCAACGTTTTTTTTTCTGGAACGTCCAGAAAAAAAAAAAAAAAAAAAAAAAGTTTAATAAATAAATTGTGTCGAGCTGTCAGATGTGACCCAAATGCACAGCTCGTAGTGCCACATGCTTTTATCCTGAATGTAACAGGGTGACAGAGTTTATAGAGATCAGGGGTCACATTGAATCCCAGAAACAGCTGCATGTCCTGTCCACATCACTGTTCAGCCAACTGTAAATCATTCAGGATTAGATCAGCCAAACACAGTATCAAAGTATGACACCTTGTATCTCCTTGTACTGAGTGCATATCATTAAGCAGTGTGTTTGTTGTGTGAGACAAACTTTAATGATCCTCAGTAGATAACTGGGTCATAACAGCTGAGGGAAGTACACAGCATTAGGCATGAAAAGAGACAAATATAAATAATAAGAAATATAAATAACAAAGCATATAGAGTGGTAAGAAATATGCAAATAAGTGTTACATTAGAATGCAGTGGGACACAGAAGGATGAAATATGTAAATACAAATACTGGTAGAAAGGGAGGACAATGAGCAGATATGACACTTAAAAAAGTCCCATGTGTTTCTGTTTGGGTAATATGTGAAATGTGCTTTTAACTGTTGTCATAAAATATAGCATGTGTTAGTTAATATGAGGTTGACACTGTGGTTTTGTCACTGCCCTCCTGGTTTCCAGGTGGTAACACCTCCATAGATAACAACCCCAAACACGACGGTGACGATGGCACGTCCTTCCTGGGTCCAGAGGGAGATCCCTTCCTCTTCCCTCTGAAAGGTAATGTGGGCAGACAAACTAGTCAGCAGTCAGTGCCCGCAGGCCAGAAATTTGTATTCAGCGTGTGATATCTCTGTGGTGTTTGTAGGTGAGAGTTAATTTGTTTGTACTTTACAGAAATGATGAGAAAAAGTGTTTCTGCTATTGACATTTTTAAATGAGTTTTTGTTGCGGCACACTTTCTACAGTGGAGGCTTTCACAACACATAACTAATATAGATTTGTACAGCACAGTGAGAATGAGCTGGTTAACTCCATCACATTAAAAAAAAGGAAACTGTAAAACTGTGCAGCAGATATGGGCAGCCACGGAGGGACGAGAGTTTTTCATTCTGTCAGAAGACACACAGAGATTATTCGATTAAAACGTCTCCAGATAGAGAGGAGGAACTGCTCAATAAATCCATCAAGCGTAGACCTGTTGACCCTTCTGCTGTATTTACATTTACATATACATTTGAACTTGACAGGTACTAAAGCAAAGTCTGACTGAAATTTTAAGCTGTAGCAATGGCCGTCCATACATCATCTAATGTTTCCTCTTCACTCAGCTATACAGAGAAATGGAAAAAAGGGAAAATGGGAAATAGAAATTGAAGTGCTTTTAAAAATGTCCTCCATTGGGCTGTCGTAAAGAACGCACTGATATCTCTCTCCTATTGAGCTTTAATAGGGATGATACTGTCTGGTGAGGCAGTGTCGCTTTCAACAGCCACAGTCCTCAATTTGTCATCGACCTCACTTCATTTCCTTTGGAAAAAAAGAGGCTACAGAGTGAATTTCAGCTGTAAATAAAACTGACTTTTTTTGTTTGTTTAAAACTGCACTGAATTTTTCCTTTATTAAACTACACATTATCCTCATCCCTCTCTATTATGGCCCCAGCTGGTTAACATGCTGAGACATTCTAGCCTCACTTGTCTATGTTATTAATTAAGGAGGGAAATTACATCCTATTTTAGCTATTTTCACAGCAAAAGCCACTAAGAGGGTCCTTGATCTAAAGATTTTGTCCTAGGATACAACTGTAGTGCTGGCCAAGCAACAAACATGTCTAGCAACAACTCCTGTTATCATTTTTGTAGCCTCTTGGTAAAGAAAGTGACGCATTATATCTTTCATCATTAGATCTTTCCATACATCTTTCTGTGGTACATCCCTGCACAAAATAAACTATTCACCTCCTGAAACTATTATTTGAGAAATCTGAGTTTTGGGCTATGAGACAATGACATGATTTATAACCAGTGAATGACCAGAGGGCCACAATCATTATCATAGTACGCAGGGTGGAATATCAGGTAGTAATATCTATAATTTGAAAACATAAAAGAATATTATCTGTGTAAAGGTCACATTTAAGGGCATTTGTGGTTTGAAGTTGTAATCACAAATGGCTACGCCAGTAATTTCCTCCTCAGCTGGAACTGCACAGGCAGGTTCTCGGGCTCAAATAAAAACAGCAGGTGACACCGGACAAACCTGCTGTGTGCATTGAAAGACATAAAATAGGATCAAAAATCGTACTGCTAATGTTGACAGAGGCAATTGGATTGCAATACAGTGCCCTAATCCCCTGAATACCAGCTGCTTCAAAAGGAGGAAGGAAGAATACAGATATCCAATCACTAGATGCTGGTAGGTACTGAGGAAAACATTCTTGTTATTAGAGGCCAGGAGAGCTTCAGTGAATCTCACTCCACCTGTCTGAAAGAGACAATATCATTTCTCATGTGCATGGTAATTCAAGCAAATCATTATTCAACTAGCTTAAGGGGTGCGGAAATATTTATCTGTACAGAGATAGTTGTCTCGCTTTGATGGTGGAGAAACTGTAAAATTCAGTAGAGAAGACACCATCACCTTCCTCACTCCAGTAACATGGAGTATTCAACATCCACAGTACAGAGAATCACACCCACACATTAGTATTCAGTCAACATCAGCACTGGAGACATTTGTATTCTTCCATCAAAACCTTTCAACTGTTTCTAGGTTAGATTTATGTATTTGTACTTATAAAGCTGATAACAGAATGATGAGAGAAAATAGATTCTGCAGATGAGTGCATTTGCTGTGCTTACTAAACAGTACAAGCTTTCACAGACCAGCCTATAACTAATTCATGTAGGGCTTATTCGCTCCTTGTAGTTTACAATTAAGAGAATTGGTTCTTTTTAAATCTAAATTAAGTAATGTGCATTGTAAAAATGTCTTTAAACAATTTATGGGGGTAGGAGCAGTTGTGTTGTGGAGGGCAGAGAGTCTGCAGGTTTTGTTCCAGACGAGACCACAGCAGATCGTTTCACTGATTAACACACCTTCACTTAGAATCAGTAAATTCATTTAGTTTGGGGTTATAGAAGGCTGGGATGAAAATCTGCAAGCTCTCAGCCCTCCACACAACACGATAAAACACCCCGACTTGATTCATCCCCTACAGTTTGTACTGGCTGCAAGAAGTTCTCCAACACATACAACCATATAGGTTGTTTGTTCCTAATCTTTACAACCCACAGGGGTGTTTCCTAATATGGCGCCCCTACCAGTGGCAGGAGATCAACACATCCTCATACCTAAATGATAGAATAGGTCGTTGGAAAATCCAAAATAACATGGAGAGGTTTAGGCACCAAAACTACTTGGATAAGTTTAGGAAAAGATCGTGGTTCAGGTGAAAATCAGTATGTTTGTTATGTACGTAAGTAAGTGCTATAAATTAACTTATTTATATGGACACAAACAGGGGTCTCCTAGGTGAAAATCCTTTGTTCATTTGACCTATCCATTCACCTTGACCTCCTCTATATGCTGACTCTTGATACCTGACTTCCTCCTTTGCTTCTGTCATAATTTCTACGGCCACTAGAGGTCGCCGCCTAGCGATAACGTAAAATAGGTCATAATAAGTTGCTTGTAAAGATGATCTGTGGGGTTGTAATTGGGGGTGACACTTGAAGACAAGTGTAATGTGAACAGTAAAGCTGTGACAATAGACGTGTTGACCATGAAAAGAATTCTGAAGGCATTCAGTGTTACTTTACAGGTTTAAGGCTTTGGGTTTTCATGGTCATAAATACAGACTAACTTCACTAGACTACAGCAGTAACACATATATACAGTTAAAAGCCTAGTCCCAATTAAACGCCCAGTCCCTTGTGGCTTCACATTTTGACAGATAAACACCTGTCTTGATTAGACACCTGGTCTGGTTGTCAAGCAGATAATTTTTTATAGAGAAGTTCTGCAGATGTACAAAACCGGGTTGTTGGCTACCTCCAATTATGTGTCCATTCCTCGATTACCCTGTAAGTTATTCATGTTCCTTTAGTCTGTAAGGGTCCTCAGATCAAAAGAATCAATCATAAAGTTTTTAATAAAAATTAATCCAAGTTGTGAGTATTGCTCTAACAGGATAAAGTGGTGTTGTGTTGGTATGCTGGGTGCCATAATCCTCAAGTGCTGTGACTCACTCACTCTCTGATGCTGCTGGAGCTAGAGCTAAAGAATGACTCATACCTGATAAATTATCTGAAGCCTAATTTTTAAACAAGTAATATTCATACTGGTTTAAATAAACAATTTGATTGTATTTCCCGATCTGTGCTGAGCAACATTTTTATGTGAAAGGAATTAAAGGCCTGTCCCAAATATAGGCCTGTTGATTTCAGTGATCTCAGCAAATGGTAGCTTGGGCTATTAATTTAAGTTTTACAGTAGATAAATGTTTTAAGTGGCGTTTCAGTTTTCATATCATTAAAAGGTCCAGTGTGTAGGATTTAGTGGCATCTAGTGCTGAGGTTGCAGAACTGAAACTCTTCCCATATGCCAAGCACATACAGTGGCTGACATGAAAACACGAATGGCCCTATCTAGAGCCAGTGTTCGGTTTGTCCATTCTGGGCTAATATAGAAGTCTATATTCTCCATCTATAAACTCCATGTAAGAGGTCCCGCTGTATGAAGATAAATGGCTCATTCTAAGTTAATGAAAGCAGTGAGTCTTATTTTTATGTGATGATGAACCAATGAAAGCAATTGTTAATAGATGCCTCTAAATCCTACACACTGAGTGTTTAACAGATCAAGGTTTGGTCATCTTCAGGAGTCACCGCATTTTCTTTGTATGTAAAGCTCAGTATTTTCTTGACTGTGCTGTAAATTTAGGGCTTATAAACACCGCCACCAACAAACCTCCATTTGATCATATTTATTCAAGACACACGCATGATACTGAGACTGAATTGCCATGCCATTGCCATGCCAACTATCAGAGGAGTGGGGGGGTGCAAGGTCTTGAAGAGGTGTTTGTTGTTGATTTAATTGTTGGTAGTGGTGTTAGAATGTACTGTATGCTTTATGTAAGTGGATAGACTGTATGCTAGGTGATGACAGTGAGAATTAAACCTAGAAAAGGCCATCCTCACACATCCTATAATTAGGATCGTTTCCAGTAAATTACATTACAGTGTTATTGAACTTTTGCTCATTTCACCGGGAGACATCCTGGAGTTGTCTAATCAAACCCTGTTCATTGTGGAAACTTCTGCACCGTGTGTGCATGTGTGGGCCTATGTGTGCGTGTGTGTGTGTGTGTGTGTGTGTAGGTATGGAGGGGGATGGTGAGGTGTTCATCAGTCCAGTGCAGAACTGCAGCCACTGTGAGAGCGGGGAATGCCACGAGACTGAGGATGGCGTCGTATGCTACTGTGATGATGACCTGACCCTGGCACCAGACCGGGTGTCCTGCATCAACGCTACAGGTCTGGCATATAGTTCTTGCACAAACACACACACACACATATACTTCACTGTTTGTAATAAAGAACCAAAGTCTATTTCTATTTCACAGTTTAAGTATGTGAAATGAATCCAAGTGTAGAAACGAGCTAAGCTGAATGAAATTGTACCTGTAATAGACTGTGACTCAGTGAATAGATAATGAATTAATCTGCAGAAGTAATTAAGCCTGGGAGGCTCTGTACTTTATTGAATCTTTATCTGAGGAAACGTTATTTTAATAGTGCCTTAATTATTCATAATAATAATCAATCTGTAGGATACGATAACCTGTTAATGAAAACGGACGAAGCTATAGCAGTATTAGCTGGAGTCCTGCTCTGTGATTTATCTCTGTGCCGCAGTCAGATAAACGCTTATTATCTTATCATGTCAAGGATTTGCGCTAAAAGGCTTCACCTGGATACTCGTGTAGCGATATTATAAAATCGATTTTGAATGTGTTTCATAATGGGCCTAATGAACCTGAGTTCATGCGAATTTCTCTGCCCATTAGAACACGTCAACCTTGACTAAAAACCAGTTTCCAAAAATGTGCCGTGTCCTCTTCCTGGGTTAAACTGCAGCAAAAAAATGTGCATAAACCCCTGTGGACCTTGAGTTGCCTCTCCAATTATGATTTGTAATCTCAGATGAATCGTGAGCATATGAATGTAGATCTAAAATGAATTAATATGGTGGATTGTCACTTCATAATTTGAGGCAAAATAACAAGGCTATTACCATTTCAATGATATCTTAATGACCTAAGAGTGTCTCCTTGCCCTATGATTTGCAAATCTGTTCTCAGTAATGACAAGCAGTAGATAATTCTATGATGCTAGGTCGTAAAAGGTCACAGTCTCAATATGGTGTCTCTCGGTGTGCAGATTTGTTCCTCAGCTTAGACAAGTGAAATGAGATCTCCCCTTGCCACCGAAAAGGGAATTGGCATGCAGCGGCCGTCGCTGCTCCTAAGCTCTGTTGTGTCATCGCTTTCACATCATTAATTAAGTGGGGGATCAGAGTGGCGAAGTGAATGTTAATACTCCTCTGGGGAAGATAACAACTGTGGAACGCTGTTGTTTCCCCTTGTTTCGCAGAGGTGTCCCTGCTGCCTCCCCAGCCGTCTCTCTCCCACCTGGCGCTGGGTCTGTCTGTGGGCACCTCAGCCCTCATTGCCGCCCTGCTGCTGGCTGTGTCTGGAGTCATGATAAGTAAGTCAGTGAGGATGGTAAAAAGGCAATTTATGGTACCAAGAAATTTAATATATATATCAGTTTTCAACACAAGTGTGATATCAGTCTGCAGATATGATTCCAGTGGATGAGTAAAAATGGGGTCACGGTTGTATAAACAATAGCGCCATAAACTGGCGTGTATTTTGTTTCACAAATGACCTTTTAAACCCGACTGCAACAGCACGCCATACACAAACTCAGGCCCTGAAGCATTCACGTCATGTTCACAGCATTTCATCTGTTTTCAGTAAAAGCATTCGAAAGCGGCACTGGGTGCTTCTTTGGTAGTCTTAAGAACTTCTTCGCCCAGATATGTCATTGGATGTCAGTTAATATTGTAACAGTTGAAGATGCTGGAAAAGTAATTTTGTTCCTGGCAGAGTCTTTGTAAGGCAATATTTCCACTGGTGACTGTATTCAACAGCTGGACTTATTTCAGACAGAAAAAGACTTTACAAAGTGTCAGTCATGCAGTGTGAGATAGTTTGTCTGTTGGGGCCCACAACTCATTAAGCAGACCAACAGGGCGTTGGTGTAGATTAGAAAGGTATTAAGCGCTATGACATGGCTGTTGGAGGTTATCGGTCGCTGTTGAATGAGTGCATTTAAAGTGCCTCAGTTTAAAGAAGTAGATCCAGACAAGGTAGCGTGGTCTGCAGTGGAAGGTTAAATATGAGGAGTCGTAAGATGATTAACAGCATAGGGGAACACAAAAAACATGAGCTGTTGTATAAACTAATTTTATTTTTCTAACCTTTTCTCTTTTTTGTGATATGCCCAATAGTTTTACAGTATGCGGTCACTACAGTTACTCAGATTAAATGATTTGAGATTGGAGGGGAATATTGCTTTTTCCTGAAATACTTACAGCTCCAAAACATGTGCAACTTGTGATCAGTACTGACTGGGAACCACTGCTTTAGGAGAACAAGGAACATATATGACATGCAGGGACTTAAAGGGACAGTTCACCCTCAAATCAAAGATACATATTTTTCCTTTTACCTGTAGCGCTGATTATCAGTCTAGATTGTTCTGGTGTGAGTTGCAGAGTGTTGGAGATAGCCATAGAGATGTCGGCCTTCTCTTGAATATAATGGAACTAGATGACACTCGGCTTCTGGTGCTCACAGTGCCAAAAAATCCATTTTAAAAAATGGACAGTAATGTATCTTGCCAGAGATCACGACCAGGTTACAAAAGATAATCCGCAGACCTTGTTGTGATGAGAAGTTGATGTTGTCCTCCTCGGCTAAGCTGAAATGAATTAGCTAGCTCAGTGGTGCTAGGTGAGCTAGCAGTAGATGCACACTTCCTTCTGAACGGTGACACAGATAGCAGGTGTCGTTTGGTAGAAAGAAATAGTTCCTACATGAAACTGCTCACAACAAGGTCTGTGGATTATCTTGAGTAACTGGGTCATGATTTCTGGAAAGAGACATTGCTGTTGAGTTTCAACTGTATTTTTTGGCACTTTGAGCACCACAAGCCGAGTGCCATCAGGTTCCATTATATTGGAGAGAAGGCAGAGATCGCTACGCAGGAGTCTTTCCTCTATGAGTATATGCATGCTTCCTTCTCAACACTCGTGCCTGATTTCCACACAGTTTTGTGGCTATATTTCCATATAGCATACAGAGTACGCCCAGTGTTCAACACAAAGAAATGCATCTCTTCACGTGTAAATAAAACATCACGACAGAAATGGCAGAAAAGTTCATTCGGAGTGTTTTTTGCCATTCAGTCTTGTGGAATATGCACATGCAATAGTACAGAGACAAAACCAGGACCAATGATGCATGGTGACAAATAAAGGAGGAGGTCAGCCAGTCAGGTGTGTTGCCAGTTTTGTGAAATGTTTTGTTAAAAGATGTATGATCCAGTATGCATGCACACTATATGCTACACAGTTAGCATGATACCAATGATAGGTAGCTCAACAAGCTGTCAAACTTTTCACTTGGAAAAAAAATGTACAAACAGAGCTGCATTATACATTCATCAATCCGTTAGCTAATTTATTTTTATGCTAACTTACTGTGGCACAGTGCATATGGTCTATCTGAAATCTGCCGCAAAAGTTTAAATGTATTAATGCACTCAAGGCAAATGAACAGAAAAAAAACATGAAGGAGTTTTGCAAACACATCAGAGACAGCAGAGATTCTCGTAGATGGGCATCCCATTGATTTGCACAGTACACAGAGCTATGTGGAAACGAGGCGTCAGTGACTCACACCAAAACAATCTAGATCAATAAATAGCACTACAGGTGAGAGGAAAAATAAGTATTTTTGATTTTAGAGTAAACTGTCACTTTAACATCATGAAGTTGACAACTACCAAAATAAGAAAGTAGAAAAGTTGAAGTAGTTGTTACAGACCACAGAGCTGAACTGTGCTGTTAAATGCCTGAGAGGTTCATATGAGTACTGTATTTTCTGCTCCTGACTTCTCTTTGCACAATAGACAAATACTCTCTGTCTCACACACACACACACACACACACACACACACACACACACACACACAGGTCTCCAGTGTCTGTCCTGGTCTCTCTCAGACGGCCCTTAGCAGGTTGTTGTCAGAATGGGAAGTGAACCTTGCGGCCAGCGCAGACACCCGTCTGCTCGGCTGCTTTCAGGCTATTACAGCCAGACATATGCACTCATTGAGCCATCATCCCCTCCACACACACCCACCCACACTCACTCTCACACTCGCAGACTTCTAGACTCACACCTACACTCTTGCACACACATGAGTAGACGAGGTGGGAGCTGAGGAGGTGTGGGACTACGTCTGTGATGAATGAAATGCGCTAATGATGGATGGCTGCTTAGCCAGCGGCTGACAGCGCTCGTACATTAGAAAGCACCTGGTAAATAAATAACTCCCCTACACACACATAAGCATACACACAAACAATTCTCCCTGCCACTAATGTGTTCCCAGCTCAGGTTAAGGCTCATAGCATTATAAAGTGTGTGTGTGTGTGTGTGTGTGTGTGTGTGTGTGTGTGTGTGTGTGTGTTAGGGGGAGAAAGAGGGGGGAGGGGAGTGGTGCCCTCATGTATTCTACATAAAGTGCATTTGTTTGCACTATGAAGGAGGTCTTAGTTGCTTTAGTGCATACTGTTGCCAGTGCCACACACATGATTGTGTCTTTTGCATGTACACATCTGCGAGACATATTTATACGTAGGGGGTTTATTCTGACACATTATGTATCTGAATATTTTAGAAAGGCAAATCTGGCATCAGATGGAGAGAAATCAATATTTCACAGATGCAAAGGAATATTCTATTTCATAAAACTTGCTGTTGTACAAGCAAAAGGTCTTTAGAGAAATAATAACTGTAAAAGCTTTCCACTTTGTGTGCTTTGGCTGCCAGCAATAATTTTCTACAAGAAGATGGGTTCAAGGTTTTGTTTGCTTTCTAAATTGCGGATATCTCAGTAGTGGAATGAAACTCTTTCATTTTTTATCTCGCCAGTGTACAGACGGAAACACACAGAGCTGCAGTCTATTCAGCTGGAGCTGCAGAGTCCAGACTGCAAGCTCAGTAAGCTGCGGGCGTCCACCATCATGACCGACTACAACCCCAACTACTGCTTCGCCGGCAAGACGGCATCGGTCAACGACCTGAAGGAGGTGCCACGGCGTAATATCTCTCTCACCAGGTAACAGATTGAAGATCCACAACCAACATTCTTGTTATTTGGTGACACTTGGATCATATCATTAAAAAAGACCATATGAACAAATTCAGCATGAGGTGAAACACCTGTCTACATCGGCTCAAGGATAACAGTGTCTGAATGATCATGACAAATTTAGCAGTTCACTGTAATTGTTATGAAAATCTCCTTTATTAAAATAGGGTGGACTCATAAATACAGCATGGTGTGAGAAGGAGCAGTTTAAATAAAGGCTGAAATATTTAAGTGTGAATTCTCACAGTGCACACGTCTACTGCAGTGATCCAGGCGGCTCTGAAATTATTTTTGCACAGCTCTTTTCAATTTTTAATGTATCTTTCATGTGTTTATAGTTCACCGGTTTATCATTTGGGTGCCTAATCTTTGTGATTTATTCCTTGTTCTTGTGGACTCATAAATATTTTCCAGCGTCTAGATTTATTTAGGTCATGAATCAAGTCAAATGGCTGCAAAGGGAGACATCAGAATTATAAAACTATAACTTGGTGTCAAAGTTCACCATTCTGCACTTAGACATCTGCAGCAGGATGTCACACAGAAACTGTTTTTTTTGCTTGTGAACAACTAATTCATAAAACTGACTGGCATCTCTGCTTCGCCTAGTACTTAGCGCCATAGGTGATCAGCCTCTGAACACAGGTATATTTAGGATGTGTCCTCCTGCTGGCTGCTTCTAATGTCTTTAGTCTGGTGCGCCCCCCTCCCTGCGTGAATGATTCAGCGTAACGTCTTAAATGTGAATGTAATTGTAAATAATAAATGTGTCTGAAGGGGTCTGGGTCATGGTGCGTTTGGTGAAGTCTATGAAGGGCTGGCAGTGGGGATACCTGGTGAGCCGAGCCCACTGCAAGTGGCAGTCAAGGTGAGTTCTCATCCACTCTGTGGAGCTATAAATGTTTTATTTTTCTGTTTTTCAAAGGTCAGATTTTGATTGAATCAAATTAGATCCACAGGGGCTAAAGTAATTACACATCATCCACACAGGAAGAATTCTTTATTTCAGGATGGGAGATCAGGAAGTTGAACAAAAGCAGTTTTTCCTCATTTTTATTGTATTGCTTTTTGCAGTTAAAGACTTCATAGCACAAATACTGTCAGTCATTTAGAGAGGCACTACATAGAAAATACAATTATGACTGTAAATCAAACTCGTAACCATTCATCGCTAATTACAACAGACCCTTCCTGAGGTTTGCTCTGAGCAAGACGAATTGGACTTCCTCATGGAGGCTCTAATCATCAGGTAAGAGTCACTGAGAGACACACAATTAACAAAATTCTGCACAGTGCTGACAAAGCCATTCCTAATGCCCCCTCCCTGCTGTGTCTCTGTCCCTGCCTCTGCAGTAAGTTCAGCCACCAGAACATTGTGCATTGTATAGGAGTCAGTCTGCAGGCCATGCCCAGGTTCATCCTGCTGGAGCTGATGGCTGGAGGAGATCTCAAGTCTTTCCTGAGGGAGACCAGACCCCGGCTGGTGAGACACGCCTCTTTGCATTTCTCTTTTTTTTTTTCACTTTAAGCCACAGCCTCTGTCTTCTCACTGAGCCCAGAATTGAGCACACTACGATCCAAGTCACATCAGTCAGATTTTCAAACATCATCTTTGCGTTAAAACCACACAGACTATTTTTAGTTGCACAAAATGTTCCCCTTCTTGCACTCATTCCATAAAAACAATATTTTTACTACATGAATATTTCATTAATATTCTCGTTTACATCCAGCTGTGCATGCTCAGATCAACGTGCCCTAATGTGTTGTTTATAACGTTAAAATGTGGAAAAGTGGAACCACTGGAGACACTTGTATCGTTTTGCCTCTTTGCATCAAAATAGGATTTTTTCAGAGTCCTCTGCCGGTGGTAGACTTGTTCCATTGTTCCACCGTGCAAACACAGATTCCCTCTTTCATTCCCTCAACCTCCTTCTTGAAAAGGTCGGCTTTGTGATATTTGTGCATATCCAAAAACCTGTTGATATCCAAGTCGTTCATAATGTTTAAAAGGCGTGTTTCACCTTCCGACCAGAAATGTGGGCTTTTCTTTTGGGCATGCATCTCTCTCTCTGCCCCAGCCTTGCAAACTGTAGGCAAGGTTGGATTGTGTATAATGTATCCATAACAATGCACAGAGCTAAACATAAACACAGAAGAAGCACATATTCTGAATGCACTGTACACATGTCCAAAGAAAGTTCCTGAAGCTGAATAATATCTGCATGTTCCACATGTCTCAAATGGAAAATGCTATATTAGGAAAAAAGGCCTGATTCACAATATCAAAACCAAATATGCTGTCAAATTCAAAATATCATTATATTCAGAATAATAGTGGAATGTTAGTGTGCATATAAACGTAGTCACCTCCATTTTGCCAGCTCTGCCTCTGATATATTCACTGATGTTGCATTGTGGGTAATTTCCTCTGTCTCCTCTCTGTGTGATCAGGAGCACCCGTCCAGCCTGACCATGGTAGACCTTCTCAATGTGGCCAGAGACATTGCCAAGGGCTGCCAGTATCTGGAGGAAAACCAGTTTATACACAGGTACGTTACTGGATGACCACACGTTTAGCATATACATATGCAAAACCATCAGAGTGTTAGCATAAACAAATACAAGAATGTATTGTATTCTGTGGTCCTATATTCCTCCCACCTAAACAGATTAGCAAAACAGAGAGGAAAACAAACAATACACGGCACATATGGGTATGCATATACATATGGCATGTTAATGTGCAAAGGAAAATATACAAATTCAACAAACAGACTTGCCCGCATTCATTTACTGACTTCTGCTCAGAGTTATGTGCAGACCTCATTCGTCCAAGCGGAACATATGGACTCTGCATGCCTTTTGCCTTTCGTACGATAGCAGAAAGGACAAGTGATGAGTTTAGCATCACAGCAACCAGATGGGGTAGCCGGCTTGCCTTTTTACGGTCTGCATCCAAGGCACAAGTCCCCTTCTATATACATATTCACAGCGGGTGGTGAACCAGAGGACGTGAACAAAGAATTTCTAAGTCCTTCTCTGTCTTGCAAAGATCTTCTTCTGTGAGGAAAGTCAAGTACATGTCAGAAAGGGAAAAGGTCAAAATTGCTCCTGCAAACACATCAAGACAATTAAAGTGCATCGCTCTTCCTTCACGTCTCTCTTTGGCTTCCTAGGAATTGGCCAATGACAAACGAGGCCTATTAAACCTTGTTTGCCCCAACGTGGCACAGTAAAGCCCCATCAATCCATCTAATGGCCGACTCTTCTCCGCAGGCTCGTGAGCTTCTATACAGCCCGCTTTTCTGCCTTCAACCCATATTAAAATTCATCCAAACGCTGTCCTTGAGGCTAATTTCATTTTTTATGGAGGTGTGTTTACTTGGGGTTGAGTAAAGGGCAGGTGAATGAGGTGGGGTGGAGGAGCAGACAGTCCGCTACTCAGAAAATGCAGCTCTTACAGGGATTACAGGGTTGGATGATGAGCTGTGGTGTGCTCCAACAGGTTAAATCACAGGTTAAATGCTGTCTGAGAATAACTTACTCTGGCTTTGGTGTGTTTCTATGCTTTTCTGGCCAGTGGATAATGTAATGTTACTCTGGCGTTACTTTATTTTACAGCAGGCTTGGTACTCACTTCGGAAATTATAGCCCCCTGAAAAGAAGCACTGTGCTGAGGAGAGTCGGGTAGTTTGATGCAACCTCAGGTGTAAAAATAGACTAATAACAGAGATTGTTCTTTAATGCTGCTGTGTAATGGGTCTTTAAGCTGCAGTTAAAAGATGCTGTAAATAAGGCCTACAGTTAACACTGTTTTAACAACAGACTGCTCTCACATCACTGTGCTGCATGTACAACAGTACTGTGTCCTTCCCCTAAGCCCTCAGCGAGCACTCTGTGACAGCTACTGCTGCATTTCAAGGCTCGTCCTTGCCTACAAGCAAAAGCAAATCATTTGCATGAATTCTTCCAAGCCATTAAGCAAAGACTACTTGGATTCAGCTACATAGCACCTCGTGAGAAAGGAACTTGTTAAAGTGTTAGTGTGTGTGTGTGTAGTCCCGAGTGCTGATTGTAGTCATGCTATGATAGAAATGATTCAGTTTTCTGACATGCTGCTAAATGGATTGATTCATTCACTTCTTTTTCTTGAATAGGAAATGTTGTGCTGTGATAACACAATTTAGGAAATTCTCTATCGCTGCTTTGATAACTCAGTTTACCGACAGTCATTTAGCTGTTTCAGTCTAAATTGGACTTGAACTGAGAGGCAAATGGATGCCCTAGACACAATGTTGTTTTTATTTCATACTGAATTATTTAACATCAAACTTCAAGTAGCACCATAAGTTGAATAGCTCCAAACACTTCTGGCGTATTGAAGTGGGGCAACCATGCATAGTGTAGTCCCTGTCTTAAAAAGCCCTCAGTTTAAATCAGTCTGAAATATTACTTTATCCTCATTGTGTCATTTCATATCCAAGTTCATCAGAGTGTGGAGGCTAAACATCAATGTGCTGCTGTCTGTGCGCTCACAGAGCTCCGTGCTGTGGTTTGCATCACTGCTGGTTTTTCATTTCCAGCCCTGCCCTGTCTCATGATCTAGTTTGAGCACAGTGTCACATGATGTTATTTTGATGTTAAATTCGTGGTGTTTATTGTCCCTAGTGCGCACTTGTCTTTAGTATGACGGGGAGCAGTGCACTCACAGCGTAACTTCTAAAGACGATAAGAAAGTTAGGCGCCTGGGGAGCAGAATACAGTGTGTGAGCTCTATTTTCTTTTCCCCAGACAGGAGCAGAGCATGCTGTGTGAACTACTGTATTTTCTCAAAGACTAACCAACCCAGTACAGTGCAAATATGAATTTTATGAATTTTCTCTTCTAAGCTACTCTGCCTGCAAATACGGTGTAACATTTCAATCTTTTCTCTGGATGCACCATGTGGGCAGAGCTATAAAGGCACTGTAGGAAACTATACCCTTTACCTGCTTGCCCAGGGCAGCTTGGTAGTGACACTCAACTTCAAATCCAACAGGGAGCGTATGTAGGTGTTCATACGTGGAGCTCTCATATACATGCAAATATATGAGGAACTCTGGAAAAAAGTGAAAAGACAAAGCATGAGCAAAGCTGTGTGAATGTCAATATTCACTAATACAGTATCCCTCCATATCTTAAAAATCCCATAATTCAGATTTACAGTAGCAGTGAGTTATTGTGTTTGAAAACAGGTGACCAATCTCCATCAATCCAGCAGTAAGCACACGCAGTGACCTGACAGCCTGTATGTGTTTCTCTCATCTTTCAGGGACATAGCAGCTCGGAATTGCCTACTGACCTGCAAAGGATCGGGCCGCGTCGCCAAGATTGGAGATTTTGGGATGGCTCGAGACATTTACAGGTACTATTGACTGACAGATGTACGGCAGCAGGCAGGACCGCCTTGGCTGGCTCAAAATCAAGATGAGGTTCAGCTGATTTTGAGTCTAAATAAGGTCTGAGACAATAAGCTCACATCAAACTGAAAATAAGAAAGAAAGTGTGTCTTTGAAGAACAAATATGGGGGGAACACTGAGTGAGCATGCACTACATGCCAGTTCTATGGAGTAATCTCAAGGCAGGGCTGGAGGATGGCAGCTGAATTCAAACGTAATATTAAAAGGTATACACTGTTGGTTAAATGTTTGTAATGACCTGTTATTTTAATGTTTTTCATCCTTCCTTCACCGATGGCTAAACAGCATGATTAAAACACCAATTCAGCTATTCACTTTTGAGACAGTTTTGGCCTGAAAAGAAGAAGAATTAAGTAATTCAAACTTCTGTTTAGTCAGTGTCCCTGCAGTGTTGTATGATAGCAAGATACTGTTGGAACCATTTTCCCCACAAATACCATCGATTTTGAATTTGTTTTCCAACCCAGAGAAGCACAAGTGACCTTCAGTCACCATTAAACCATAATAGGGCAACTGGACTCTCTGTCTTTGAGCCCTCTGCACTCTACTCATGGTTAGATTGAAAGGGTTTAAATGGATTTGTCAGTCCATGGCATGTTCAGCTGATATTCTCATAGACTAACCCTCTATTTCTGTTGTGATGCTTAAAGAATACTTTTGCTGAAGCAACACGTTGCCTGTTAATCCATATTTTTATTGGCTTTTTATTGACTTGACACTGAAGAACGAACCTAATCTTGTTAAAATCTGAACACATTGTGATGTTTTGAAGCTTCTAGCTTCTTTTACCAATAACTGGTGGGTTTTTTTCTGTTCTCATTGAATCATAGCTCAGAGGGATCCTCGTCTGTTTTTGCCCTCTCAGTTGTCAGTCTGGTTGAACCATTGTACAGCGTTCTGTTCTCCATGTACAAAACAAACTCTTTAAACAAACATCTATTTGTGAGGACGACTGTCTGAAACCTAAAGGCACGAAAAACCATTCAGTTATCTCAGCCATCAGACTGTGCCCAGCCCAGCTTTTGTGGCAGGTGATTCCAAACTTTTGAATGGCTTTGTGATTGGGAGTTACTACTAACATGTAATGAAACTACAAAACAAATGTAATCAGTTACAGTTACTAATCAAGATGTTGGAGATTAGAAAGGGGTTACATCTGAAAATTCTTTTTGGTAAAAAAAAAAATTAAAATCAAATCACTTTTATTTAACATTTACATTGAAAACTCAGGAATAATATTACCTTTATGGTGTTGTGTATTAATCAATGCATAAATATTTAAAAACCAACACCTCTGAGTATTATTTATAATCTGGTGCTCCTATGGTTAAAGTGCAACTTAATGACAGGGTTTCACTGACTTCTCTGGGTGAGTTTCAAGTCTTTTACACCTCTGACCTCACCCAGCAACACCTCTGGTTGTAGTCTGGGTGAGGTCAGAGGTGTGTACTTGATCAAGGTTATGAAAAGACTGCTTTATTGTCACAAGAAACAAATGGTGACCATTGGTGTGAGATGGATAGCAAACTCCTGTCTGCAGTAGTCAGATTCTTTATTCTCAGATCCCTCTCCTCTCACTTACTCCCCAACATTTTGCTGCACTACATGGAAGTTACATTTTGACACTGAACATCAGCAAAGGTCATCTGAAGCTATCTGAACCAATAACTGTTGCTGTTGTTTCCCCCAACAGTCTCACCTGAAGTAAGGCTCAGTCCAAACGTACAAATGTATTTTTTAAACCAGACTTTTTTCTGTATATTTCAGCCTTTAGTCTGCAGGTGAACTGCATCTTAGGTCACTGGATGGGACCTTCTGTAAAACTCCATCTGAGGTGAACATGTTCAGAAACTCCCGTCAGTGTCGCTCTTGGCTTGTACCATCAGAGTGTACACCGTAAACTCCTTTGTGAGGCGGCCCAAATAAGGGGACATTTCATGCAATGGCAGACGTGGCCAAAATAGTGCTGGCTCTAACCTTGCTGACAGGACTTTTTAAACATTTGAACATAAATGTACAGTTACTCCTCCACTATAATGAGCAGCAGAGGCATCAGAGTGTGCCATGAAGGTCACTGCTACATAATCCAACACTCCCAAGAGTGTAGCTAGAGTCTCGCTAACGTAATACTCTTTTTTTAGGCTCCTAATTAGCCAACATTGTCGTCTTCTTTGCATGATTGGCCAACATGGCTGTAGGGTCAGGGTTACATCACTGCCTGCTGGTTTGGCATGCTCTAGACAGTGCCTCAGTTGTGCTTCTGTGTTTAATTTGGACAGTTTTTTTAAACAGTGCTAGTGTGGACAGGATTTTTAATTTTATTTTTTGAGAACAAAAGGAGGAAAACCCCTGTTTAAAAAAAGAAGAAGAAGAAGAAGAAGACATGGATGTGTGGACTAGCCCTGAGACTAACTACAATAGTTTTTTCATCCTGTGAAATTCTGGGTGTGGGCAATTCTCCAATCACAGAGTGAGAGAGCAAAACGTAAACTAAGAAAGGAAAAAATAGGATTTCAGTGACGTACCGGCTCCTTACTTAGGAAGGGTTCTTCTTGGCATGTGATTGTAAAGGCCATGGTACTTATCATGAAGACTTTTAAACTAGTAAATACATTTTTATTCTCCATCACATTGTCATACTGATGCCTTCTTTTAATCTACATCAGCTCATCTGTAGCCCCTACGGCGACTCATTTTTCTTAGCTCCAACTTTTTAATATAGTTCCCACTCTTTCACGTGACACCGTTTAAATGAATGCACAATCCAGCAGGGAAATCTCCCAAATCTTTCATCTGGTAAGAAATCAGAGCAGGGGAAATATGTCACAACATTCAGCTATATCAGCGCAGCACTTTCGAATCATCTGATGGAAAGTCACACGAGAGCAAAGTCACTCTCAGAGCATCCGGAAAAGACTGTTGCACAACACCCCTGGGGAGCCGCATTAGGAGCGCTTGATTTAATTGCTGATGTCAGTTTTTCAGGTGCCTCGATGTGATTTTGTTTTTATCTCTCAGCCTGGAGCCGTGGCGCCGCGACTCGTTTTTGATTATCATTGTTATTATTTGGAGAGAGAGGGAGGGATGGTTGGGTTGCGCGCTATGCCATCGGTGTGTTATTTTTGCTGTTTCATGATGTGGCCCTCCTGCTAAGTGACGAAGGGACATGGGAGTCCTTTTGAGGCCGTCCCAGGGGACAGGCGTCACAGTGAGGGACCGGGACAAGGCTTAATGTCAGCTTTTTATATTCTGGGAGCAGAGCCACAGGCGTGCTTGCACATGGTGTTCCATGGACTTCCTCTCTCACGCACAAATTCCCTCGCATAGTCTTACACGCATGCTTGCACACCGGTGATGTGGTGGTAAATAAAAAGCTGGGTAAACAAAAGCTGCCAGTCAGTAATCATCCTGAGGTAAACAGCCGCCACAATGAAGAGAAATTCACCGTGCTCTCAGAAAAGAATTGGTGTTTGCCTTAAATGACCACATTTCCATAGCAACTATTAACAGTGGTGTCTAGCATGACTTTAGGTTGTGTTTATTAATGTCAGCCTGGTGCACACACACACACACACACACACACAGTGAAGGCAGAACAAAGACATCCAACTCAATGAGCAGACACAAGTATTAGGCTCCACATTGTGTCCTCGGGTGCATGTTCTTCTATCTTACTCTACATTCAACACAGTCTGCTCAACGCCTCTGTCTCTTACTGTTAGTCTTTTGCCTCTATCTCCCAGCTTCCCCTCTGCACACTGAATGGCTCACACAAGAAAAACGCACACGTATAAAAACACCTCCATTTGTGCTATGGATTTCCTAGGACTGTATTTAAGTTGCCCTAATCTGCAGCTCAGCTTTCAGTCTGTGTTGGTGGTGTTAGCAGTAGTAATAAATATGTCCATAAACCCCACACTAAAAAAAATGAGGTCGATCCACTGATGGGGGGATGATCAGCTCTCCATTTTTACAATCCCTCAATCATTTCAAATCGTTCCAGCATTTTGTAAGTGGCAAAAGTTTCATGTGTTCTGGTTCTTTTTTTGAGTGATGTGTTAAACCTGCAGAGGTCACTTAAGGTGGTGGCTGTAACTATATAACAACAATGAATTTAGGAGATTGTGGCCATTAAGTTTTTGTAAGCTTCTTATCACTGAAATCAGTCTTTATACAGCAACAAACGCAGGATCCAATGAGCGTCCACTGCCACAGCTCTTTGATCTAATCGCAGTCTTGCAGATAGTCCATTTCCCTCACTGTTTTATTTACTGGGACAGACAGGAAGGATACTGGTGGGGGGGCACAGCAGAGAAGATGGTAGCAGAATTCAGTCCTGTAATTGTGGGCCTAAAAATGTAAGAACTTATTCCCATCATTGAATTGATTGTGTTATTCTAAGTGATAGATTTTGAATCAGTGTGAGTAGCTAATCTGTCAAGCAAACAGACTCAACTAGTGATTGTTTTCTCTGCGTCATTGATTATGTGTAATTTTCCTCAAGGCTAGCTTCTGATGCCAATAGTTTGCTAAGTATATATTTTCCTCTTAGCCATACTATCTGACAGCACATCATCTATATTCGTCTCTACTTACTGCCCCCCCGAAGACACACAGCTGTAGCTGCGAGTCAAACCAAATGATTGGTGCTGTCTCTGTTGTTTGTCTTCTGTCAATATTGTGCAGGGGAAAAAAAACAGCTGTTTCTTTTCCTTTTAACCTTTAAACCTGAAATTCCATTAGAGGAAACATCACACCAAAAGCCACAAACTTATAATATGCAGGAATTGTCTGCTACTGTTTGTAAATAGAATCGCCATCAAAAGTGAAAGCCGACCTCAGTTCTGCCCGCTTGGTGTTTCGCCTCGCTAAAAAGCCCCAACCTCACCTGAGCACTGTGACCGGGATCATGCTGAACACAGCAAAATAAGAAGAAAATAACTAAATACAAGCAGGACAGAGTCTCTGCAGATAAATACACTGCCATGCACGTCTGGTGGGTCATAAGAGATGACTGAGAGGGATTACTTTTGTATGAGTCTATACATCGTTTTTTAAGAAAATCCTGCGTAGTATACCCTGAAGACCTGCAATACCTAATAATGCATCACTTAGACCTGTTGTTCTCGTCTGTAGACACTTTTATGTGCCATCGGGTGGCAGCAAAAGCACAATACACTAAACTATGTTTAAAAAAATAAATAAACAAACAAAAAAACAAGATGGCAGCCACAGCCAATTCTGGCCCAAAAGCAGACCTGATCAAACTTTATCGTTGAAACTTTTTTATATACTTAATAATGTTGGTAGCTTGATGAGGCAAACAAATTTGCAAGCTGAAACGCAGTTAATTAGGAAGGACTCATTTGAGAACACTGGGACTTTATTATCTGATTATCGCAGCATTTCACTCATGTCAATTCGGTGTGACAGACTGCTGCTACATACGAAAAGGACATTCCTTGATAGGAGCACTGAAATGTACAGGTTTGAACAGTTTAGACTTGAACAGTGACCCCTAACCCGTAGAGTTACAAAACATTAAACAAATGCTGTATTGTTTGTAATTTTGTTTTTGCTCAACCATGTTCAGGCACTGAAATAATCAGTTTAATACATTATCGCACACTTGTGACCAATAAAAAATCAGGTCCTACTTTTCCCAGATAGCTAGGAGAAATTAAAAATGCATAAAAAAACAAAAGCTTGAGTCTCATGAGGTTAAAAAATAAAGCTTTTTTTGTCTTTGAATGGAGCTGACTTCCCTCACCTGGTTCAGTAAAGAAGCTGAGGCTTGGCTACATCTGTTTTAGCTTCCTGGCACTAGTTGCATGTTATTTTTGGACTGAATTTCACAAATTACTTTTAAAGCATGCATAGCTCTGGCTTTTAACAGTAGTTCAGACATTTCCGCCCCTGGTGAGCGAGCGCGCAGCTTGAAATCGTCCTAAAGTAAAGACAAACTAAAGACAAAATGTGATGGGTCATGCAGCCCATGCCCCAGCTGTGGCTGCCAAAAAACAATCTTTTTTTTTTTTTTTTTTTTTTGGCTTGTTGTCCCACATTTTATCTAAGCTGTTTTATTCCTTGCCACCCTGCTTTTGATGTGTTTGCCATTCTTTTCTGGTTTTTTTTGTTTTTTGTTTTTTTGTTTTGTTTTTAGCTTTTATTCATCTGGGGTACGCCAACTGAGTCCAATGCTCTTTTCTCATCCTGCTTCACATTCACACCTGGGAGCTGCCCACTGTAATTACAGTCCTTCCCTGCTCAGCCATGTGTAGCTCCAGCAGAGCAGTTGGGGCTTCACTTACTTGTCTAGTTTTTGAAGGCAAAGAGAAAGAGACTGTTCCTGCTTCTCCATTACTTTCCCAAAAGGCCCCGGGATTGGAACTGGCAACCCTCCAGTTACAAACCTGTCTATAGGCTATTACAGTCCTATTTATTATGAACAACTTGTCATGTTTACAAACAACTGCTCAGGGACAAAAAGTGTCATTTTTATGACAAAATCACTCGGGGCAAACAGATTTACTCCTCTGCAACAGCAAACGATGCCAAATGATGCTGTTTCCAGCCAAACACAGCTGACACCACTTAACTCGGATGTTGATGTGTGTCCATTTTTTCCCGTGTGGACACTTTGATGGATGGGGAGCTGAGCGGCACCTAGTTCATGTCTTGTCCCCGCTGTGTGCCTCGAGCAGGGCGCGATGAACCAGGCAGTGACCTCTATCAGCACCAACAATCAGATAGAGCACACATCAGATAATTTCTTTACCAACGGCACGCGCAAGACAGCATTAAAAATGGCTTAGACAGGGCTCGGCACAGCGAAAAATTTCCCTCTTCCCTTTTGGCGAGATAAGGAGTTCTTAGAGGATCTCTCACCAACGTGTTAGGAAACTGAAAAATGTGATTGGATCAGAGTGCCTATATAGCCACTGACAAACACTGAATTAATTGCTGGATGTTAGATTTTTTTTTCTTCTTTTTTCTTTTTTTTTTAACCCTCTGCTTATGAGGGCAATGGTGTTGCCATGGTGATGGTGCTGCAAACTACAGATGCTGGTTTTCATTTTACAGTTGTTGCCTTTTTTTATTATTGGTGGGCAAACATTAAAAACTATATTACTATTATGAGCCACATGGTTAGTCATAAAGCATCATGCCATTCAAAATGTTTGTGTGTGTGTGTTTAGGGCAAGCTACTACAGGAAGGGGGGGCGTGCCATGCTGCCAGTGAAGTGGATGCCACCTGAAGCCTTCATGGAGGGCATCTTCACATCCAAAACAGACACATGGTAAGAATCCCTCACACTTCTCTTCAACTGGCCTCGGTGACGACTAAAGCTCACCCTCACTGTGATGTCACCACCTATACTTCACACTCAGACATCTGCTGTCCCAACATGCCCCCTGTCTTGCTTTCCGCTTTTCACCTTCCTCTGCCCTTCAACACCTTTGATCCTGAGCCATATGTTTGTCTCTATCTCACTTTTGTCCTCTGCTCTTATCTTTTACAGCTTCAGCTCTGATGGTGCTCATAATTTACGACCGGATTGTCCTTAGTCGCACCCTCTAGCCTTCCTCTCCCTGGAACTAATCTGTGCTATCATCATCTGCAGGTCGTTTGGGGTTCTGCTGTGGGAGATCTTCTCATTGGGCTACATGCCATATCCAAGTCGCAGTAATCAGGAGGTGTTGGAGTTTGTAACCAATGGTGGGAGGATGGACCCACCTAAAAACTGCCCTGGGCCAGTGTAAGTGCACATCCACTCTCAGATGCTGAATGCATTCATGTGCTTCACATGACCAGAATAAAAATGTGCTCCCATGAGGTCTAATTAAGCTTCTCTATAACATAAATAAGACAGAGCATGTAATGCGTAGATAGTATACACATAGGCGGCATAAAGGAAAAAACACAAACTCAGAGGCAGACATGAAAGGCTCTGATGATTTGCTGATATTGACACGTAAACGAGTTGTGACCTAGAAGGCGTCAGAACATTTTATGGGAGATGGCGCTCAGCGCTTTCAATATGAAAACCACATTAACAATTTTCTTTCAAGTTTGCCTCCCAATTTAGAGGAAGTCATGGGTAGCTGATAGAGAGCTTAAAAACCATTTCCATATCACACTATATTTTCACTCACTTTTCAGATGTCGCCTCTCATGCCAGTTCTATTATACGACATATATGGGCAGATGCACACACACATTTTCTCTCTCACTTACATACACATACACTTGGGCCTTCCTGGAATTTCACAGCTTTCCCCTTCACACCTGTTGGCCACAGCTTTGCAGATTACTCCTCGTATCGTCTCACAACCTGCCTTGCATGTTCCGTGTAAATGTGTATTTCTCTCTTTGAAAAAATAAACACGGCCCTGTGATGTTCGCTTAATTTGAAGTTGCAAAACAGTCTCACAACAGGACACACTGATTACTGAAAGCAGCAGCTACAGTTGGAATCATCTCAGCAATTAAGAGCAGATCTCAGGATTTAACTTCACTGTTAGTTCCTCCTCTTCTCTGCATCGCCCATTAAACACAATCGCTCAGAGCAGCAGGAGGCGGCTATTAGGGATATTTTGTCAAAAGAGATCAATCTGGCATTTGTAAAAACCAGCGGGAGACATGGTGCTGGTCAGCCTCTGTGTCTTTTTGTTTTCTCTGCATCTGCATGGAGCGGAAGGAAATGTTTTCATTAAGTATTATGTGTGTCTGCCCATTAATGTGTGTCTTTAGGTATCGTATAATGACTCAGAGTTGGCAGCATCAGCCTGAAGACAGGCCTAACTTCTCAACTATCCTGGAGAGAATTGACTACTGCTTACAGGTAACTAAAAAAAACCACTCTGTGGGACTCGGCTGCCATGAATACACAAATTAGGACTAAGAGACATGAGGGAAATATCTGAATTTTGCAATAATGCTTGGTTTAAATTGTGGATATATTTTATAAATGTAACAAGCCTGTATTGGTGGCCTGCAAAGCTCAGTACTGAACCGTATCATTACCCGAAGTTATCTCCAAGGAAAATCCACACTGGCCCCAACCCCATAATAAAAGTCCCACAAACTGACCCATGATGAAACACACCTTTTTGCCGCTCTTTTGGGTAATGTACTATCCCATTCACATGTGCACGGCATATGCTCGGTCACCTCCCTCTTGTTGTTGAGGTGATGATGCAAAGTGGCACAAAGATAACCGCTTTTACAGTAACTATCTGTCCACTTATCCAAAGTACCTGCCCCCTTGCTATCAGTCAGCTGCATCCTTGGCTCCAAAATTGTTTTGTTAAATGTCCGCTGCACCTTTTGTCAGCGTGCCACATGATACGGTTTTTGGACCAAGCAGAAGCTGCTGAGCATCCACACAGCCGGCTCAATACCTGTGATTATTCTTGTTGTCACCTGCTACCCACCGTATTTAGTTCATTTTCTCTCATGCCTGTGAATTTATATAAATATAGATTTCTCACATAACACAACCTTTTTGCAGGTGACCCACCCCAGCCCAGAGCTCCTCATTTGTTAACAGGTCAACTACAGATAATCAACTTTCACTACATTTAGTATTCTTTGGAAAAAATATATATATTTTGCTCACATTTTTAAGATGTTATTTAAATGCTAGGCCTGTGTTTTACCTTACACACTCAATTTCCTACATGATAATGATTTCCACAGTGGAATTAAATTCATCAGTATCAACCTGTATGTGTAACATTAGAAAATGTTGGCATCTGACTGACAACCTCTAATGACATAGCTGACAGCTCTTTGCGGTAGCTACTTAAACTTTAGCTCCACTGACTAAACAAGCTGCTTCATGGCACATGTTCTTACAAGAGGAAACCATCTGTGCTCAACCATAAATACAACAGACACAGGCATCAATTAGAATATGATTCATACAACACCCAGTAGTTTCATGTTGTACTATGGTTAACTCAGATCATTTATTTAATTAGCTACAGCTGACTAAACTTGGCAGTTTTTATTATAGCTGAAGAAACCGTTGACTAAGTGTTCTCACCTCATATTTGTTCCTTAATTATAAATGATGTAATTTAAAAAGAAATTACATCTCTTTTAAATTACGTTTCTTTTAAATTGTGATTTAATTTAATACTGTTAACACAAAAATAAACTGATCTCTTGATGGTCAACCCCATTTTAGGACCCTGACGTGGTGACCATGCCTCTACCTGTAGAGTATGGACCCATCCCCGAAGAGGAGGAGCGTGTACCAACGCGCTCTGACGACCCCTCAGCTCCAACTGTGTTGGTGAATGCCCAGGTGCCTGATGGGGAGGTTCTGCAGCCGCCCCCATCCTATCCTACAGAGGAGACCCGGAGAAGTGGGGAGCACGCTGTCGTGACTAGCACAGCATCAGAGGCCAAAGCACAGATGTCGGCCCAGCCCCAGCCATGCCTCCACCAGCACCAGCAGCCTCACACACAGACCTCCATCACCATGACAACCACCAACACAGTCACCTCCACAGCCACCTCTACACTCACTGCCAAGGGACCTCATGTCACCACCCAGCCCAGTCCCGAGGGAGGCCACATCAACCTGGCCTTCACCCAGGGCCACCCGCCAGAGAAGGAGGGTCACAGCGGGAAGAGCACCAGTCTCTGGAACCCGACATATGGCTCGTGGTTCCTGCAGCAGAGGAAGCAGCAGCAGCAGCAGCAGCAGCAGCAGAGGCAAGGAGGGGTGGGGGGAGCGGGAGGGAGCAGTGGCAGGGTGCCTGGCGAGGGGCAGGAGCATGTGGGCCGGACTGTAGCTGAGGTGGCGGGAGCACTGGGTCTCCAGCACCAGCACAAGCAGTTCCAGCATCAGCTCCAGCAGCAGCACCAACTCCAGCTGCTGCACCATCAGCAGCAGCAGCAGCAGCAGGGTCTTTGCAGACCTCTGTTACCCCCACCACCACCTCCTGCTGCACAGTCACCTCTGCTTTTAGATTCAGCCGCCTTGCCCCCGGTCCCCCTCTACAGACTGAGACGATTCCCCTGTGGGAACATCGGATACGGGTACCAGGAGCAGGGCCTGCCCCTGGAGGCCGCCCACGGTAACCCCAACCCCCCTCCTCCACCCCCTACACCACAGCAGGGCATCTCCATGTCCTCAGCAGCCCACCAGAGGGGGGCCTCAATTCCCACCTCAGTGTCCCTGAGTCGGTCAGGTATGTCTGAGGACAGCCGTCCACTTCTAGTCACCATGGGGACAGTGCAGGACCCCAGGCTGCCCAGGATGGAGGGCCACAACGCCACCGTGCTTTAGCCCAAATGCCTGTGCCACTGGTCTCTTTTTCAGGCCCTGTCTTTGGAGACTGTGTGTTCAGGACACATAGCAGGCAACACTGTGTCAGGACAGAGACCATTTTACACCACCCCCTACCATCCCATCATTTTGGTTCCTTCCTCCAGTTCTCGCTGAAACGACGCTGGATGACTCCATCAGGCTTTTCCCATGAGAACCCTGGAGGTGTGTTGAAATCCCCAGCGGATGCTAAAGCACATCAGAGAACTTAAAAAAAAAAAAAAGCTTTGGGAGGCAAAATGAAGAGTAAAGGCTAGTTTTAAGAATTTAAAAAATGTATTTTTTCTACGCTGGAGGGATTATGATTATGAGAGAGAATGCTGAGAAAGAATCAAATAGAGTTTATGGCACAGGAGGACACGAGGACAACTTTCCATCTGGCTGTGACCAAGAGTGTGCACATTTGCCATGTGTCCATGGACAGCTGAGGATGTCTCTCGTCTGTGAGAATGGACTATGATGCCGATTCAAATCTTTATATTTTGCCAAACCTAAGACTTTAAGTCACAAACTTTGGTGACCAGTTTGACTGTAACAGCTGCAAAGGTTGTCTACAGCTGCAAGCCACATGTGTCCGTTCTACTGCAGAACCCTCACACTGTTCCTTCTCCACATCCTTTTGAAAACAACAGTGTGGTAAATAACTTGACTATTTTTCAAGGATATCACAGAATCAGACACTGGATTGCCAGAGACATTTATACAAAAAAAGAGAGAAAAACACTGGGAAAAATGTGTTTGTTGATGTTTGCTTGCCTGCTTGTTTATTTATTCATTTGTTTATTTATTATTTGGAAGTGGCTCTATAAATTATTCATGAACATGCTTCTTCAGATCCAAACAGATTCATTTTACATCAACCGGTTTTCACTTTAGGTATTTTTTTGGTAATACGGTAAGAAAAAACGAGAGATGGAACAATCCCAAAAAAAATGATGGACCTTGAGTTTCCTGAATGGTTTGTTATAACACTGATACAGGAAATCAGTCATGGCCTTTACAGTGACCTTTAAGGTGTAGAAGTAAGTGGATAAATAGAGCAGTGACGCAGATTATTTGACTGAAGAATTAAAAGGATTAAAGGCGAGCCGCACTCAGCAACATTTAAGAGTTCAACTTTTTACTATTGCTGAAGATTTGTAATAAGCCGTTGCCCTGGGAACTATTGAAATCACTGCTCTGTGGACTCTCCTTTTGTTCACAACTCCGTTCTGTTAAAGGGGCGCTTTGAGACAGTGAAGTTGAGGCTTTTCTTTTCTTATGGCTTTTTCAGTAACCTTTTATCAATTCATTTCTTGTTAAAAAATGTTTTTCCCTTTTTTTTGTCTGGATATAGAAACACAGTGGATATTGCTGAATCAATCTTAACCTTCAAATTGCCATCTCGAAGCACTCTACATTCCTAAATTTGCATATTTTATCTTTTCTATTATAGGGTGACTGCTGCGGAATACAAATGAGTCCGAGTGAAAAGTTTGAATACAAACTGCTTTCGCTCCACATGTGAATGAAAGCTGAGACCTGAGTCTGAGTCGTATTCTGCTCATTTCCGCACACATGGTGTTTCACTGTCTGTTTGAAGTCTGCTTTTTTCAGTTTCAGGACAGCTACATACAGTATGTCAGTGGGACGGCGCCATGAGCGTGGCAGTGTTGATATTTAGGTGAATGACGACAATATGTGTCATTTTTTGATGCTTTTTGCTTGACTGTATTTGGCAGTCCTGTCAGTCCCTCTGCTGTAAAGCGATGACGAGCTGTCGTGTGTGTCACAGCGCTCAGTGACTGATGAAGACTAATGCATTCCTGTGGGCCAAGTCAATGAGCAAGGTAAATATTGGCCAATGACAAGTATTTTGCTTTGTCCTCAGTACCTGTGTTACAGTAAATGCATTAATTCTGTGTTCCCCTCACAGCTCATGTCCATTGTTTGATGTAAAGACAAACTTAACTGCACCTGTAAATGTTGTAATTATAAAGTATTGTACTATGGCTCTGGTAAAAGCTGTAAATTGCCCTTCAGAAGACATTCTCCAAAATTAATAAATTACTATATAATAATTGTTTTTGCATATGTCTGTCTGCTGCACTCTTTGGGATCGGGGCCAAGTTAATTAGACTGACTGACACACATAATTACATTATAAATTGCTGAAGTCACAACCACAGACATACAGCAGCTTGTTTAGTGTAACATCCTATAACTGCTAATACTGGTAATCTTCATATTAAAACTGACACATTACAGCTATGCGCAGAAATAGGGCTGTAAAATGCAAGATCAAATCTTTATTTGTCACGTCTCCACTACTTTAGGACTCCTAGTTTGACGGCAGTAGCTTTAAAAGTTATTGGCAGCACAAATGGTGTTGACACAAAGTGGTATTGGTAAAAGCTGGCAGTAATGGATGCAAGAGGTGGCGCTCATTAAAACAAATGAGTCGTCTGTGCACCAGCTAATTAAACCACTGGTATCATGAACCCCTGTATTGTGTTAAACCTTGCCGTTCAGCTGGGAGTTATTTAAAGAAAAACATTTGTATTTTTCAACCTGGAATCTGTCTTACTACATTTTTGTGTCTAAGTGACTAATGGAGAACATGATTTTTGAAATTGGTCCAGTACTGAGAGAGAGCGCTGCAGCTGGCAGCCACAACACAGGCTGCAATGTACACACTGGAGGCCTGTGAGCACCGTCAGTTTATGTCCACTGAAAGGTTTTGTTTTTGCCACTGACAGGCTCAGATTGTTATAAGTATCTGACAAAGATATAAACTGTTTTTCACGAGAAGAGAAATGCAAGTGAGGAAAGTAACCAAATGACTAAAGAAGACATGAGATCAAACAAACTTATCGCATGCAGTAAGATTATTCCTTTAGCCAATGAGCTTTTTAGCAGAAACTGTTCATAATTGTTTGTGTTTTCATTCACTAGCACACGGTAAATAGCTTTTGTTCTTCCAACATCAGGTTGTGTTTTTAATGTGCTAACTGGCTAACTAGCATCTTGAATCTGTCCTGTCAATCTTTTGGTTAACATCTTTGAATGATGAATACAGACTCTCACCACCTAATGTTTTGGAGAGTTATTTCTGCTCACACAGGCACAGGATGTGCGTGCTGGTTGGCTGTTGGCTGTAGTCTCTGCAGTGTGTTCATTGCCACTTTTTAGCTGTGATATTGGAATTGGAGGCGTAGCAACAGTCGGCCTTCAACACCCATTAGTTCTTTGATGTTGATTAAGTGTGTCTGGGGGTGAGGGTTTCAGATTGTAAGCACACATCGGTCACACTAACGATCAATTAATTAATTAATTAATTAGGATTAAAAAAAAACAAAAACTTTGCTTATACCAAACAATACTAAACACGTTTTTCCTCACTCATAGCTCACAGCAACATGTTGCATATTCTCTGACAGCACTGCATAGTCTATGAAATATACAAAGATGTAGAGGCCTACACATATGAATCACATTTAATATAATCGAATTAAAGGCTCTCTAAGTCTTCCTAAGCTTGAAGGTTTTTTGTCACATACAGCAAACATCTCCTCACGATCCGCCAGCTACATGTCCTCTGAATATGCTGTGGAAAAAAAGAAAACAAAGAAAAACACAACGGAGCTAGCTCGCCTTTTAGCCTCATTGTAGCCTGTAGCTCTAACTGCCTCTCTGGGCACCACATTCATGTGTGTCTGCTTGCTTTCGCTGGTCTCGCACTGGCTAGTTGGTGCAGCCTGGACCCAAATGTTTTTGTTGCCATTTGCAGAGCCTGGGCTGCCTACAGAGACCGGACTTTTTCACAGCATATTCAGAGGACATGTAGCTAGCAGATCGTGAGGAGATGTTTGCTGTATGTGACCAAAACTTTTCAAGCTTAGGAAGACTTAGAGAGCCTCTAAGCTTAATTTTCCAATGTTGCTGCCATGCTCTTCTTGTACTCGCCAAATTTACTGCCTTGTCATTAAATGATAATATTGCTCCCTTTGTTTGCTGATGCTAGTCATTAAAACAGGCTTTCAAATTACACCATTCTACTGATGGCTAAAATGTAATCGGAGACTGTTTCTAATTTAGAATCTGATCCTCATTGGATCGATCAAATTTCACGTTCTATATTCACAAATTCTTAAAGACCATTAATCAATCATCAATCAATTGTAATTATCCTGTCTGGGCCTATTGGATTACATTGAAGCCCCTTTCGTGGATGCCAGCTGTAGCCCTCTGGCTTAACGCTGCCTTACCCATAGACATAAAAACATGGGAAAATACTGAAGTTTCCCTTTCAGATCAGTAAAGTTTCAGTTTGTCACTAAGATCCATCAACCTCCAACAAAACCCTATTAAAGCTCAGCAGACAGATAATTTAAGAGCAAACAATGGTCTCCCTGACATCCTCAAATTGCCTCATTTAAACTATTAAGTTTCTAAAGTGTATTATTTGACAAATTCAATCGCTGTGTGTCAAAAAAACAATAATCAAGGGCAAGTTTGTTACAAACTGTATTTGTGCTACAAATGAGGCAGGAAAAGTGCTCTATTATGAAGCAGGACTGAGTGACAAAGTACTTGAACCCACCCCAACATTAGTGACCTGGACAACTGCTATCTATTCTTTGGGTCGGATTACTCATTTGTGATATATAAAAGCTTTCTCATAGAAAGAAAACACATTTACGTGACAAATAAACTAATCCCACAAATTCAGTTCCGACAGAGGCGAGCTTTATGCTCTCAACAGAAGCATTTTCCACAGCACAACAGACCACAGACTTGACTCTGTAGTTGGATGATTGTAGTCCTCCTCATTCTACACACTGCCATTAACCTCAGCTACCGACCTCACGCCCTCAGCCTGGTGCACAAGACCTCCCATCCAGTTCTCACAGGGGTCAAAGCAGCCGGCTGTTTTATAATTTAAAGATCACCAGCAACACCATTGGTTCACTGATGCTTCTGTTAATTTTCCCCTTTACATATGGAGCGACCCCACTTGCCCTATCGTCCCCTGGTGTTACAGCATTAAGACAAAGAATTTCAGTCTCTCACTAAAAAAGTGTTTTTAAATGTATTGCCTCCACCTCCACTCAGCATGTCTGTCTTCATGTCTTTAGCCGACTGCAGGTGGTAGATTAAAAGGTTTTCGAGACTCTTACATTAGCTTCCCTGCCATGTTCAACTGTAGGTTTCACTTATAACTGAGGAGCCTTAGTTTCCCTTTTTAATAGCATGTGTCTTACTACTCTTGACTCTGTTGCCTCTTACTGGAATAAGAAGGTAAGAAAATCATACACAAGACATAAAAACAGCTAAAAAAGTGAAAGAACAAACCAACATGATAAAAGAAAACATATAGAACCATTTTGAGTCGTGATTGACTCATTGTACAAAAATAAACACAGTGCCGTGGCTCAATGAGAACCCCGACTTCTTTAAGACAGTACAGAGGAGCTGGAAAACAAGGAAACAAAAGGGCAAGAAGAGAACAAGTCCCTAGACATTCATGAGAAAATCAAACGGTGCTCATAAAGATGCTGCGCTGGTTTTCACTGACATTCAGTCTGACCTTAGTTTCAAGAGGTGTTGCAATCCAAGAATTATGTTTCGAGATAAAAGACTCGGTCTGTTTCCACCGGCAGCCATAAACCCTTACACCAGGCCAGCACACTGAAACCTGTATGCAGGACTGTGAAGATGTGTCACTGCGTCCTACTGGAGCTGTTCTGTTAACTGTGGAATTTCTCTTGGTTAAATGCCAGTGGTAAAATAATAGTTCTTTACAGCAGCTTATAATGTTACAGCTGCTTGTTAAAACAACAGCGAGCTACCAAACAGACAAGCCAAACTCTACAAAGTATTTCACAAAGCAAAGACAACCAGTCCTGAGTACCAACTCTACAGGGGGGAGCAGGAGGACAGATACAGTTTCTATGTTATTCCTTACATTATGTATCCTCACTGACTGCATAGATGTGAGGAGGGCGGAGAAGCTGACACAAAACATACTGTATTTGCTGGAACGTTTTAAAGTTTGGTGATAACAAGCATCAAATTAACTGGCAAAAGACGATATTCCTGAGGCACTGAATGACAGATGGTAAAATATTATTCTGTTAGACTATTTTTAATTTATTCTTTAAGCTCAAATTTGTGATTATTGGATAAGAGCGAACTAAAATTGGCCCATAAGTCGATTAGGCCCCCTGTACCTTTATAATTTATTGTCACGTCAGACTCACAAATATATTTGGGATTTTTGTCTTTTTGTTTAGATTAATCATTTAATTTTCTAGCAAGACTGCAAAATGAGAGCACAAAAAAATGAATCTTCATAATAATTGATTGATTGTGATAATTGTGGCTGTTCTATGGGTCATTACAGCTTTGCACTTGCAGCCTCGATTGTAGAGATTTGAGAAACGCTGATCCTGGTAAAACAAAACAAAAAAAAAATCAAAAGGAGGTCTAAAACAATGGCTAATCCAGGGGGCTCCTTTCTGTTAACTTTTTGTCAAACTGAGAGACAAGTGTTAGAAATTATTTGCCCCAAAACATGTTGTTTTGCCAAGGTTACATGTCCCTGAATCTCCACAAAGGAGGCGGTGAGTGCATACTGTAGTTACTATGACCCATGATCTCTATGGCCGCAGTTATGAGAATACAGCCTGAAGCACACTTGAACCAAAGTGCCTTTCTAAATCTACGAAAAGGCTGACCTGAAGGACACACAGTTGAAAGGAAATGAACAAAGGTCCCCGGCTGGGCCTGAACCAGGGACATTGTAGTTTTGTGATATGTGCCTTAACCATTAGGCTGCCAGGGCAGAAAGACAGTTTAAATTAAGGTTAAAAAAATATTTTTTTGTGGAGTTATATGCAACTGCTTCTGCTCAAATCTGCCGACCTCCAGGAAAAAAACAAGAGAGTTCTTACCGTAGGAGGGAGAACAACCTGGCCAGCAGTAATTTGAGGTTGAGACCCCTGAATTAGAGATTGAAAGCATCTGAACATAGAGGTTTTTCTTTAGAGTTAAGTGATCCTGTTACAGATACTACATCAATGTTTGTGGTCTTGCTAGTGATTGGAAAAAGCTTTGAAGAATGCTACAAATAAAATCATTTTTAAATCAATATTTCATGTCAAACCGTTACAGCTCACTTTGGTAAAGCAGTTGTGTAATAAGGAGGATTATGTACAGTGAGCTGGTCATTATTGCACATAAGCCCTGACAGGGTGAAGGGAGACCCCAGCAGGATTATCCCTGTATTGTAAACATGTCTACATGTAGGAGCTTGGAGCTGCCAGTATGTATTTGCTAGCGATAGCAAACTGTATTTCTGGAGTGCCAGCTGTGCCAGTGCTGCTCTCCATCCTGTTAAAAGCAGACGGGAGTCTTTCCTCATGGTTTTACTAAGATCATTTGTCTCCCATCAGGGATCAGCTCTACACTCGGTACAAAGTGCTGATGGTGCAGCTAAGCTCTCACCACACTGTGGTACATCATGTCTGAGCTTTGTTTCAGCTCTTGCCTTCATCTCATTTTGTGCACCTGATAACAAACCATGTTAATACAGCATGCAGGGGTTTAGGAGCCAAACAGCAAAATGGTGTCAGAGGCAAGCCTGTCCAAAAGCTATATCCAAGATAACAAAAATGTGGCATTTGTCCTGCTCAATGATTTCCAGACAACAAAGACATCACCATGCCGAGAGACTGAATTCAGAAGCATTGCTGTGTTTCCCACAACTCTGCTCATCCACTGGAGCTCTCTGCAAGCTGCTTTCACCGTCTCCACTGACGTATACGAGTCATTGACATAGGCACTCACACAAGTAGCAACAATAGGTGAACCTTTTCCTTTTCAGAGCTGCTTTCTCAAAGACTCAAATCAAAGTGGCATTCACAATGTTAAAAGACACTGTTATACCCTGTAAAGTATCTTTTGCTGTTCTGTCATACAGTCTTCTTTTACACTGACTGTAATGCTCCATTTTTACTCATCAAAGGTGTTAGCAGAATTGTATGTGTTAGCAATGAGATCATAGCCAGTGATGGTGTTGAACATATACAGAGGTGTTTCTAATATTATGCCCTCATGTTTGGAAATGGAAAGGACTACAAATTAGAAACACCTCTCATGATAATGTAGTCCAGCACAACACCATCAACTGTGACCTTAGTATTAAACATGAATTTAAGAACAAAATCTGAGCATTGTAAACTTATAAAAGGTAGAAGCTATAGCTGAGCTGTTGTAGTGAACTGCCATAGAGTGTCCAAGTGTCGTAAATAAAGTGGCTGCAGAGTGTTTGATTCTGCTGCCATTAATATAAAGTCATAATAAAAGATACGTGTGTGAACAGAATTAATTCTATAACTATTTATATACAGAGAAATAGAAAGTATACTGCTCTAAGATCCACCTTATGACCTGGTCTGCTTGTTGTCACACTGCTCACTACCATATGTGGGTTAAATGTGCATACACACAACAGCCTCACTGTGTCTGTGTTTAAGTTTCTGTTTAGGTTCAAATGCATCTCGGGTTAACATGAACTCATTTTCATATTAAATATAGATGATGAGGAAATCCCAGCAATTAGGGAAAAGTCAGTAAAGCGCTTAGGTAGATGGTAGAATGTGTTGTACAATGTGTTACAATGTGTTCAGAGTTGAATGATGAGGAACGGGTGGTGAAATTTAGAAAAGATGTGGCTGAAGGATTGGATAGAATAGATAATTCAGAACTTCCAGGAAAGTTGAAGTTGTGGTGTATGCAGTTTGGGCTATATCCTAGGTTAATGTGGCCATTGTCAGTTTATGAAATTCCAATATCCATTGTGGAGAGAATTGAAAGGTCTGTTAGCTCATAACATAGGAAGTGGTCGGGTGCTTCAGCTGCCAGTATCTAGTTTAACAGAGGAATTTAAATGTACCAAGGTCAGGACAGAGCTCTTGTTATCTGGGAGTAAGGACATGGTAGTTAGGAGTGTGGTTCCAAATCCAACCAAGGGGAGGAAGTGGAACCCAAGATCGGCAGTTCAGGAGACAGAGGCAGCTCTTAGGCATGCAGAGATTGTAGGTAATGTTCAGTTTGGCCGGGGAGGCCTGGGGCTCGGCTCAGGCAAACCGGTATGGAATAAAGCAGGTCTCAAAGATAAGAGAAAGCTGGTCGTGGAACAGATACGTAGATAGGAGGAGATATTAAGGGGTGCAAAGGTAGTGGCCCAGGCTAAATAGGGAAAGTGGTTGAATTGGGAAAGTGTAGAGAAGAGGAAGCTTAGTTGGAGGGACCTGTGGAGTATGGCGGAGAATCGTATTAAATTCCTGGTAGAGGCTACATACGATGTGTTACCAACCCCCCAGAACCTAAAACTGTGGGTAAATGGGGACCCATCATGCCCATTGTGTTCAGATAACGCAACCTTAAAGCATATTTTGTCAGGCTGTAAAGTTAGCTTGTCACAAGGCAGGTATACATGGCCACATAACCAGGTGTTGAAAAGTTTAGCTGCAGGCATCGAAGGGAAACGAAGGCAGGCAAATTCAGAAGGTGTTAAGAATTAGCCTGAGTGTCAGACTGAAGCTCCCAGAACCTTCAATCTGACATCGCCTCCATTGAAGATGATTTACAAGGGGGAGGGAATTTGATTTTTCTCTAACCAATCAGTAGAGATCAACAACTCTCCCAGAATCTGACGTCATTAGTATCCATGCCTCGGGGGTGCCGAAAACAAGCAAGCATTGCCCGTTTAAAATGTCTCCGTCGTCGTGCACGCCCAGCTGCATCGCCGTTAAATCCAGTTTAGCAGCTTCCTTAATTTGGTCCTCCATTAACGCGAGTAGTGGCAAAATACCTCGATAGCATCATTAGTGTGGTCTGTAGGATCTGTAGCGGTCACCATTGTTGCTATCCTCACCAGTTACCCACCGGCGTACAGCTTGACATCAGCTTGGCGCTGATTGGCTAATTGCTAGACCCGCCCCCACCCCTGGCGTTCATTGGTCCGTCCATCGTTTGGACGAGATAAATCGCAAATTCATTGCAGTATGCCAGACCAGAGATGCAAGCCTACTCAGTAGAGTGGGCGGGGTCTATGGTCTGGAACCAGGGTAGTTAAGAATAGGAGTTTAGCAATTCAGTTTGTCCGTGAGAGGGGGAAATACAGAAGGGATAAGTTAGTAAGGAGGCAAGGGTGTGGCCACCTAGAAGTTGCTTGTGATTGGGAAATGCAAGCAGATTTAGGGGGAAAGCTTGTTGTTACCCAGGAAATAGTTTGTAACAATCAGAGGCCTGACATAGTGTTGTGGTCAGTGAGTCAGCGGATAGGTTATTTCATTGAGCTGACAGTTCCTTGGGAAGACTCAGTGGAAGAAGCCTATGAAAGAAAAAAAAAAAAGCTTAGATATGCAGACTTAGGAGCAGAAGCTGAGCAGCGAGGGTGGAAAACTAGGATTTGTCCAGTGGAAGTGGGGTGTAAGGGATTCATAGCAAGATCAGCTGTCTCACTCCTGGGGGAACTCGGAGTGCGTGGACAGAGTTTGAGGAAGACAGTGAAGGAAATGTCAGATGAAGCAGCTAGATCTAGTCAGTGGATTTGGATGAGGAGGAATAATGTTAGTTGGGGGCCAGCAGGGGGACCTACTAAGCAGGGTACATAACTCCTTGAGATCAGGTGGAGAGATCCACCAATCAGTCCTCTCAGGAGAAAATCCAGGAAGAGGAAGGTTATTTAAGTGTGGGAGTGGCCTATTTGAATCCCTTTTGTTTGAGACCATGCTTCAAGGTGAGTGTGTTTGCTGATTCTGTGAGTTAAACTTTTCTATCTCCCTTAACTTAAGCTTATAAGGGAGTTATGATACAGTACAGGCCAAAAGTTTGGACACACCTTCTCATTCAATGCGTTTTCTTTATTTTCATGACTATTTACATTGTAGATTCTCACTGAAGGCATCAAAACTATGAATGAACACATGTGGAGTTATGTACTTAACAAAAAAAGGTGAAATAACTGAAAACATGTTTTATATTCTAGTTTCTTCAAAATAGCCACCCTTTGCTCTGATTACTGCTTTGCACGCTCTTGGCATTCTCTCCATGAGCTTCAAGAGGTAGTCACCTGAAATGGTTTCCACTTCACAGGTGTGCCTTATCAGGGTTAATTAGTGGAGTTTCTTGCTTTATCAATGGGGTTGGGATCATCAGTTGTGTTGTGCAGAAGTCAGGTGAATACACAGCCGACAGCCCTATTGGACAACTGTTAAAATTCATATTATGGCAAGAACCAATCAGCTAACTAAAGAAAAACAAGTGGCCATCATTACTTTAAGAAATGAAGGTCAGTCAGTCCGGAAAATTGCAAAAACTTTAAATGTGTCCCCAAGTGGAGTCGCAAAAACCATCAAGCGCTACAACGAAACTGGCACACATGAGGACCGACCCAGGAAAGAAAGACCAAGAGTCACCTCTGCTTCTGAGGATAAGTTCATCCGAGTCACCAGCCTCAGAAATCGCAAGTTAACAGCAGCTCAGATCAGAGAGCAGATGAATGCCACACAGAGTTCTAGCAGCAGACCCATCTCTAGAACAACTGTTAAGAGGAGACTGCGCGAATCAGGCCTTCATGGTCAAATAGCTGCTAGGAAACCACTGCTAAGGAGAGGCAACAAGCAGAAGAGATTTGTTTGGGCCAAGAAACACAAGGAATGGACATCAGACCAGTGGAAATCTGTGCTTTGGTCTGATGAGTCCAAATTTGAGATCTTTGGTTCCAACCGCCGTGTCTTTGTGAGACGCAGAAAAGGTGAACGGATGGATTCCACATGCCTGGTTCCCTCTGTGAAGCATGGAGGAGGAGGTGTGATGGTGTGGGGGTGTTTTGCTGGTGACACTGTTGGGGATTTATTCAAAATTGAAGGCACACTGAACCAGCATGGCTACCACAGCATCCTGCAGCAACATGCCATCCCATCCGGTTTTGCGTTTAGTTGGACGATCATTTATTTTTCAACAGGACAATGACCCCAAACACACCTCCAGGCTGTGTAAGGGCTATTTGACCAAGAAGGAGAGTGATGGAGTGCTGCGGCAGATGACCTGGCCTCCACAGTCACCGGACCTGAACCCAGTCGAGATGGTTTGGTGTGAGCTGGACCGCAGAGTGAAGGCAAAGGGGCCAACAAGTGCTAAACACCTCTGGGAACTCCTTCAAGACTGTTGGAAAACCATTTCAGGTGACTACCTCTTGAAGCTCATGGAGAGAATGCCAAGAGTGTGCAAAGCAGTAATCAGAGCAAAGGGTGGCTGTTTTGAAGAAACTAGAATATAAAACATGTTTTCAGTTATTTCACAATTTTTTGTTAAGTACATAACTCCACGTGTTCATTCATAGTTTTGATGCCTTCATTGAGAATCTACAATGTATATAGTCATGAAAATAAAGAAAACGCATTGAATGAGAAGGTGTGTCCAAACTTTTGGCCTGTACTGTATGTAGCATGTCAAATAGGGTATGGTGAATGTGCTAGGAAAGGTAGTATTGGCACAGTCACTACCTGGAGCTCGCATCAACAGAGCATGGGTTTGTTGAAAGTGACGGTGCTGTTTGGGCTGAGAAAGCCTGTGGGTTTATCTTCTCTATCTCCTTTAACTTTATCTTATATTGGAGTTTTGTTATGTAGCATGTGAAATAGGGTATGGTGAACGTACCAGGAAAAGTAGTATCGGTACGGTCACTACCTGGAGCTCGCAGAAAACGGAGCCTGGGTTTGTTGAAGGTGGCAGTGCTGTTTGGGCTGAGAAAGCCATGCGTAAGTGGGGTAAAGGAGGTTGCTGGGTTGGTGCGGGGAGCAGTGAGAGCTGGCATTAGGGGAGTGTCTCTGGGACGCCAGAGATCACTGTCTAGCCTCCTGGAGGTGTCTTGGGACCAACTAGACGAAACACTGGTGAAAGGAGGTTCCCACCCGATGACCCCAAAGACATGTTAGTTATCACAGCTCATTGCTCTGTATAGTTAAGTCTTGCCATAATAGCTTTTCATAGGGCTTAGGAGGCTATTCACTGAGCGCTGATCCTTTATCTAGAGCACAAATTTCTTGTGTTTATTTGAAGTTAAACCATCCAGTTAAGTGGTGATTTCTCCAGCTCAACAGGTAGAGTGAGCAGCCCATGCAGGCTCAGTCCTTTGCAGCAGCACTGGTTCGATTCCAACCTGTGGCCCTTTGTTGCATGTCATCCCCATCCTCTCTCTCCCTTTCCTGTCACTCTCTAGCTGTACTGTAATAAAGGGAAAAAGCTTTAATGAATAATCAAAAAAGAGAACCAGCTAAAATGTCCCTCTATATGCATTACTTTAACCAGATGAAAATATCTGGCCGCCCTTAGCTTGAACTGACAACACCAAAACTCAAATCAACAATCTCACTCTCACTGATAACACATGGCCTTGAGTTCAGCATATTAGAACTTTCCTCTGTTTTGGCAACTACTGCCTCCCTAACCCACATGGGGAAATCCATCACTTTCACTAGACTATGATGGCCTCGGGCTTTGAGGTGCTGACCCTCGATGCATGTAACACAAAGATGTGCACGCTGAATTGCACAAGTAACTTGACAGTCAGCAGAAAAGCACCCACGCAGAAAACAACGCAGAGATGCAGTCATGAGGTTACTAAACAGGGCTCCTCTCTACTCCTCAGCTACATGTTAAAACCCTGTCTGTGAAAATGACAGGATAGGTGACAAGTCCTACACAGACTAAGAGCACAATCAACTCAGCGCTGAGCTTGCAACCACAGCAACACCACACCACAAAGTGAGGGCTTCTCCAACTCCACAAAGAACATGTAGGCTGCATGTGCAATGACCCCTGACCCCTTCAGCATCCCTGCAAGAATAAGAATTGATCCACTGTTTCACAAGTACGATGGGATCAGTGGTGCTTTGTCTCCTCAACAGCAGGTCTTTTTGTTGGAAGGTGTGAGATCAGCCATGACCAAACTGGGCATATGCCACATTCATGTCATGTGGGGTGGAGGGTGGCCATAGGAAAGATTCCCATGTTAACAACTTGCAAGCGTTCACGTCAAAATGTTTGTATGATTATGAGGATTAAAGTAATGTGTGTTGATGATATAAATCAGGGTTTAATTACAATGTCTTGCAGTGTTTGTACTGGGTCCTTTTACTCACTAGTTCCTCTTTTCACAAACCAAAGTTTGACAAATTGTCTGCAAGAGACAAAGTGCAGACAAACATCACTGAGGCTTAAGTAAATTAATTCAGGAGAATGCTCCAGCTGTCCATCAGTGCTATTCTCAACTTCACTATCTGCCTCAAATCAGGCAGGATGGATAATACCTCAAAGTTAGAAAGAAGAATGAGATATGTGAGAATAAAGAGTGAGTTTAGGTAAGACTTTGTCATCTATCTTATCTATTGTTTTTAGTGATGGGGTGTAGTACAATGAAAATATTCATTTATTCCCTGGATAAGTGATAGTCTGATGCTGCTCCAACATTGTGACTGTTTTCTGCCTAACATTACTGCTGGAGATTTTTTTTTATGTGTGTTTTAGTTGGTGCTCCATTGACTATACCATTTCCTTCTCACCTTTAAATTAATCTCTTGGTCAGAAATTTGGATGAACACTGCCTCCCTGGATCCTGTCCCCTGGTTTTGTATCTCCTGTTTGGACTGCAAACATAAGTAGCAATGAGCATAGAAAACAATCTAAAGCAATAATTCAAACATCTATTTATTCCACAATTGTGGCATAATAGAGTATGTCACCCACACTCAAACTTGAATTTGTGTGCCCAGGCTGGCGGTAAGCAAACAATGCCACTCCAGCAGCAGGCTTTTTCAGCTTTGGCTAAGATGAGCCCCAGTGGAATCAGATGGTAAGTGAACAGACGTGTAACCATTTCAAAGTGCTTGTGCTATTTCATTTTCATTCCCTGAAGGCAACACTCCTCTGCACTTTATGAACAGTCCAAGAAAGTCAAGCAAACCTCTTTTTCATTAGTACAACCACACGCGATAAAGGCACAGAGCCAAAGGAGAAAGAGAGTCATGGAGATAAGGAGTCAAATTAGAATAGAATCTTTTATTTTCATTTTTTCTTTTTTTTTCTTTTTTACAAATATTGTTATTTTCCACAACATGTAAATGCATCAGACCAAAGCCCTTTCTCACACATTCACACTTCAAATACACTTATCAGGAAATTCATGAAAAAACAATCTATTACCCACAAGAACACAGCGTCAAAAGACTTTCATACCCATCAGTGGAATTTAAAAATCACTCATGCTGTAATACAACTGGGACTGCAGATACATCAAAATATGTGAGTTGATCTAAAGATGAGATCTGAAACGAAGAACACTTACAAATGCCACAAAAATGATCACAGAGATGGCCTCGATGCAAATGAGAAGCTATTTTTAAAGAAGAAAGTGTTGATTAAATGTTTCAGTGTGAGTTTGGAAAGACTGCGCTTCTAAAACCTTCACTCATTTCATTTGTTGGATCTGTGGCAGATATTTCAGACAACCTTGGACTTCGACCACTGCTGCTTTTCAATCAAAGGGGGCAGACAGATCAATGAGAGGAGGCCATTGGAGATTCTACGGTTCTTGTTGTGGCCTACACACCTTAATTGGATGGTACATGAGTGTTTTGCTGAATAGCGGGCCTGTTTTCCACATGCACAATCAATAGCTTGTTCTCTGCTGAGTTGCCCAGACAGCTCTAATCAAATAGCAAACTCTATCCTTGAAACTTCTGGATGGCTGCATATTTCCTGTGTCAAGCTGCTTAAATAAGCGTCAAATGCAATTATGCCACATCCACAGCTCTGAACTGTGGTATTCAACAAATGAAATGATACCATACTGTACCGGGAAGCTGTCAGGTCTAATATTACAGTTGTCCTTTCAAACTACAGGGTCACATTTAGAGTTTTTCAAATTCAGGCTGTAAAAACTGAAAATGTGACGTAAATTGTGACAGCTCTGACATGTCTGATGCTCAGTGAGAGGAAACCGAAGCAAAGAGGTTTGAATCCTGAACAGCAACACAAGTCAGGTTTATACTCAGGCTTTCAATCATTCAGTGTGTTCCCAGCTACCATAAACATGTTGTTCAAACCGGATTCCAAAAATCAGGACATTGTGTAAAACAAAAAACACAATGCAACTTATATTCAACTGAATACAGTACAGGACATTTAATAATAATGACTGTTCCTTGTAAATATGCACTCCTACTGAATTTGACATCTGCAGCATGTTTCAAAAAGTTGGGACAGAGGCAACAAAAGTGGGATAGTAAGGATGGCGCAAGGTTCACCACTTTGTATAAAACTGCATGGGCAAATAGTCCAGCAGTTAGGGAGCACGCTTCTCAATGCACAACTGCAAGGAATTCAGGGATTTCATCATCTATAATCCATAACATCATCAAAAGAATCAGAAAATCTGGGAAAATCTCTGAACGTAAGGGGCAGGGCTGAAAACTTAATGTCTGTGACCTTTGATCCTTCAGACGGAAGTGCATTAAAAACCAACATAACTGTATAAAGGTTATTACTACATGGGCTGAGGAACACTTTTAAAAAGCACTGTTCTTCGCTGCATCTACAAATCTATGTTAGGACTTTACCATGCAAACTAAAAGCCAAACATCAACAATATTTATAAATGGTGCCGTCTTCTCTTGGCCTGAGATCAACTGACACAAAGTAGAAAAGTGTGCCCTGGTCTGATGAGCAGATATTTCAAATTGTTTTTGGGTAATCATGGATGTCGTGCCCCCAGGCACTTTTGTGGAACGTGTTGCAGGCATCAAACTCAGAATGATTGTTTGTTTACCAAACACAATTAAGTTTATCAGTTTGAGCATTAAATATATTTGTACTGTGTTTGTTGTGTTGTAACTGTTTTTATTTATGTTTTACACAGTGTGCCAACTTTTTTGTAATTGGGGTTGTACCTTAATGACACCACTGCCTTTACGTTGATAATAGTCTGCTGTTTGCCATAACAGAATCATATCCAAAAGAGCAATACGCAAGTTTTTGCTGCTAATAGCATAACATAACCATCATTTTTTGGGTTAATGGACAGTCTGTGGCAGAGACTGATGGATGTAGGAGGAAACAACTTGTGTTGATGCGGTTGTATTCTGATGGGGGGGTCACAGAGGTCTCGGCTTAATTAAATTCTGTTTAATTCACATTGATTCATAAAGTGAAAATCCAGTTTTGACTGAACTTCCATCAATTATCTGTGAGCCATATGACGACCCTGGAACGATCAATCTCGCTCTTGTTTCAAAGTGCTCTTAATTAATACACACATGCACACGCAGACGCGCACGTTATCACAAACACATGCACACTTTTGGTTCGAGAGTAAGCTACATTACCACCTAAATTATCTGATAAAAATCTCTACTTGATGTGATCAAAATTAGCTTTGGGTATTAGAAAGTGTTTTTCATGTGTGCACATCCATACCATCCAGTTTATCTTATTCTGATCTATCTTATTGATTGATATCATTTCTCAGTGCAATCAGATTAAAAGTAGTGCAGTGTTTTATGTCTTTAAGACTTTTTCCCCCCTGTATCCTGCTAAGACAAATTCTAATAAGAATTTAAAGTTTATTTTATAAAGTGCTTTCTTTGCCTCCTATATTTTTCCAAAAACTAAATCTAGTGTAGTTTTAATTTGAACTATTAATACATGGTGTTATTACTGTAACTTACAACACCCCTGGAAGAGCGCAGAGGACTAACTATATGAATGAGAAATATTGCACAACGCAAAAAAAGAAGAAGAAGTTTAAACTTAAATCTTTTGCTGTGAATAGATCAGAAACAGAAAGTCAAAAGATGTCAAATTCTCCTCCCGCCCCGCCCCGCCCCACTGTGGTTCTTACAGTCCTTAGCTGCTTTCATTCACCAAGCGTGAACCATTGATGCCACGGTAGGTGACACGGCTGGGGCGGACCAGCACGCCGTGGCCGGGTCGACAGGTGAAGTAACGGCGGCCGCCCACAGAGCCGTCGTTCTTGCCCTTAGGGGTTCGGAGCTCCAGACCCAGCCAAAGGCCCGGGGCAAAGTCTGCTGTACCCAGGTAACGGATGAATGCCATCTCATTGGCACTGCTGAGCAGCACCTGCATGCCCACGTGGAGGCAGACCTGTCCGTCAGAGCTGGGCGAAGGGCTGGACCCTGCTGTGCTCCCGGGAACACCGCTGAGAGTACTCCAGCGCCGACGGTGAGGGTTGAAGCGACTTCTTTTTGTTGATTTTTTATTTGAGATGAATTGCGGATGCCCAGGGAAAAAAAATACAGCAAGAAAGATTTATGAGAAAAGGTATGCAGTGTAAAAGAACATCTCAAAAGTAAGTGGGAGATTGATGGCAGCTTGATGTTTGAGAGATTGATCTTCAATTCCCTGTTCTCTCTCATTCTGGCCACAACCATGCATGGGCCATTTAAAAAAGGAACCTTTGCTGACTAATACCACTGCTTCTTATCGGTATTGATTCTGCCACTTCTTAGGATGAAGTTGAAAAGATTGGGGAGGGTGAAATGTGAGGGCCGTGTGGAAATGAGGGAAAAGAGACACCTGGTAGAAGGGCTTCTTCTGCTCGTCTCCTTGGGGGTGGCGATGGCCGATGATGTGCTGAAACTGCGACGGATTGTCCCTGCATGGCAATCACAAGAGTCAAGCACTCTCACACAGATTCTTGTGAAAGAATGACTTCACAAGCACCCGCAGCATAATAAATGCAACGGCACATTTCAAATAAATCCGAATCAAAGCCTCCAATGAAGGCAGAACTCTCACCACTGAAAGGATGGCTGAGACGTGAGGAGGAGAGCTCTGAAAGGCAATCAACAGATCCATGGATCCTGTGAGAGGAAGGAAAGACAGAAACTTGTAAGTGACATACAGCAACATATCACATTAAGTAACATTTAGGCACATTCATTGAGTTTTCAACTTGAGACAATTTATTGTGAAACATTGACTCAGAGTTAATCTCAGTCAGACCATTTTGAAAATGCATGAAAAACGACCACATATCTGTCCAAGGGCGTACATTTTGTTTCACCATTAGGGGTGAAACACATGAAATAGAGGTTTGGGGGTCCTCTGCCAGTAAAATCTGAGCATCAAACACAGCTACGGCTAAGTAGTTAGAGCGGGTCGTCTACTAAATCGGAAGATCGGCAGTTTGATCCCCTGCTCTGCCAGTCCACCTGTCTTAGTATCCTTGAGCAAGATACTGAACCCCAAATCGCTCAGTGTGCATGAATAGTTAACTGAGTCACAGGTGCTAACTTGTATAGTGGCCATGACCATCAATGTATGACTATGTGTGTGTGTATGGGTGGATGACACATGTAGCGTGAAAGCATTTTGAATGGTTGGAAGGCAAGAATGATGCTATACAAATGCAAGTCCATTGATCATCCATCACATTACTTCCTATATTTTTGTGAATTTTGATGCACTAATTTGTGCCTTTTCTGCATTCATTTTTGATGCCTTATTATCTTATTTTGTCAAAATTAAACTTCACCACTTTCATGTTTTTTGGGGGGGACAAATGCACAAGTTCTAAATAGCAAGAAGAGGATGTGTCCCCTTCGTCCCCACGAAATCTACTCCTATGTATCTGTGATATTTTAGAGATAAAAAATGAATAACCTGACAAGGTCTACATTTGGTGATGGTCCCCTCTCTGTGAACAACAAGGAAAAAAGACCATTCCTGCTGCTTGCAGAGTGACTGTCCTAGTTATTGATGTGTTCTCAAGTCACTATGTGACTATAATAATGTTAGACTTCTGAAAGCCAGCAGGAAGGAGAGTGCCAACGTGTGCCTTGGGGTTAATTAAGAAAAAAAGAAGATAGGAAAAGGACATATAGGATGGCAAGAAAATGCAGGCGCTAACTTTCCAAAAGCAGCTTTTATCTCATGGAAGATGTAAACGGTGGGATTAAAAAACAGGGAGAGCAATGAAGAGATGGGAAGATAAGAGGAAATCTCCCCCCTGAATGGTGGACTTGCACTGAGATGAAGCACAAGCAGCAAAGGAAGGTGAAGAGACTGATAAAGTCTAGGTATAAAAGGTGGAAATGTGTAAATGTAACCAGCAATCCCTTAGATCTGAAGAACCTCGCTCTCCTTCAGAATAAACACAATCAGTATTTCAGGTGTCAACTGCTTTTTAAACTGTAATGGCTTTCATCCAGTTATAACACACATTATACACTTGAGGCATAATGCTGTTAATGTGCCATCCAATGAAAAAGGTCAACAGTTTTTATCCACTTGCAGAAAATGTGAGGCAAAAACAAAACAATGCCTGGCGCTGAATAACTTAGTGGCTTGTAAATATGCATGTCAGACAGAGGTTTCCATACCCGCAGGATTAGATGATCTCCATAAAGAGCCACCTTGAGACTTGACACATATGTTGAGTCAACACTTATTCTGCGTGAAGTGTGCAAGCGTGATCTTATGTGCTGCAATATCGAGGCCTCTAGAGGAATTTGCTTTTAGTCATGCACTAGTTGAACGAGTCAACATGGCAGTGGTTCCTTCGTTTGCCTTACATAAGTGAGAACAGGGTTAATGGAGGTTAACAGAGCGTTGAGATGAAGGAAGGTTTAGCCACGTACTGCATGCAAAAACATCCAAATGCTACTACTGACAGATTTAACTCATGTTAAGTTCAGTGTTAAGTACATCTGAAACTTGTATGAAAGATACAATGCATATTTGGAACCAAAGAAACAACTAATACTTAATATACAATGCTTTAAGATGGCGCTATTTTGTTCATCTACTAATTCAGCTATCCATGTGGCTCTAATAGTTTTGGTTCAGGGCTCGTAAATGCATCACGTTCGGTTCGGACAGGTCGGAAAACAGGTCAATAAACAGAAAAAAGCAGCATGGAGGCCAGTGAAAATGTTTTGGTGGTTAGATCTTGTTTATATCTCATTTATTCAGTCTCTCTCTCTAACTTTGTGCCAACTAAATTTTGAACAATGCTCAAACGCTACTTGGACGAAAACAGAAGGAGTTTTGTGGTCGTCTGTCAATGCATCACGTCTGGGTGTTGTATTTCCGTCACTGCCAATCAAAGAGATCAGAGCTGAAGCCAATAAATACCTGTGACTGCTGCGGAAACATTTATCCTGGGAGTGAATGCCAACTGTAACCTTTCCCATAAAATACAAGAGCCAGATGTTAGCTGGTGTAAGCAGGGGTTTTATCCAGTGGGAAAGGAGCTTTAGACATTGGCTGCATCTCAAGTCTCTTAAATAGCATCCACATTTCCCTCACTTGTCTCTTCCTTGTGTGGTAGTCCCTCCCACCAGGGATGCATGGAGAGACGCGAGTAAACCATGGGAGGAGGGAAGACAGACGAAATATGTTTTTGGGGAATTGAGACATTGGTTCCTCAAAACTGTCACGTAAAGCAACGTCCATTTCTGATGACAGCAGCAGCTCATCACAGCTGGATAGGCTGTTAGTCAGCTGTTAGTCATAGCTGAAGAGACTTTTGATGGAGTTCGTATCTGGACACACATAAAATAATATATATGTATGTAATAAAGACACAATTGTCACTGGCACAGCAGCTGTGTTTTCTCTCTGTTTATCAAGCATCTGCACATCTGCACATGAATAACAACCTGCGTTCTGTATTAGTACTGAGTCCTGCTCACAGGCACAGAATGCGTTTGAATTATTTATTGATTATTTACACCTGTATTTATTGATATTCTGATTGTGGATTCATTTTTTAATAATCCAGATACCATTATGGTATCTTTCAAACACTAGAAATTTGTTTTAGGTGAAACATTTCAAGAAAAATTCAAATGATGAAACTCACAAACCTTAAGCTCAGGAGTGATTAGCTTCACATGTGACTGATTGGAAAAGACGATCAGTAATGTGGTAAGTGTGTCTTGCTGACAGACAGACTCCCTCTGATTTTAATTGTCTCCAATAGTAAAAGTCAATGGGGGAAAATAACAGACCATGAAAAGAAAAAGCTGTCTAATAAATGGAGAAAGTTGTCTGTCTTTTGTTGTTCAAACCTACAATTTAGGCAGCTGATTTTGAGAAGATGGTGAATCAGAAAACAAATAAAATATCAAACTTGGGGGTGATACACTTCACTTAAATCTTTTATCTGTAGTCACTCCAGTATGAAACTTCTGTGGGTTGTTATGTATCAGATCAGTCCGATCAGCTGCAGCGTCCAGTCAATAAAATTCAGGGGCATGTCGGTCAAATTAACACTTCTGTGAAGGCAGCTCTTGTGTATCCTTGCTCATCGCTCCTGGCTCCCTAATCTTAGCTCCTCAGCAAAAATAAGAGCTTTGAGATGGTCTTCAAAATGGCGCACAAAAATGACTTACGGTTCAAGCGAGGATCGGGGAGCAAGGAAATGACAATTAAGAGACTTGAGATGCACCTATTGTCTATAGGTGAATCATCCCCCAATTAAATGTTTGTTGTTTCTATGATGCGTCACTTTGCTGTATGTACCAAATAAACACAGACTGTACTAAAACAGGTAACAAGTCTGTATGATGCAACTCTATTCACATCCATATTGTGCAAGATTTTATTTCGTTGTTAATGTTGAAGAGCATCAAAGTATTAAGTGAGCTCAGATTTGTTTTAAGTGTTTTCCAGCGCTTTCCCCTAACATCATCAAAACACCAAATGAGGAACACCTTTTGGAACAACAGTGTTCATCGCTCCAGCAGAGCTCTTTACCAACAATTGTTAACGCTGCTCTGTTTACCTCATCAGGACTGTTTATGTCGGCTTTTCCTTTACTGTATCTCCCATCTGTGTTTCAGGCACAATCTTTCCAGCTGATAACAGCTGGAAGTGGCCAAAATCTCTACAACAGTGTGATTAATAGGAAGGGAAAGCAGGCAAAGCGCCAACTGGAGATTTATTTGTCAGTTTTACGTTTCTATAATAGGGCTCTAATATTGGCCACTGCAGCATTGTTTGTTTGTTTTTTAAGAATCAACAGCACAATATGCACATACACTGCAGCTGGAACTGATTCAGAAACACAGAAAAATGATAGGTTTGTGATTATAGATACATTACATCCACAGTACTGCCTCCTACACCATCATTAAGTCCAGCTATTCTCTTCGCAATTTGTAAAACTGGGAGTAATTTCTGTGGGAGTACAAGCAAAATGGCAACTGATGTGCAGAATCAAGCAAACATCTGTTTGGATATCAAAAAAATGTCAAAACAATTTTCAAAACAGCAATAAATTAAAATGACAAAGTATAAACACTACTTGAGTACAGAACATGTTTTCACAAATTCATAAATATTTTCATATCTCTCTGGATCATTGCACTTTTCTAAAACTCAAGTCACGGCTGAGATAGATTATTATTTACTGACCTACATTATTATTATTACAGACATCACTGCTGGGTTCAAAAATCACACCCAAGTGAAATGTGTATAATTCAAGTTTTCCTGCTTTTTGGTTCTGCATGCTAATAGGTTTACTGTAATTATATGTTGAGCCAAGATATACTGGCTTGAATGCATGTCCAGAGCAGATTGCACACATCAGAGAGCTTTATAAGAGGCTGATTAGACACCTCAAGAGACGAGTGTATTTTAGCTGAGAGGATCTTTTCAAAGGAGCTCCCGCCAGTCTAAAATTGACTGGTCCCTATCTTAAGTCTCCAGCAGATGTTTCAAACACAAAACACTGCTTCAGTATCACTTTCTCACAGAGAAGGTTATTAAGCAAATTTTAAAGGCTTGGCCTGAACTTAAGTTGCACTGGTTCTACCAAGGAAAATATTGAGTGGCACCATTCAGCCTAATTCTAGTCAAAGGTATTATAATGTACCTATCAAAAATAAGACAACATCACTAATAGTGGCTCCCAGTTATCAGTCCTGTCGGGTGGACCAGTCTTGGCCCAGGAAATTCCATATTACCGTGATCAAGAATGATTTCTTTAATGATGTATTTCTCACTACTATTACAACCATTATAACTGCGGATGTCATTATTTGTCTACTTTCATTTTTTATTCCATATGTTTTTGTATTTTTTGGGGGGGATTAACTAACATGTCAATAATGAGTCTGGCGTGAAGGGCAGGGGGAGTTTTGGCCATATTGTGCATGCATGTTGTAGCCCATGTTGTTTTATGTTGTTATTTGTCTATGTAAAAACAAAAAGGGTCCAAACTGTAACAAAAGCTGCTATACACCTACATGTTGCTCATTTTATTCAAGTCTCGAGGAAACTGCTCCAAAACCCACGGACAATCACAGAGCTATTAATGATTATATTTAAATAACGAAGACACTGCATCAAGGACAGAAATGCTCAACTTTCAGCCTGGGGTGCCAAGTGGCCCACATTCATTTTCTAATTCACAATGAAAATAAAAATGATTCACACTGGGAATGTCTTTTGTACTTTGAATGTAAATAGGTGCCAAAGCACATTTAAAAACGCATCAAAACAGAGCCTGTTTATCAAAAAAGTGCCAAGGCAGGATCCCCACACCCCCATAGAGGTCTGTGCTAGGTCCTGGCTCCCAGAGCCCCATCATTTTGCAAAAGTGGTTCCCGGGCAAAGCAGGTTGAGTATCCCTGGTTGAGGAGAATCTTCTGAACTAGTCACTGCAAGTATACACGATTAGTGTTCCATTTAGTTTCATATTTTAACCCCCACATTTAAGTGATGCAAGGAACAAAGCACTCTAAAAGCTATTAAGATAATGAGATACAAACAAACTGTCACTCAACCACTGACTTTAAAGTGAAAATAGAATTCATGTCAAATGCCCGACTTATACCATATTACTTTGTCTGAAAATAGAGATGGGGCTTAAGAAAAGAAATTAAAAACAAAACAATTACATGAGGAGGTGTTGAGAATTCGCCTTAGCCCAGAGCCAGTCTGATAAAGAATACAAATCAATCAGTATTAGTACTATATATATATATATATATATATATATATATATATTGGCAGCACTCAGAGCTTAACACATAATCACTCTACTTATTTGTGTAAAAAGGAAGAAAATAAGTCTTGAAGCCTAAAAAGACACTTTGTAACCCAGTCTCCCAAGACAGCTGTATTGAGTAAAATAAATCTGGTCTGTCAGATGCGCAGGAGACGCAAATGAACAAAGCAACTGCAATACTGACTATGTTTATATGCACACTAATATTCCATTATTATTCCTAATATGACAGTATTCTGAATTTGAACCAACTAGTCAACAGTTTCCAAGGCTGTGAGGTAGAGATGCATGTCCAAAGAAAAAAAAAATTCCACATTTCTGGTCGGGAGGAGAAACTCACCTACGTTTGAACATTTTTAAAGACTTGGATGTCAGCAGGTTTGTGGATATGCGCAAGTATTGCAATGCTGACCTTTTCAAGAGGGTGGTTGATGCAATGTATAGGGGTGGGAAGAGGATGGCAGCACCATCAAACAAGTCTGCCACCAGTGGAAAACTTTGAAAATATCCTATTTTGATGCAAAGAAGCAAAATGGCACCAGAGGCTCTGGCCGTTCCACTTTTCCATATTTTGACCTGATAGACAACATGTTAGGACACATTTATTGGAGTGTGAACGGCTGCATGTACACAGGAATATTAGCCGAATATTCATTTTCATTAACACTGTAAATAGCTTAGTAGGAATATTGGGGGTTTCTTTTCAGAGTAAGGGCAAAAAACTGAATATTCAGTGCATGTAAAGATAGCCACTTTCCATGAGGGTAATCTTTAGTTGCCAGACATCAGTGTGGCTTTCATACAGACCACTTCACATACATGGCTTTGCTTCACAGCACTTACTAATGATCAGTTTATTTGTAATATATACCTGGATTTATCAAAAGTATCAGATGCAGTGAATCAGAGCATTATATTCAGTAAACAGGACTTAGGTTCTCTTCACACAGCAACTGTATGGCTAAAACATAACTGCACAAAGTGCAGTTAGAGTGTGGTGTGTTCCAAGGGTCCATTCTTGGGTTACTATTGTTCCTCATTGTTACAACTTATTTACCAATTTGTCCAACATAGTTTCTCCCATAATGTTTGCTCATGACACCACCTTGATTCATTCACAATGTGATTGTCCGTCACTGATTAAAGAAGTTAATTCTTCTTTATCTGAATGCAGAATGGTTCAAAGCAAACAAAAGTTTTCAAAATATTGAGGAATCTAACTTCATTGTCAGTGGCTCACAGACATATTGTGAATAATGCATCAAAGATTTCACTTGTGAAAAATGACGCCTCATGTCCAAGCAACTAAATCCATAGAGAACAGATTAATCATGTCAGTTAAAAAAGAAACTAAATGTATTAGTATAACAAGGAAATTGAGGTATTTTGTAGACAAAAAATGTCTGCTTACCCTTGAGTATTCTTACCTCTCATGTTGCAATACAGTCTGGACAAGTACATTTTCACATCTCTTTACAACATGCTTTTCTACAAAAACGTTTTGTCAGCAATGCTGCTCATTTTACATATTTTCTCCCCACCGGCTTCTCCATTTCAGAAAACTCAGCTTCTATATTATTTGATAGCTACATTTTCCAAAATGTATATTTATACATACGATACAATTCAAGGATGGAAATCTTTTAGATTATTTCAGGTCTTATTTTAAAATTGACTTATGTTCACTCTTGCTCAACCAGACTTATCTTCCCAAATATCATACAAGCAAAGGAAGAATTTTCAAATTAGATATTAGGGCCCTTACTCTTATTCTCATTTGATTAAAATGTTCTCATCCTTAAAGTCCTTCAGAGCAAATGTAAAAATCACTTACTACATGTATATCACACAGCGAGACATATCAATATATTTGTTCGATAAAAAAAGCACGACCAAGTACTTACAAGGCAAATGTATGCAACATTTTTAAGTATTCTCTTACATATTCCATACTTTGTTTTGAAAATATTACCCCAACAAACAATAAACACATATTCATTATCAGTAAAGCATATTTAAAGACAGGGATGATGCCGTCTGCCTCACAACTAATTGAGGTGTCATGCTAGGTGAGGGCCCCAGGCTTCACGTTTAACAACTCAGACTCCCTCTAATCACAAGTACAGAGGAGGACTTTTGCCACACAGAGGGCAAAATCAAATATGTCAACACTAGCACAAATGACACTGTCACAGGAGCTCATTAGTGTCATCAGATGTATTGATGAGGGCAATAAAACTCAACCTCAGGGTTTTCAGGGCATATTGTCAAATTCTTCAAAAATCTGCTCTGAGCTGACAAATCTGTTTTTGCCGCTGCGGTTGACCACTGGCACAAATCAACAGGGACCATTAGTCATGAGTGTAGAAACAAACAAACAAAAAAAAACTACCATGAAGGTCCAGCACTCACCTTTGAACACGAGACGGAGGAGCAAAGACGCCATGTTTTGGTGGGCAGCTGAAGTACCTCACTCCTCCCACTGATCCATCATTCTTACCACTTGGCTTGTCCAGTTCGATGCCCAACCAGAGCCCTGCATGGACAGAAAGACAGAAGGACCAGAAATCAAACAAGCTGTCAAGGGACCATTGACGGATAATTGCATTTATAATGGCCTAAGAGTAGAGATCAACCTTAAAGGAATACCTCATCACCCAAATGACCATTTCTGTATCAATAGCTTTGCCTAGTGTTTCATTAAATTCGCAAAGAAAACTTTTCTTGCATGCTTCAGTGACCGAAGAATCTAAAAACTGCAAACATTACCTAATGTACGGAAGTCATTGGGGACCACATCTAACGACAGCAAATTATATCTAACAACTCATGCAATGTAATCCAAGTCTCTTGCATCCAGGCGTATGTTCAGTATTTCCTAAACACATCGCATTACCTTGCAGTCTGCTCTTTCCGGCAAGGACTACAGGTGAAATTTATCTTGGCCTTCACTTCCAGTCCTGTCAGAGAGGGCTGACGGCCAGTTAACGCAACATGTTTGGAAAGCACTGAGCATACGACAGGACATGAGACCTGGATTACACTGCAGAAGTTGTGTGAGAGGTTCTCATCGAATGTTTTGATTAAGTTTTGCTGTTGCTAAACATGGTCCCCAATGAATTCAATACAATCACCAGGATGCTGTTCTTGGAACAGTTTTCTTTGCAAATTTAGTGTAACACAGGGTGAGTCACTGATACATGAATGGTCATTTTGGGGATGAAGTATTCCTTTAAAAAAGATTTCAGTCATGAATTAAGAAAGTAGTGTATTAGTCATCTAATGCTGGCAGTGGTAAAACTCTGTTAACGATAGCAAGACAATTACGTTTGCTGAATAGACTAACAAAATGGCACACAGAAGAGCAATCAGCTGTTGACTGAAAATGTTAACTTCTAAAAGGGTGTTACAACATTAGATGTGTGCGCCACATGAAGGAACAGGCAAAATGTTAAAAATTAGTCAATTTAGTGTTAATGTTCAGTAGTAAAAGCTGCTTTCGGTGTCAAAACGAAGTCCTCAGTGCAGTCAGGCTGAGATAACAAAGCACCGCTAGCACTGATTTAAGAGTATCAGAGGCAACTCAAGACTGAAATCCCCTCAAACATGATCCTCAGTGGTGTGAGAACATGAACCATGACTGGGCAGAACAACTGCCGAAATGTTAATGAATACTGTGAGCTGTTTTCTGTCTGGGTGTCAATGGTTTTGCTCAGCAGCAGCATTCTAATATATTAGCTATCCATGTATCTTCTGTGCAACTCAGAGTTTGCCTTTGTAATGACTTGTGAATGAGTCTGCAGTGCAGCTCACGCATGTTGAAAGGGGAGAGCTTAATAGAATTATCATATATATTGATCTACATATAACTTACTCTACAGTGATGATACTGCACAGAGGTGTTAATATTTAAACAATTTTGACATCTCCTGCTACAAAAACTAGATAATAAGTTTTCAACTTAAGGCAACCAAAGCACGTTCTACCATTTGGAGACAAAACTACCAATCCTTGATTCAGATCAATTACTCACTCGTCCAGAAATTTGTGAAAATGAAAAACCCAATCTTGAATACAAACATTATGTCTGCAAAGCTTTCATTTATAGGCATTTAAGTTCATAGTTAGCCGTATCAACTTTCTTTATGCCTCTGGAAACCTGACTCAGTCTGATTCTATCAATACAAAAAAATTAAATACTCCACTTATTTTTAACCTTGTAATGACAACAAGGTTACCTAAGATGTGCAATCACCATAATTTATTTGGTCTAAAGCCACAAGCTCACCAGTTTGCTGCCCAATTTAAAACTACAGTAATTCTAATTCTTTACATCTGGACAGCCATGATTTATTAAAAGGGACAATACATATTTTAGATAGTCCTTGACTTCCTTTTTTTGTTTTTTCCCTGCACTCTAAGTACCATATACCCAACACTGATGGGACTAAACCTCATTCAGAGACTACAGTTTGCTCCTCTTGGAGCCCCACATGTTCTTTATGAACCCTAACATCCTAACAATAAACACATTTAAAGTATGTTCATAAACAGCTGTAAAATTATTCATAAAGTCAACTGGGCAGTCTATTGAATCAGTCTCAGTGCTTGCTGTTAAATATAAAATGATTTTTTTAAATCTTTTTAACTGTGGGGGGTTTAGTCATACCTCTGAACGACAGAGTGAAAGCTACGAGACACCATGGCATTGATATATATTCATTTTGCATCATCGTAGAAATATTCCATGCAAATTAAACTTCAGAGAGCATTTAAATATGCATATGCATTATTCACCTTTCAAATAATGCAATTAACAACAATTTACAATTCACATTCGACATAGGTTGATTCTTTTTATGGAAATAAGGCTGATTACATCATTGTGCTAATGATTGCGGCAAGAGATTGAAGTGCCATCCAGATTACACAGATGATGAAAAGCAACGCCGCGAAGCATCTACCATATAAAGAGCTAATTGATGGTGAAACATCAAAGTGATTTTAACTGTCAAATCTTTGCAGGGAGAGCAACAATCTTAACGACTGACCTGGAGCAAAACTGGTCTTTCCATAGAATTGGACTACACCAGTTCTCTGGCCCACCACCAGCACCCTCTCCCCCAGGCGCACCTCAGGGCCTCCACACACAGAGCTACTAGCTGAGGGGGTTCGACTTCGAATACCTGGGAGAGATGAACAAAGAGTGTTTCATTCCTGTGATCATTACTGCTCTCTGTTTAATTCCATTGGATCTGTATAATTATTAGAAAATCCTGGAATAATGAGGGTCTTTGTTAAAGTCAGTGTTAACACAATTCAGCGTATAATGTTACAGACCTGTAGTGGTAAGTGCAGTGGTGTCAGGAGAAGAGCGGAGGGCCGGTGAGGGTGTGGTCCTGGGACTCAGGGAAGCACGCTCCCTTCGCTGTCTGGCAGGAAGACGTTGCCTTGGCAGTGGACGAGGCCGGGCAGCTGGCCCATGCCGAGAGTCCAGTGAAGACGAGGAGGAGGAGAGAGAGCGGGAAAGAACACCTGCGGTGAAATTGACACAGAGAAATTAGAGATAAGAACCACAGGGGACAGGTGATTTAAAGAAAGAACCCCTACAAGTCAAGTGACTGAAACAGAAGACACGGTCGAAAGTTAATTAATAAAACCTACTTCTATGAAGACAGCTACTTAAGCCAGATATATACTACGCATCATTCAAAAAGATGCATCAACTGTTGCATCTACGCTCCTCTGCCGTGACATTAGTTGTGAATGTTGTTATCTATTCTGCAGTCTAAAGTCACACGGCACAAGCTGTGTGCCTCCCCTCTTAATACTGAACCCACCATCCATCCATTCAAGCTTTATCAGGGACTTTTGTAATTCTATTGAAATAATGAATCTCAGCCCATTATTCATTTTCCCATTTCTTCTTCTGAATGTGACAGTGCCCATAGCACTCAGATCCAGAAAATTACCACTGTATTTTTCTCAGAAATCCAAGCAGCTGTGTCACATGATTCCATGGCAGTACAAATCAAGTGGGCTCAATCTTTTACAGTTGCTTGTCCTGTTATCGTGGTCCAATTACAGGAGAGCATGCAAAACCCCTTCAAACTTGAGGGAAACAGACAGAGGAGTGGGTTGCCCAATTTCACTTTAAAGAAGCCATTTGGACGCAGGACCTCATTAAGCCTTAACTTTCACAGACCTTCACAGGCCATAAGTTCATTAAATGCCCAACTCTTAGAGGCTAATTGATTAAATCTGTGCCAAAGTGCTGTAAAGTCAGAGGGAAGATTCAGCTACAAACAAATTGGAACCCAGAGAATGACGGGCAAAAAACTTCCTAACCTTTGGCAAAAGTTGTTTTCAATAGTAAACCTTCGCTAATGAGCCCCCAAGACTAGGCGCGCACACACCGAAAGAACAGTGGAAGCTGCTAATTGTGTCATTTCTGTTAAATTAATCAATCTCTCATTGCCTTAATTGATCGCTGGACCTGTTTATTGTGCATGAAACCAAAACACACCCCTGCAAGTATATTGTATTTTCAGGTTGAGAAAAATATCTGGAATTGAGATTTTTTTTTTTTTTTAATAATCTTAATTATGTTTCAATGACAAATGCAGCACTAACGAAGAATACAAAGTGGTTTATCAAAGTATCAGGTACAACTGATTGATAAAGCCATTGATGTTCCTGTTGAGCTGCCCATGGATGGATTATGATGTTGGATTCAAGTATTAAGGTGCACTAATTATCAGAGACAGGTGATGATTAGGAGTTTGTGGAAATACGGTTTGAACAATGTCCACAGTTTGAACTTAAGAGAGATTTTGCACAGTATTTATACAGCAAACTCTCTGCCACACCTCGTTCTCTGATGATACAGTGCATTAAAGCCCACTCAGCTGTAACTGCAGTACCTGTCTTTGTCACTGAGGCGTCTCCCTCTGTGCCCTGATGGGGACCAGGTGGACTTTTTTGATTATCAAGGGGTTTTTTGACAGATGGAGATAAACCTTTCCACCCACACACACATATGCACGCACACACAGACAAAAGAGACACAGTGACTACTTTTCATCACAGAAATCAATATTCATCTCAGTAAGGCTTCAGATTGAAAGATGACATAAATAATGTAACATCAAAGTTCTACAATGTTTGAACGATTTGAAAATTTGACAACTGAAATTGTTAAAACTTTATATTTATATTCTTAAATTGGACAGTTGGATTTAACTGCAACAGACCTTTATATATCTGTCAGTGATCATTCTGTAGTATCTGTTGAAGGACTGTTGAAAATTATGAACACAGATTGAATGGTTTGTATGTAAATTCAGTATGCAGAAATTGGGGCTGTGAATGATTTAAAAAAATTACAATACCAGTACCCTTAAAGTGATACCTATACCAACAGAGTCCTTTGTCACACATACAACAAGGCTCGGATTTACTGACAGAGTCATGCCACTTTGGTGTCAGTATAAGCTAGTTGGGTCCATTGGCTCAGTGTTGGATTTTAGTTGCTGCTGCAGTGTTAGCTCATGCTAACCGGGGAGATGCTGAACTAAACGCTTGGAGAGCGGCTCCAGGGTTGGCAGCGACAGAAAGTTTGCTGATATGGTGAGAAGTCAGGACAGCCTGGGATCAGACCCCAGGTGCAAAAAAAGATCAAATGCAGGTACTGTTTCCCTCTACTTGGTACTGGGTTATTTTGGTTGATACCCTAAAGGTATTGAGAACCAATGCCCAGCCCTGGAGGATATGCAGTTCATAAAGTTTGGAGAAATAAAGAGAATTAAAAAGGAGGAACTGAAAACACAGTGAAGCGCTCCATGAGTGGCAGAGTTAAAGGCAGAGACAAAAAAGCTACAATGACAAGATAAAACACCAAGAGCAGTAGAGTGATGAAATGCAAATAAAGGACAGCATGACATTGTTGATTAGCGATGAAACAAGAATTACTGAAAGGCAATTTTTCTTGATTGAACTAAGACTGTCTCTTTTACTCCAACACACAATAAAAACACTTAAATATGCTGAGACAAGCCTTTACACCCACACAAAAGCCCCAATGACAGTGAATACAAAAGAACCAAAAAAAAAAAAAAAACACTTCAAAAGGAATCTTGGTACAAACTCAAAGAGCATACATTGAGGAAAAAACATTTATGTTCTTAGCTAGTTTATAGCACCCAACAACTTCAAGTTTTTTACATTGTTTGTTGACTTGAATTAAGTCTACTATTAAACTGAGAAAAAGCCCTTTAGACTGTTCTCTAACAGGCAATAAAATCAACTTCCATGTATCTGAATAGATTTAAGGGAAAAATAATCATCTCTAATGAGGATTTAATCCATATATAAATCCGCCCACATAAACTGTCTCACATAACTCTCAACTTATTAACATATCACCCAAGTTTTAACTTTATATTGCACTTTGAAAAGGCATTAGAAAAATCTCAAATCAGCCCGGGATTTATGGATTGCCATTTCAGTTCACATTTAGAGGGAGCTGGGAAACGTTCCCCTCAGAGGCAGAGTTGTGTCTTTCCTTTGAACTCCAAAGACTACATTTCAACTCAGAATACCAAACATTTCTTGTCACTTGACCTTTAGCTTGCAGGGACCTTCTGGCTCTATCTATCCCGTCCACATAGTGACATTCGCTTCAAGTGAAAGAGTGCAGCACATACTGAGGCTTTATGAATCAAGCAGCGATGCTTTGTGAGCGTTGTCTCTGTTTCCTCCGCCCTTTGAGGTCTGAGCTACAGTTGACTCACACTAATAGGGGCCAGCCTGGCATTCTGCTGTGTGTTAGTCTCTGCTGGTTAGCCAGACGCGACAGTTCCACAATGACCCATCCAATCTATAGATACACACGAGCAAGCTGTCTGCACTGCCGATCCAATGGGACATTAAAACACAGGTGGCTCCCACAGTTTGGGCTAGAAAATGGCTGACAAAGGCCCTGAAAAGTTTTTGGCCATAAATTATTCTGGTTCCCGGGTTGTATGGAGGTGCTGACACACACGGCCTCACATGCGTTGCATGCCACATATACACACATACACACTCACATGCACATGCACCTTGTGATGAATGGCTGCCAGGTATTTCAGCCTGTCTATGCCCTAGTTATTAAACCCTGCTTAATTGGACTATCAATCACAGAATTCCATGGGCCACTCTGAGGTGCACTATTCCAGTCACGTCCAGATCAATCGGCCTTCAAACCCTTTGAACAGTACACCACCACAATATAGCTGTAAACCCAAGAGGGCACAAGCACCACAAAAACCTACCAAGACAACATTTCCACAATGCTCTGAGTTGACTGGACTATATTATGAGACGACATTAGTCAGGAGCTGAGAATATGGGCATCCAAGGACTGTGAGGACAAGGTCTTGTCAGAGTCTAATTTATGCATTGTCCTTTGGCACTGGTTAAGAATCCACTTTTCAAAGTATTCCAGGAAGATTATTATGAAAGCCCAGATGCAAGAAACCCTGCCATGCAGTGGCTTGGCTATTACAAGCTGGGAAGGTAGAGAAAGCCTCTTTTTGCGGAGTGACCCAGTCCCTCCATGGTGGGCTAAAAGCCCACTGTGTCAGCATGAAAACTGTCAGTACAGGGATCTACGTGGTTTCTAGAATGACTGTGTACCCACAACAATTACTATTAATACAGCAACAAAGACTTTTTTAATTTCATCAAACATATTTCTTTTCACTAAACCTAATACTTTTTATGTTGATGAAATACATAGTTCATGCATAATTAAGATTAAGTTGCTTATCAATGTACTGTAATACTGTTACGATTACCCCTTCACTATGTCCTTGTATATCTGACTAATTATGAGAGGATAATGTTAGGTTGATGTGAAGCCACACAGAAAAAATAAATAGGAAAAAACAGGCAGCACAGACTTTCAGTTATATTACTGACAATGACTGCTGTTACTGCATGTCCCTTGAGCTGAGCTGTCAGTGGGTATGTGCAGACAGTAACATCTCTTTCATCTTGCTTTCAGACCTAAAATTCACCACCTCTTTGGCTTGGTGGAGTAGCCCAGTGGCTAGCTGTAACAACCTGCAATGATCTGGTTTCACAAGCAGGGATTAATTCCCCATAAACTGGGCACCAAAAACACGTTTAGTTTGAGCAATGACAGAGCACAAATTACATTAGGCGATAGTTACAGGATTGGATTGCAATTTTTGGAGTCCCCTCAATTGTTTAGCTTTATTGCTTTCAGGAGAGTCTGTCTCCCCCTGGATCATCCATACTTCAAACTGTGCCAATGTAAGTTTAGAATCAATCCAAGGTAAATTCTACTGACAATTCACAGTAGTGCTTTTGGAGAATGCTCAGTTTAGAGGAATTAAATTACTCATGACGACTACATAAGTTAATATATACAGTAGCAGAGGGAGAGGGGTGGTTGAGGATCATCAGAATATCACACAGGGTGTGGACAGTGATTTTATCCAGTTAGTGGCAAATGGGGGACCATTACCAACAACACTTTTTTAACACATCATCCCCAAAGTAATGACAAAATGGACAAGCACCAGCCACTGTTTCTATTGATGCTCGTACTCTAAGTGTATGTCCCAAACCCCCTTAAGTGAGTGCACTTGAAGGATTATTTTTCAACTAACAATATTAGGAAGCCATTCATCAGACTTATATTGTTACCTCAAAGTGCTTGTGTTTCTGTGAGTTTAGTGTAGTTCTTCTTTTTTTATGTTATATGTAGCCTCTAATAATGTATCCACTGGTCTCCTCCAGGGGGACTATACATGAGATTACCTGTGACAGGAGGAAACAGTTGCTCCTGTGACATTTTTTCACCTGTGTTCACAAAGGTTCACACATTTCTTCGCCCTCAGGCCCTACAGGCTATTCGGTTCCACAGCCTTTGTAGTTTATGCTACGACTTGATAATTTCAAGTCTTTTTTAATTTATAGCACTTTGTGCCAGAACACCGCAGGCAAACTCATTCTTCCAAAAACTTGTGAGACTCACGCTGACGCAGATGGAGTAGTGCTCAACCATCCCTAGCTCTCTCAACAAACAGTTCTTACAATCCCTGAATGATGTATCAGGTTTCCTTTTTACATGTTGATCACATACGGCAGATTTTGCTTAAGCAGTTTTGTTAAGTGTTACGAGTCATTTGCAATTTGCTCTTTACCTGTGTTTATTTTGGAGGTGATGCGAGACATGTCAATGCGACGAGGGGGGCGTATGGGTGTAGACGTCTTTCTGGTGCTGACTTTATGTCTTTCCAAAGGTTTGCTTATCTTGGAGAGGGGGGCAAAGATTCCTGTGGAAAAAAGATTGTATACAGCATAGTAATAAGACACATGAATAAAACAACAGCAAAAGACACATTTGATATGCTAACTTGAACACATCCAATTTACTGACAATTGACAAAAAAGACAGATTTAATTTCCTGGGGTTAGATAAGGTGCCACTGAAAACCTGATTGGACCAATTAAGTCCTATAAAGTCAATAACGGTAGGAGTAATTGATGGAGCAAGTGGGTCAGTCAATGTGCTCGGCTGTGACATGACCTACCATGTTTGATTCGACAGGTGAAATACTGAACGCCTGCTACCGAGCCATCGTTCTTCCCCTCTGGTTTGTCCAGCTCCACTCCGGCCCAGAGGCCTCCAGAGAACTCAGTGCTGCCACAGAATCGCAGGGTTCCAACCTGCATGCACATAATTATATACCACAGAAAGTCAAAACAGATATAAACACAGTGTGCGAAACAAAAACCAGACATGAAGTCAAAGAACTGGCCAGTGCACCGAGCAGTGTGTGAAATCATTACATCTTCATCCATGCATTATGTCAGGGGCAGAAACTCACAACATTTCAATGTGCATGTGTTAACTAAAGCAGCAGAGGAGACAAACAATTAAAAGGGAAAATAGAAATCAAAGCACAAGACTGTGCCAGAAAGAGCGAGAAAGATAATAAGAGTTTTGATTAGCCAATCTCTACAACTTGGCACAGTGTGATTCTGCTCTCAGCGTACCACAAAAATCTATTAATGGCTCATTCTTTCACAGCAAATTTCCGACTGGCCTAGAATTAGTATTTTCTTATCGTCTACATGTTTCTGTTTGCATCTACGTGTAGGTGGTCTGGATGGCCATACAGCAAGGGCTCACAGCAGACCACCACAAAAAAACAATTACTCAGGTGTACAGGGATTTAAGGGCCCTGATTAGATGGGAAGAAGTAGGACTGATAATGGTGGCCAATGGTTTTCTTTCAGTCAACATTACTGTGTAATCAATGAAGCAAACTCTGAACAAAAGCTGATACTGAACATCCATGATGAGTGTAGTTCTGTTGAACAAGCAATCGTCAAAATACTCTTGGGTCCATGTTAAGCTCTCGATGGCTGGCAGCACGTCAGTAAGCATTCCTTGACTGAACTAAATGAAGGGTCAAGAACCACAGGGCTGCTTTATGTACAGATGGACGTGTCATACAGTACAATATAATGGACCTGACAATTAGTCTTTCATGGAGAGACTGGCAATGAAAAAAACATATTTTACAGTACACTATACTTATAACTCAAGTTGGAAATGCTAGTTGGAGCTTGCAATTTGAAAGGCAGATGTGTTCGAAGGTTCTTGTCGCGTTAATGCTTGCTGCTTTCAATTTATCCTTACTTATCCTAGTTATTTTCACTATTGCACATTCCCTTCAAAATGTGCGCAGAAAATTGCCATGCATGGATGGATTACTGAACAAGCTTACCAGGCACAGGCCCAGGGGCCCAAAGTAACAGGCCCCCCTCAGGCATTCACCTGCAAAATGTCACTCAAATTAACCCGTACCGACCAAGAAGAGACTAAAATGACCACAAAGATACAAAAAGACCACAAAGCACTGCAAAGAGACAAAAAAAAAACTACAAAAGGGGCAAAACAACAACAAAACCACCAAAAAGACACAGAACGACTGCAAAGAGATGCAAAACAAACAAGCCCAGGGGCCTATTGTCTCATAGTTCACCTACACTGCTGTGCAAGTCATAGAAGATATCGTAGACTAATACAAAACCTCCGCCACTATGCACTAACACCAGCAGCATCATCATGTGTAAAGAGCCAACTGCCTTTGATTTATCTGAAAGGTACATGTAGAGCACCTACATGGTAAATCTGAAAAGCCTCAAAGCTGGTGTTCACCTTGAAAGACAGGTGGAGCGAATTCAGATACGCATCCCTGAGCCAGGGACGACTCGCTTAATAAGTTGTTTTCAGTCTCAGAATTCACACTTCCTTACAAGTGTTAAGAGGTAGCTTACTCTGACCATTTCACCGTGTTATCTCTTACGGCTGTACACTCAATGAAATTGTACAATTTCAAAGCTCCTTTCAAATTCATTAAAAACCTCAGCCCAGAGAGTACAAACCGACACACTCTGTTCTAATAAGCATAATTTTTCAGGATCTCTGTCAAAAATTTTAGAATGATTAAAATGTTTTATGCCACAGGTGTCAAGAAGTACCACTGCACAGAAACTGTACCTAATCTGTTATACAGTGAGACTGTGGGACTATGAGCACACTGTGGCACTGAGATTACTTTTTAAATGGTAAAGATGGATGTTTGACTCTCAGAGGCTGATCCAGTTAACTTCTCCAGAGCAGTAGCACTGAAGTAATATTGAAAAAAGCAGCTTTGATATGGTGCACTGGGTGGCAGCTTGGCCAAAAGACTGCAAGAGGTAACTGAACATTATTATTAAACATTTAACTTAAGACTCAGAAATTATGTACCATCATGTCAACTGGAAGTTCACGTTTTACAACATGAATGGTTTGTGGTCGCTGCATAATTGGGGTCTTCAGTCCAGTCTATGAGGTGACATGAAGTGTAAAGAAGCTCAACCTCATTTCCTTTAGGTTTTATTATGAATATCATTATTCGTCATTATTCATTACTCTAGTAGTAATCTTGTCACATGCTTACAGCACCGGCTCAAACAAAGTTGCTGAAATACCAGTATGCTGTATGTACCAGTATGGTGCCAGTGCAAAAAGTACAGGACAGAGCCTTAACATGGAAAACCTTAAGTGTGTCTATGTTTGGAGAAGGAATGTGGATTAAACAGTTTCCAAGACAAGCAAAGGTCGTCTCATTTTTTTCACAGAAATGGCTGGGAGACCACAGTTTTATTCTGTGTTTTTCTAACCAGTATTGATGCACATATGATAATATTTGATGCCACTATTGTGACACGATCATGATGAAAAATACAACACACTAGGCAGGAATATGAAGTCGGATGTTTTGTATGAGTGGTGCACCTGCAAAGACTAGCAGTATAATTAGTCATACTGTGGATTGGAGTAACCTCAGACTTTGCTGAGTTCATGTGCCCAAAAAAGTTCCAGGCTTTTGGTTACATTAATCTCGTGTATTTGGGATTCTTGGCAGAGACTGAAAATGTCAACGTTAAGTGCAAAGTCAGCTGCAAGTGATGAGAGAAAGGATGTCATGGAAATTGCTCAACTGAGCACCTGAGCACGTACTCGTTAAGTTGAAGCACAAATGACTTCAACAGAGGTGTCTGGTTATTTTGTGCCACTGGCACCACAGTGGATGTCTCTTTCACGTGCTTTGTTAGATCACTGGGCAAATTCAGGGTGAACTGGGCCCACACAGCCAGCCTGATGGCTAAAGGCACATATCAGTTATTGGAAAAAGGCCGGTTTTGCTCAATTTTGCACGGATTTCTGGGGTTTTCATTGCATTTTGAAGCAGGAGCGCTGTGTAGCAAATTGTCAAAGTCCAACTGTGGCATGGACATAGTTAGAAAACTGTAAATTATTGCACCTATGGGGCTTAATCTCCACCGCTTTCAATGTGTGCTTGTTGTCAAAAGGATTACACATGGCTTACACCACCACACTGGAGCTGGGTGGTGAGGCTGAGCAGCCACACTTAAGTATTTCTTTGCATTACAAAGCAAAAATGGGCAAAAATAAATTGGTTATTGGGTGAATTTCTTTGCCTAAATTCACAGGTAAGTTCTGGTTTAATAAACTGAAATGTCACTGTGGTGTTAAAAAAAAAAAAAAGAAAGAAAAAGAAAAGAAAGAAAAAAACTGACCAACATCAAAAGCTTAAAAAAAACCCAACATATAAACGCTACAGTATCTGATGCAGCCAAAGGATAAACTGTTCGCATTATAGTTCATTTTTAAAACTCATACTGTAATTACAGGGTGACTGGTCAATAGTGGAATAGACTACTTCACTGTATTCCTTTGTTTACACTTTATTTATCAATTTTCCAACACTTGAGCTGGTAATGCTTTTCACTGTTACAAAGAATTAACCAACAAAAAGTTAAGAGAAGAGGAAGATCTACAGGCAAAGAAGGATTTGAGCTTTATAAAACTCCTAACACTGCTACCATACATTTAACAGAATCACAGTAGGAGCTGGATGAACTTGAACATGCTCAGTTCGTTCTGGCATATCATCAACATTTATCTGTCAGACATAACCCTGAATGCTGGAAGGATGCCAAAAGGGTGTTGCTTAGCAACTGGAAACTACTTTTTCTTTGTCGAGGGCTGAAATAATTGTAAAAAAAAAAAAAAAAAATTAGCCAAAGCTTGTCTTTGTTTAGGATAAACCACTGCACAGCTGCATGGCACTGATGCGATATGGCTGTAGGCACGATGCTGATTGTGAACAAATCCCTTTCATGTGTTATTGCTTTACAGGCCATTTATGTTGTGCACTATGATATTAGGTACAATTGTTAGTAGATTGCAGTAGGTGTTTGTAAGACATATCAATTCAATCAATAATCCCGTGGAAGGAAAGATCAGTGCGTTCTCTTCCAGTTCTATAAAAGGATGTGGCAGGAATTCAAAACCAACCATTTGATGCACATAAGCAAAGAAAAGTCTGCTCAGTGCTGCTGAGTAACTGCATTTGTGCTATGTGTGCATTAGTGAGTCTGCTCTCCCTCCTGTAATGTCTCTGTAGTGATACACAGAGAAAAACAATTTTAATGTGAACACTCGTATAACTGCAGGGACTGGGGTTCAGTCCCCAGTCTGTTTGCTTCAAGTTTAGCCTGGATGAGAAGCCAGTGAGGGATCACATTCTTGTCTCTGTATTAGTGATTCATACTGGCTGGTCTGGCTCCTGTACAAAGGGATGGGTTGGAATTGTATGAACCTCTCCACACTTACACTATGCAGGATTTTCCTAACAAACAATTAATGGACTCATACAAAAATAATCCCTCTCCATCATCACTTATGACCCACTAGAAGTGTGTGTGTCTTCTTATTCTGTTGTGGTTCTGGACATTTATGGGTGCAGAGCCTTCAGCCATTAGGTAGGTAGGGACTGAATCAAAAGGTAGCAATCAGGTAGTAACAGCACACCTAAGAAGAAGCTACGAAATCAGACGCACTTGCAAAAACAATGTAAATATGGCGAGGCAAAATGCCAAGCTGACAAAGCCTGTTCCAAACAAGAGTGAAACAGGGGCTGGATTTCAACTTCACTTTAGCTAGCAAGCACTGAATGAGAGGATGAAGAGCAACGCAGAGTTGGCCTGTTTTCTGTTGGATAGGTAGGTGCCGCCCAAGCATTGGGTTTCCTTGCCTTGTAGACAGAATTGTCAGCTTGTTACACTGTTTCCATCTTCAGTCCAACATTGCATCCACCCTAACCAATTTACATGGGAGAGGTGTATTAGATTTTCTCTAACCAATCACTAAAGTCAAGTCAAGTCAAGTTTATTTCTATAGCACATTAAAAACAACCTCAGTTGACCAAAGTGCTGTACAGGCAAGGAAGTTAAATACACAAATATAAATTAAATAAATATAAACATCCCTCTCTAAAAACACATGATAAAATAAAACAATAAAACGTAATAAAATCACCAATAAAACCTCATAAAACAAATCAAGATAAAATAAATAAATAAATAAAGACTAATGTTTCCGCCTAAATCTATCATATAAAGTCCACTCTGATGCGTGGTGATGCCAGCATATCTGTTATGAGAGAGTTTTAAGGGTGAAGCAAAGCAAAGTAAAACAAACTACGACATCAGGGCGATATTAAGAGGACAGCTTGAGAACAGCTCTTGTTTACAGTGCTCGCCATTGCTGTCACTGTTACTCCTCATAGGTTCCAGCTTACCACTTGACAACACTTGATAACAGAGTTAGTCCCAAGCATGGCGTTGACTGGCTAATCAAGTCCCACCGCAGCGGTCAGTGGTTGTTTTTTATTTCAGCTGAGACACCACTGTTTCATGTCATGACGGCAGATGAATCATTCAACTCAAACTCGTTAGACTGGGTGGATTCAAAGCTCTGGACCCTGGCAAAGACTTTTCCATTACAACAAATTTATCGTTCCTAAAGTAGGAAAGTGGCTTGCAGTGTTCGTACAAGCAGTGTAGGAAAGGAGAGGCCAAGCGTGAATGTTGCGTTTACGAACAGTAACCAACAATTCCTGCATAGTATACCTTTCAGCCCTCTCAGTGAAAAATGCAGGTAACACTGATGTTTACTCTAAGTGTGGAGCTCTGTTAAGATGAGCGATACACTTTCACTGTTGGTAGAATGCAATAATCGCAGCACTCACTCACTGCTGCTAGGCATCAGTTTATTTCACAGAGGTTCTGCCTGTAACTAGAGAAATGTACTCTCATTTGAATTCAGCTAATCATCAGGTTTGGAAACATCTACTGCATCACTTTGAGATATGGCAAAAGAAAAAAAAGAATATATGTTTTTACATATTAAGGTAAGTCTGGAAATGCTACAATCAAAGGATTAATGAAGATATTCATACTTGTTGCCTTTTGATAGTGACCTTACCACACACCTTCTGTCCAGCTATCACCACACGGTCACCTAGTCGGATCCCCATGCTGGCAAGCTGTATTCTGGCCTTATCGGAGAGAACAGGAAGGGACTGGGCTGGCAATGTGAGGGGCAGAGGGGAGCTGGGTCTGGGTAAAGCCTGTCTCAATAGAGTCCGGAGCTCTTTGGCCACAGCGGCTGCATCCGCCATCTCCAAGGGCATGTCGAGGGGGTCAGGCACCACATCTGCTGGGCACTGCCCTTTTTCATTCTGTAGGAAGAGACGAGGAAAAAGCAAAGATGATCGATGATAAAACGATGAATACAAAGTGAATTTCATCCAACATGTTTTTTGTTTTTTTTTAAATTTGCCAGCATGCCAAGAAAATGTAATATAAATGATCAATATTGATAAATATCAAGTGTGGTATCAACCTCACGACAGGCTGCTTGGACATCAAAAAAATAAAACTTTTATTTTTGCTTCCCTTATCAAAAAGTTTAGTTATCATTTCTGTAATGAGGATGCTGGGCTTAACAGAATCTTTAATCTCATCTCTGCTCCCAGAACTAAATCCCCCCTCTGTGTGTTTCAAAGCAGCTGATCAGCAGGCACACAACATGGAAGTTTAGACAAGTGAATCAAAGAGACCAGAGTCAGGGAGAGGTGAGACAGGCCGAGTCAGCAAGCCCTAGTGTAAGTGAAGTTAGAGGGAGACAGCGTGACAAAGGAGGGGACCTCTATCTGCACCACTGTGCTGGAGTAACTGAGGCGCACTAGCGTTTGCCATCCCCTCCAGCAAGAAAATGACTGGCCTTTGATAAACATCAAAAAGGAGCTTGTCTTTCATTACCAAGGCCTGTTGTTCACATGTTGTTACACTGAGCCAATGTACACACCACTTAATCTGTAACAGTGGCTTCAATGAGTCTGTGCTGCTTTGTGTGCGGCCTTTTAAGACACTATTTTACAAGACTGGTTCAAGGAAAGAAATCTTCAGTTCATTGTCGACTCGTATACTTTTTTGAAAGTGTATTGAAATGGGTTTTTTCTTTTACATAATATTCAAACTTCCAGACTTGCAGACATGTGACAAAAGGTTTTGCCAACTCCACAGAGGCCATACACGTACTGTATTACATTTGAGGATTTAAATTCACACCAGGTTAGGAATTTATAGGAACAGTTGGACAATTAAAACCATGCCTTACGGCAGCCCTGAAATTGATCCTGTACTTGTGGAAATGATGTTGAATTTTTGACAACACCTTGTCAGAGAGGTGATAGTGAAACTCTGGGGTCTATTTTGAGTCTATACTGCAGCAAACAGCTAATGGCTTGTCCACTATTAATTAATTACCTGCAGAGGACAGAATATCTGTACAGTGTGATCCAAAACAGGGCAAGGGGCAAGGCTAAAAAACCAAACAATGAATAGCCATGACTTCTGATTGTTTTTGGAAACCACTGACGTTGTGTCCTCTGGGCTAAAGAGGAAATAGACCACCTATACTGTTACCAAAGTTCAAAGGCAGATTCTGTGATGTTATAGAGGTGTGTTAGAACCCATGGCATCATGGGTAACTTGCATATCTGCGAAGGCACCATAAACACTGAAAGGTACATACAGGTTTTGAAGCAACATATGCTGCCATTCAGACAACGTCTTTTTCAGGGACATCCCTACTTATCCCAGCAAGACAATTCCAAGCCACATTCTGCACGTTACAACTGCATGGCTTCAAAGTAAAAGAGTGCAGGTACTAGACTGGTCTGTTTGCAGTACAGACATGACTGCCATTCAAAATGAAGCACAAAATATTACAATGGAGACCTTGGACTGTTGAGCGACAGAAGTCGTATATCAAATAAGAATGGGAGAGAATTTCATTCTCAAAACTTCAGCAAGTGCTGTCCACAGTTTCCAAACGCTTACTGAGCATTGTTAAAAGAAGAGGTGATGTAACACAATGGGTAACGTATTCCTGTCCCAACTTTTCAGTAATGTGTTGCAGGCATCAAATTCAGAATGAGTGTATATTTACAAAAAACAATCAAGTTTATCAGTTTGAACATTTAATATCTTGTCCTTGTACTGTGTTCAGTTGAATAAGGGTCAAAAAGGATTAACAGATCATTGCATTTTGTTTCAGAGTGTCCCAACTTTCTTGGAATTGGGGTTGTAGTTTAAATAAAAGTGAATTTCTTCCTAAAATGCATGGCTGACAGAACTCAACTTTGATTTATCCATTTAACTTACAAAGTCATAGCATACTGTAAGTCTCCAACAACACTTGCAGCATCAGCATAAAGCTCATGGGAGCTTTACCTACCAGCAAAATTTGATGGGGACGACTTCACTCTGCCCACCAAAAATCCAGCACATACCAACTTGCAACAGTGGCTCACTTTAAAATGTGAAACTGGAACATTCAGGCAAGCAATCCACCACAACAACGTGCTTCTAAATAAAAGTATAATGAGTTGCCATGGTTATTAAGCCATTAGATCTGAGGTAATGGGAGCATGAAAGGCCAGCAACATTTATTTTGACATCGTTTTATAAAAAAAAACTTTGCTCAAACTCAAGGTTTGCTGTGATGAATCTCTGCTGCTGAGCCAGAGAGGAGAAATGTCAAAATATACCACTTCAAAGTCTGACCTTAACTCAAAGGGGAAAGAGATTTTTAAGGTATATTATGCAGGATTTAAAAAAAAAATAGACTCATACAAAAGAAATCCATCTCAACCATCACTTATGACCCACTAGAAGGGTGGCAGTGTATGTATCTGCAGAAAGCCTGCCCTCTGCCTGTATTTGATCATTTTCTTCTTATTTTGTTGATGTCGGGACGGTCCTGGGCACAGTGTGCGACGAAGATCGCAGACGTGGGGCTGAAATAAAGCAAATCGCCAAGCAGATTGAATCTGAGATTAGCTTTCACTTTCGCTGGTGATACAGTGTACAGAAAGTAGTCGAAAATTCCTGCATAGTATACCATTAAAGCTGGAGTGTTGAACTGCCCCTCTGGCAGTGAGAGTTATTACACAAATACTGTCGATGTGTGCCTTTAACGCATAGCTGCAGGTGAGCTCACCGCATCTCCCCAGCTATCTGGAGAGCTCTCTTCAAGTCTTTATTTGACTTTAAACCTTTCTCTAAATGCCAAGTTTCTTTTTATCATCTGGAACATCCTCCCCAGACTTCGTGAACGCTTCTTAGGATCCCCCACTATAGCTTCTGCCATAGTCTTAGCTGCTGCTCTGTCCCTTTGTTCTCTCAACCCTTCCCTTTTTAAATCTTTTCAAAACTGTCATATATAGTATCAGAGGAAAACTTATAAGTCACACAATTATAGAAAGCAGTGTGGTGACAAATAGGAAAAGACAGGGAAAACTAAAAAAATCGAATGTAAAAAAACGACAAAAAAAAAAACCCAAAAAAACAATTAATCTCTCCCCTTTAAATTTTTGCTGGTTGATGTAAAATACATCACTTCCAGATCACCTGCTAATGAAAGCTGCTACAGACACCTGACATCAAAACTCTTGTTTACTGAGAAATACAGAGAGCTTTCCCTGGCAGCGATAGGCTTCATCAACAGTGTATGATCTTGTTTGGCAAGGGCTTGACTGGAACGAACGTTCATTTATATATATAAAAGTCCTGCACTCCAGCTTAAAAGATGCTTTTCTCTGTGTGTCTCTGCATTTTACAGTGTACTCTCTTGAGTAATAATCAAATTAGTCTAATTAATGCTATAACTTTGATACGACCACATGAATAGTCTACTGTATACCTCAACTAAAATAGGTTTGGTCACAGGGAACATATTGGTTCTTTCAAACGACCAAGAGGATGACTAGGGGAAAAAAGAAATAGCAATATCAGCACTTGTATAGCAGATGCAACATTACTCTGAGGCTAATAAGCAACAGCAAAGACTTGATGAACCTTAAATAATAAAGCAGACAGAAAATAATATCCTCCCAGTGGAGTTAAACTTTTGCTTGGCACAATAAGGAACACATTCCTCTAACACAGAAGATCTCTAAATAAAAAGGTAAAAAAAAAAAAACAAAAAAAAAAAACAATCTGGTTAATATCAACCAGCCTTTACATGCTCTCCAAGCTTGGCATTCACACAATAAAAGATATAGAGCTTCTGTACTCATCTTTAGGCAAGGGAATAACTGGATTATGGTGTGCAGTGCTTTAGTGACCTCCAGTGGGAAAATTAATGCACGCAAAGAACAGGCACCATTTCTGTTCAGAAACAGCTTTAATGCACCTGGAAAAAAAAATTCTGTTCAATATAAACGATTATAATGGCACACTAAAGCTCGCAAATTCTAGTATGGGTTGAAGCTTGTGCCACATCCCCATCTACTGGGAATCTGCTGTACAACCTTCTATTCAAGGTAACAGTTGATCAAGGCTGCCAGCAAACATCTCAACAGAGGCTTTATATGACTTGAGAGGCACAAGGCAGACAGACTGAGCACTGAGAGGTGTTCAAGTGGTAGATCTGTGCAAAACATTTCTGGTAAATTTGTATGGCAAACAGTTGCCTTTGAGGTTGTGATCTGCCAGCTGAGTCAGAAAATGCCAAAAAGAAAATGTGAAACAAAAACCCTACAAATTTGAAATGGAATAAACGTGAGGCCTGAGAGAGCAACTTAAAAGCTGCAATCTGTTACATTTAACAGAGCTCAAGGACTTGCTTTTACAAAGGTCTCCATCACATCAATGAAATTCTGTAAAAGAGCTTGAATCACATAAAAGAGGCTTTGTAAATTTGATGGTGGGAAGAGTTGTGGGAGTGAATTTTTTATTTCCAGGGAGTCCTGACTGATGACATCTGTGAGCAAATACAGAGGGTGTGAGGAGTATCACGAACACCCACAGTCTAATGAAATCCAATATAACAGCTGTAAAAAAAAAAAAAAAAAAAAACACTTTTTGCTGAGACTGTCAAAAATGCTCAATAACATAGCAGTTGTTTTTTTTTTAGGACTGCAGTTTGTGCTGTTGTATTGGACTGCATTACATACGGTGATTTTGTAGTGCTAAATAATAAGTCATTTAATTGATTTGCAAACTGATCAACAGGCTCTCGAATGTAGGGATTTGTTTTTTTAATTTACAGCATTATAAAGATAATACTTTTGGGTTTTGGAAGGCTGCACAAAACAAACAAATGAATGATGTCACCTTTAATGACACAGTTTACTGTATAAACTTAATAATCAACTTAACTTAAAGAACTAAGAGAATAACAAACAATTCAAATAATAATTAGCAGCCGGAGATCTTAGTCCTGTATTGTGTTACCCTTTATAGATACAGACAGGGGGCAGACAACAATGAACAACCACACTGAAATATGCTGTATATCCAATGAAGAAGAAATAATCAAGTAATGTGTTAGACAGGATTATGTGTCACACAAGTAATAAATAAGCCAAAGCAACCAGAACACACTTTAATGAACTAAAATGAACTCATAATGTTGCTCAACAAAAAGAAAATGTATTTTCATATTTGAGAAAGAAAAATATGGAGTCATTAAGAGTGACTGTGGGTCACGATACTGTCTCTCTACCGTTTTCAAGTTACAAACATGCTCATCAGCAGTAAAGATAGCAGAACCTTTGCGTGGAGCAGCAGTGAGGGCTTGTAATTTAAAGAGATGTCAGGAGAAAGGCAGTGCTCTTGTGATGGTTAAATACAGAAATTATTATTTAGGGTTGTGCAAGAACAATGTAACTTACCCTGAAAGCAGGGTTGGCTCCCAGCTCCAGGAGACATTTGACAGCTGATATGCACAGGTTGGACGCAGCGATGTGCAGGGCGGTGCCAAAGTCAAAGTCACTGCAGGTGGCATCTACCTCTACAAAAAAAAAAAAGGAGTAATCATGAGGATTTTTCACACTTAATGAGATGAAGCATTTTTGACCATCACTTAAACTCCCACCCCTGCAGAATTTGTGTAAGTATTGCTACATTAAAAAATGAACTCCATCACACTTTGTACTTGAAACAGATTCGGAGAACAGATTTACAGCTAAATTTGCCAGACTTGATTTGACATGATGATGGCGCTGGGTCCAGCATGACAGCAGAGTTGTTGGGCTTTTTTTAGACTGGAATCTCAAAGGTGTTTAATGAATAGACCAGAAAACAAGATGTCCTGGTTAATTAATGTAAAAGAAGTATCACAATACAGAGAGTTTATCTGTGAATCAGGTTTACTGAGTTTAAAGAGTTAACTTAGATTTGCTGAGTAAAACCCAGAACCGCAAAACCTCAAAACTGCAGCACAAGCTGACGGAGAAAATACATCAGTAATCCAGATACCTCAGCTAACCTGCACCTGGAAACAGATCCCAGGTCCATTGCTGAGTCGACTCGTTACAGCATCTGACAGCTGTTATCAGGGCCAAAGGTGGTCCATACTGCAACTGTGACTGTGCAGAGGGCCCTTCTATTTTTCCTGGTCTCTCAGATATTTATTATATTTGCATGCTGTGAGCGGGTCTGTGATGTTGCCCTATCAAGTGTTTACTACAATACTCATGAACAAATTAATCAGCTCCTGTTGTTCAGTAGCCACAATCACTTTCCATATTTATCATACATATCTGGTGAATCTAAAGAGTGCACTTTGGCATTACTGCTTTCAAATGTACACAAGCTGAATATGTATCAAGATTTTATTTTTCACAGCTAATAACCAGTAACAAATAACCCCTAGCATATAACCATAAAGGATCATTTGATCTCCCTAGGGACACGTTTGTTATATAAGGCAGATTTTTGATGTACAATGCTAAATTGTGATAAAATGAACATATTTCTGCAAACTATTAGCTGTGACAACATTTACATACATACAATAAAACTATTCATAATTGTGTACACTACATGATTTGGCCAGTAAATTCTGTTTTCAGGTGTTGTCTCTCTGCTAACTGCAGCTCAACCAGCTGTTTTACTAGAGGAGACAAACATCACGTGTTGTATCACAAGCACAGTAATGTCCACAGGCTCACCAAGACTCACCAAGCCTGGACTTAAAAAAGCATTAGTTTTTAATTCTTATGTAAATAATTTAAATCATAAATTAATAGGACTGAACTGCAAAATACTGCAACACAACAAAATATAATCTATTACAAAAACCTAGCTGAGCAGCCTGCTATAAATGACCAATATATGAGAAAAGGAATAGTAAAAAACAACATTTTAAATATTAGGCCCATACTTTAACAAGCATACCTACATAGCAGTGTTTGCCCTGCAGGGATTTGACCATACATATGTGTGTGGTGACAAGAAAGACATCAACACATTCCTATCTGTGCAGTATTCATTTGCTGAGGCAAGCTTTGGGTCAGGAATCTTCTTCAACACAGGCTGCAGTGCACAGAACTTTTCCTGATATACTTTGTTGCGCCTTGGCTCCAGCATCATCAACAAGGCTTTATCTGGTGAGCAGTGATTTCTATAAATTGGACTCCATACTTGTGTGAAATGAGTGATAATTAAAAAAACATGTAAACAATCTGCAGTAAACCCCTGCTGTTGCTGTCCAAGTCTATCTACCAAGGTGCAACGTCGTCTTCTGTATCCAATGTGTTGCCAGTAGATACACTCCAGAGCAGTACACTGACATAAAAGGTGGACAAAAGTTAGAAAAACCTTACCACATACTGTAACCTCTTTGACTGACATCTACAGCAAAAAACTGAATGTGAAAATAAAGCCAGGCTGCATTGCAGGGATGTTGGATTGGACTGAAGGTAGCCACAGTGGGTACACCTAATAAGCTGGCAACTCAGTATGTGTACCACAGGAAAAAGACAAATTACTCAGGCCTTAATTGCCACTGCAGCTGGTTATGAAAATAGAAATGTTTGCCCTGTACTGAATGCCCCTCTCTCTTATCTGCAGCTCTGCTCTCACCTCCAGGCTGGGAGGCCTGCAGCACCACCCGAAGAAGCTGGGGCACGTCAAAGTAAGCAGCATAGTGCAGGGCCCTCATGTTAGTCCATCGTGAGCGAAGGTTGGGATCAGCACCCAGGGCAAGGAGCTGGCGGGCAAAGCTGGCTGCTGTCTCTGCATCACCTGAGGAACACAGGAGGGATACAAGTATATATGTGTGTGTGAGTGTGTGTGTGTGTGTGGAGGGAAGATGTAGTAACAGACAGTATGTCATTTCTACAGACTGTGTTCAAAGGCCCTGACACATCAAGCTGATGGTCGGCAGTTGGTCAAAGTTGGACAGTTGGTGAGTGTCTGCCACACTCACTGGTGCAGTGTGTCCGACACTGTTGCCCCTTTACCCCCATCACCTTTTTTTTCCCCACTGATTCAGTGTGCTGAATCGGCATAAGCAACAGCGAAGCCCGTTGGTGAATAAAAACACTCTGATCGGCAGCTCAGCACCCGAGAGGAGAAATGGAGGGAGTTAAACCAAAACAAACGTGCTACAAATGGTAAGGTCTTTCTTCTTTAGTGATTGAGCTCTTAACGATTCCTGATGGTTTGTGTGATTGTTCACTGGCACACAGTAAATATCCTTTGTTCTTTCAACACCGAATTGTTTTTAATGTGCTAACTGGCTAACTAGCGTCGAGACAATGTTCCAGTTTCCCTGAAAGAAATACTTCATTCTCAAAGTGATCATTTGTGTATCACTTACTTAGCCCATGCCCCCATGGTCAACGAAGAATCCAAAAACAGAGAAAATTCTTGATGAATTGAAGTCAAAGGGTTGTGTGTTTAACAACAGCATATCAAATCTGTTGACAAATTCTCACACAACTCATGCAGTATAATCCAAGTCTCATTTGACCAGTTGTATGCTCAGTACTTCCCAAATACATTTTCCTTACTACTTAAAACGCAATTGAAAGTTAAACTTTGCTCTCTTCAAAGCTAGACTCCACTGACAAAAAGAGTTATTTTAGCTCACTGAACACCAGTGCTGCCAGCCTCACGCTGTCTCCATCAGTTAGTTTGTGTTACTGTGTGATTTGGGCGTTAGGTGGGATTCAACAAAGTAACACAATAACACAAACAAACAAATTGATCGAGGCAGCAGTACACCAGTAGCTAGTGTGTTCAATGAGGTAAAATTATTTTTACAAAAACACAAAAAGTTTCAGTTCCCAGTCAGAAAGGGCTGAGTGAACGACTTGATAATTGAGACTTGGATTATACTGAACAAGTTGTGTGATAGTTTGTAAACTGATGTTTTGATGAGGGTTGGGACTCTAGGATTTTAACGATTCCGATTCCTTACCAATTCCTTAACAGTCCGATTCCTTACCGATTCCTCTTACCGATTCCTACATTATATTCATTATACTTGCTATACTTAAACAAGTATATAATAAACACAAATGCAATCATAAAATACAAAAACTTTATTCTAACTGTTGCACAGTACAATTAGATGAAAATACACATTTGTGTATGGTGTGTATTTCAGATTTAGAGCCTGTATCATCTCCCTGAGAATATGTAACAACAAAAAGTGATTCTCTGATTTCTACAGTAACACTATTACCTTAAATTAACCACAGCAATGTAATAAAAAATACTTATATGCATTCATGTTTGGCCACTGTTATTTACGTGACAACACCTGAACATAACACACACAGACACACTGGCTGTTTGCTTCTACTGCTCCCCTCGCTGGAAGCGGACCTCCCGCCGCCAGCCTCCGCCTTGATTAAACGCTGAAAATAAAATAAAAGAGGGAGACAGGTGTCTCCTATTTTATCTTATTTTGTTATATGTCTTCCCTCCCCTCGCTGGAAGCGTCGGACCTCCCGCCTCCCGCTCCCGTCTCAAACACGGAGGTCTCCCTCTCCGGAGCACCAACGGCACATGCCCAGCCTGTTAAATAGCCTGTAACCATGATAACTGTGTGACACAAAATCAGTGCTTTAGTGATTAGATAATGTCGGGCTCGGTCAGAAATGCACATGACAATCTAGGAACCGTTTGCAGGCACTGTTATGCCAAATGTGATGGAACCGGTTCCGGAACCGGAACTTTGGACCCGGTTCCAAAAAAGAACCGGATCCGGATCCCAACCCTAGTTTTGATATAGCTTGCTGTTGTTAAACAAGGTCCCCTATGAGTTCAACTCAGGAAGAATTTTCTCTGTTTTTGGATTCTTCGTTCACGGTGGAGACATGTGAGAAAACCATTTTTTTAATGAATTCAGTACAACATGGGGTGATTTATTGATATACAAGTAATCATTTGGGGATTGAAGTATTCGTTAAAGGAGAAATATGATGAATGGCAGAGCTAACCAGATCATACAGGATTCTGTTCAGTAGTCAGAGTAGCAAGATGAATTAACACAAAGACAAGACAGAGTACATGTGTATACACTTTCACAGTTCAGCTGAGAGTGTTTATTCAACACCCTTGTTGATACTTACCGATGCCTGGGGCCCCGGCCTTGCAGCAATAGTGCAGGAGGCTCATATCCGTGAGACCGTCTCGATCATTCACACCACAGCCTCTTTTTAGGATCTGTACAAAGACAAGATCTGCATTGTGTCACTAAGGACACTAAGGACCGCCAGTGTCACTGTGCAGAAATATTAAAGTGATACTCGGAGGGGGGGGGGGTGTCTGATGAATGACAAGTAAGCTGGGCCTCTCATAACTCTGCTCACCTTTAAATTTGGTTCAGAATTGTTGCGCAAACTGACATCGAAACGAGGCATTTATTTCTCAAGGGTAGCAGTTATTAAGTGAGAGTGAGAGAAAATAATCTCCTGCTTTTACCCTTGAGACAAGTGCTTCCCTGCACAATTTACTGCATTGCAGCTATTTTGTGTAACACTGCGTGGAGGTTTGGGGGTGGTTTGGCTGAGGTTTATTTTATTCTAAAGTATTCTAGTGTTTTCAGTTATTATAGTTTGTATCTAGCATCTTCTATTGACATGCGAATAATTCAAATAGTAGAGTTGTGAACAGTGACTTTTACACACAGAGAAGATTTTGTATCATAGTTCATAGACAATAAAAAATGCTGGATGGCGTCACCTCATTGCCGATGAGGTCGATGTTCTTCTGGACCTGGGGCACCCACTGCCTGAGGACAGCGAACAGCTCTGGTATGGTGGTGCTGGGATCCAGAAGAACCTCCTTGCACTGTGGCTCACTGGGGTCAAAGAAGGAGAACTCTGGAAGCGGTGAGATGACAAAAATGACAGACACACACTTTAATTGTTATGTAATTCACCATGAACCTTTCAGGTGGGAACTCAAAGCCTCGTTTTTCTTTTCACCAGTGTACGCACGTGAAGAGAGCATGAGTGAAACTCTGCAGCACAGACATACATTAACTTTCTGCAACACACCGCTCAATCGATTCAATCAAATTAGTAATCTTGGGAAATGCCCTTGCTGTGCTTGCAGAGGCGAATGAAATCAGATGTGACAGCGGATGGCATGCCGTGAACCAAATGAAGCATTAGAGAGCCCGACTGAGGCTGAAAACAAATAGGCTTGGCCTTTCACAGTGAATACCAACGCTTATAATTTAACCAGCATCAAACCTTTTGCTTTTGCCTTACTGACTGCATTACATATAAAAGAGGGTCAATTTGAGAGCCATTTGTGTGACTAATGACCACATGATTTCATTCATTAGATCCTGGGGATGAAAAACTGATTGTATGTCAGCACTCCATCTTATTACAATTGATGTACTGATTACCTGTTTAAAAACAAATCAATCATTTGTTAAGCTGTATACAAACACATTGGACTGCATGAGATAACAAAAACTAAAACTAAAATATTCACCTATTTAAAGATCTGAAAGTAATGTGTTATCTTTGTGTTAACTTAAGCCATCAAACTCTGTTTTAACCACTCACAATTAAAATGATGCTGTGATATGATTGTAATAATAAACGATGAGCAAGAAATAGATATCTGCCGTTATTAAACTGAAATCATCGGTCAGCACAGTTATTGAGTGCAGTTTCAGGACTTTGATATCTCACCCCGTCAGGATAATCATCATCATCATTGATTATTATTACCGCATGAATCTTGATTAGGCTCACATAGCCGTGGACTAATCAAACACTCAGCAATCATAACTCACTGATAAAGTTTTTAGTATGTCGTCAGCTGATCATTATTTTAACTGCATGGTCAAAAATGTTCCTAAATTCCAGTCATAGCCTTGAGCTGTTACAACCGCAGTCCATTAAGTACTGCAGTGAGCATGTTAATTCACCTGAAATGTCACACAGCTCCACTGCATGGATGTACCAAATGTGTGCATGTGTGTGGATCCTCACCACAGTCACTGGGCATGGGTGCGGAGGCCACCTGGTGGATAACCGGTCGCTGATGGGAGGAGGCCCAGCCCAGCACAGTGTGTCCCTCAACAGGCTCTGAAACATCCTCCTTTGTCATCTCCCCCTCAGGGCCTGTGGCAAGAACAATATTAGAAGACCTATTCTGAGACACAAGTTGGTCTAATTTTTACAAAGCAGTCAGAACCATCCCACTAAAACAGTGAGCTTCTCAATTTTCCTCTGAAGGGAGCCTACATAACTGTATATTACTCAGAAAATTGGGTCTGAATAAATCTCAAGGTGCATTATACTGGTTAGATAAAAATATATATAGGCAGTAATACATCACAGTGCCAACAACCTTAATAATGTTTATACTCATGTTAGTCCTCCCGTGATTCTGTAGTATATTGCAGCATCCAAGTGCAACACTGAAGTTGCAACTATCACACAGTACAGGACAATTAAAACTGCAATATTATCATAATGTGATGCTGTGCACATTTCATACAAAAGGAAGAGTGACATAGCCTACATACTGAGGTATAATGTGATTATGTGCAGTATGGCTATACATCTATACCTGTGTTTCTTAAATGAGGGTGTGGGTACCTGAGTTTTTTTTGTTTTTTTTTTTAAATGTGAATTGAAAAATCATTCATGCACAATTCCTAAAATAATCATACTAAAATAACTTCAATAAAATGTAAATGTAAGCTTGAAAAGCCACATTTTATATTCATTTTTTTTTTAAAAATGCAATCATCAATTTTCTAAACTGTCACTTGCAAAAGCACACGCAATAACATTCCCGTTTAGGTTTGTGGGTTCCTACCAAAAATGTTTTGCAATAGAACAGGGGGTACTTGGCTAAGAAAAACAAATTAATGGGAGTATATTAATGAATAATGCTTAAGAACAACAAATTTAAACTGTCAAACCAACAAGATCATCTGATATTTAGGCCTAAGGATAACAGACAAGAAAGTCTGCTTTTGAGTCAAAGAAAATTTCCACTGCCAAAACAACTAAGCTTGTGTGATGATTTTTAGTTTTTCTACAAACTTTAAAACACATATAGGTTTATGGTGAATATGTGCTTACCTAGCCTCATCTTGAAGCACTTTATAAATTACACTTCAGACATTATAAAAATGGAAAATACGAGGCTGGGAGGCTGGGCAGAAATATTAAGAGGTTGAACTACTGTACAAGCACAAACATACACATAGGCCTAGGCCTGGAAAGGCAACACTGAGCCTAAAAGCTTCCAAACCAACCAGCACTCACTGTCATCTTCTCCTTTATCCTCTTTCTTGTTGATCTCCATGAGAGCTTCCCAGTCCACCTAAGCTAAAATCAAGAGACACAGACTGGGTCCAGCAAAACATCTAACCAAGCTGCTTCTCAAAATAACCCAAGCAAGAACACAGACGGTCCCCCTCCTTCTAAATATACCTTGTGATCCCCCTCATTCCCAGGTCCAGTGGCTATTTACAGCCAGCTCTCACTCCTGACTTTCCCCAGCTGTAATGTCACTCTCACTTTCCAGTCCTGTGCATGGCTGACCCCGCTGCCACCTCATCTGACTAGTCAACCATAAGACCCACGATGTAGAGAATGTGTCTGCAGGGTGACAGTGCAAACAAACACAGCGTAAAAGGGCAGCAAAGTGGTTGTCGTGATTAGGACAACTGTCCTTCACTGTAAAGGCCAGTGTCCAATTCCCCTTGACGGCAAGCGCCCTGCTAAAGGCCTCACTGGCATGAGACTGAATCCCTACCAGCTCCAGAAGAGAGGTGTAGCTGAGCCTCACCTGGGACCTCTCCGCAGAAAGACATGTTTTCTGTATTCACTGCACCAGTACAATGGACCTTTTTCACAGCAGACATTTTGACTTGTGTCAGTAGAAAAAGCACAGGTGAAATTGATAACATTAAGGATGGCTGAGTTCCATTCAGTGTCCCAGTAAGCTAGTAACATTTAGCCAACATGGACAATACCAGGGTCTCCCCTAAGTGTAACGCAGCTGTCATTAGTGTCATTGAACACACCTGTGTTGCTCCTACTCTGACGTGTCAAAATGTCTGCCGTGAAAAAGGTCTATGGGGTTTCAATATGTTAAGAGAACTATGCATCACACTCTAGAAAATATTGCTAGAAGAGAAGAGCAATGGGGACAGTAATAGGCATTTTTCACAGGCTTGTCAATGTGAGAAAAGCAAAAGTGTTAATAATAACATAAATGATTGCTCTGTTCTATTAAGGTGACCTGGAGAGCCATGGCAGAATGACAGTGAGCCTGCTTGTACAATACCATGAAACTGAAACAGCTAAGTGGAACCAATCATCTTTTATTTTATCATTTACACCTGTGCTTTTCCTACTATGGCATGTCAAAATAGCTTCTATGAAATAAGCTGATTGTATTTCTCACTTCATAGCTAAATATTTGATTTACTCCGTCCTTGGGTAAAGGTCTACCAACCCAACAATACAGTGTTGTTGATGCTAAACAGTTTTAATTCCATTAATATTAAGTCCAGTTTGATTTCACATCATTATGGATTTTTTTAGAATGTAAAAGAAGAAACTGTTTCATGTTAAGAATCCACAAAATTTCAAGATTATATCATAAAAAATACATTAAATCAGGGTTATTATCACATGGCCTGATGAATAATTAATTTTAGCGACACTGGGATCATTACGTCATATATTGCAGTTTTATATGCAGTCAAAAATGTTTACATCACCCAGCCTTAATGTCCGAGACAATGATTTAAACATGTCTGTTACACTACTCAGGAACTAAAATTTGATAGCATAAAGCCTCAAGCAGAAAGGATTCATCGAATGACCTGCAGCAGCACATGTACTGACTAGATGTTTTCCATTTAGCCTTGCAGAACAAGGACTATAGGGAGATGTTAGAAGTGTTGTAATCGTTGACAATGCAGTCTCCATTTCTCTAAGAAAAACTGGAAAATACTTCAGAAGTGGTCACTAAGTACATGTACTATTTTACAGATGGTTATTGCTTGAAACATCATAAATCGCACACCAAGCTCAAACAAGACACAAGCATGAACTAGATTTCAGTATTTCTAATGCCTGGGCTGATCTATGTCAAACATGGAACATAAACTGTAATTTTAGTTTGTTCAACATCAACTTTGATGCTGCTGAAGAGTGAGCAGAGATATTCCAGATGCCTCTCTGAGGTCACTGTCCGTCTGTCTGTCTGTCTGGAGATTAGGACTTTGCAGTGTGACTTGGGACAATGGCCTACTTCTGCAATAAGCCTCTCCTTGTGTGCCTGACCCATGATGTCACCCTGCTCTCATTCTCAAAGCCAATGCAGAGACAATACTGTGACGTATTTCAAATGGATAACTCAAAACATTTTGGCACGTCCACTGCTTTGTGACTCCACACGTTAACTATACAGTTTGTTGTAGGATTGTGTCAGTGCATACATGTATTATCTTAGAACCATAGTTCACTATCAAGATACAATAGAAGATTAAAATGTGAAAACAAGCTATTAAAAAAAGAATACACTGAACTGTGAAGTCTTGGTTTTGTTTCAACATTTTGGAGCTGTTCATGTTCACTTAAAAGTCCGGTGTATAGGCATCTATAGACAGAAAAGGTAGCCTATAACTATGTTTTTATTTGTTTATAATCACCTGAAAATAAGAATTGTTGTGTTTTCGTTACCTTAGAATGAGCTGTTTAAGTCTACATACAGAGTGGGTCCTCTTCACGTGGATGTATAAAGATAACTGGATACAGCATTGGAGGGCCCCTGTTCATTCCTATGAAAGTATCTCAGTGGTGCACAGAGCCAAAAAAGCTTGATTTCCACAGCACAAATTACCCCGATTTTCTGCATTAAGGGGCCTGTTACACCCACAAACGTAACAACAGCCCACAAACGTAATAAACCACAAACGTAATACAAATCTGCAGCTTTGAATGTAATAATCCCTCAAATGTAATAAATTTCCCATTAAATCCGTATTAACAAGAGGCAGAATAAAATAAAATAAATCCAATTAAACAACATATTTGCTGCCACAGAGTAATTCTGAACTGACAAGGAAAGACCAGTGTGTGTGTGTGTGTGTGTTTCTGTAAGTTATTTCTAACTTACTCAGAACGCTGCTTTGTCACTTTCTGACCCGCCCCACCCGACCTGCGGGTTGCTTGTCAACACACGCATCACTATTGGCAGGTGTATAAGTAAACAAACAACAACAACCACAAAGATCATTATTCAGTCTCATATTACATTTGTGGGAAGTTATTACAGTTTAGATTTTCACCTTCCCACATATGTAATAATTTCCTTCAAATGTAACAGTTATTACATTTGCGGAAAATTGTGTGTTACGTTTGTAGTAGGCAGCTGCTATTAGTTTGTGGGAAATTTATAACATTTGAGGGATTATTACATTCAAAGCTGCAGATCTGTATTACATTTGTGGTTTATTACATTTGTGGGCTGTTATTATGGTTGTGGGTGTAACAGGGCCCATAGAGCAAGCGCACAGGAAACTTACAGTGCATGAGCAGCTAACTTCCAGTTTAACCATCCGCTAACTTGCATGGGGATAAAAACTGTTAAATCATGTAGCTCCTCAAGACTTTTAAAATGTTATTGGATGACAGAGATAAGTCTGAAAGTGAAATGAGTCATTTCTGGGGCAGGGTGACGCTCAAAAAAAATGTATCAACTGATTTACAGACGTCTCTTTTACGATGCAAGTCTATTGTAAAAAGTCTTTCTGGGCACCATGACATCACATGATGGACCTGGAAGTTGTAATTCCACATTTAGCCAGTATGTAAAATTAACTTCAAAGCCAGACACTGTTCCTGGGGGCTTACCTCTTCCACAAAGTCTGTCATGTTGTTCTACAGTCGACCAAGACAGGCCTTTTTCACAGGAGACATTTTGACTTGTCATAGTAGGGAGAGCACAGATGAAACTGATAACACTAACTGTAGTGACTTGATTTCTACCAAACAAAAAACCTACTGCTACCAAGACCTCAAACTGACGCGCCGTCTGAAGCGGCTCCATTGAATGAATCGGAGTCCATGCGGTTGCTCAAACATAGATCATTTATTTGCAACAACTGGTCCATTTAACAATATAGCCTTTGTCGACCTAAACACACTTACACCATTATAACTTGTAGGCTTATGTAAAACAAACAAAAGGCTCAAAGTTAGGCCACTAAACGGTGGTCAGAAAACTGTGTGCTTCTCCCGGTAAGCAGCACACCTGTAGAGTAATTAACTCTTCCTCTACTTGTACCTTCACAGACACCATTGTTTACACACCACCTACTGTGGAAACCAGTGACCCACACATTATTGGACACAGATAAAAAAAAAATGGCTCTAACACTAACAATGACTTTGTTCCATTAAGCTATTCTAGTGAGCCCGCGTGCACAATACCAAGGCTTCCCCAAAGTGGAATGCAGCTTTTCTTACTAAAGACACGTCAAAAAGTCTACAGGGAAAAAGGTCTATGGACAAATCAAACACTGGCTAAAAGCAGGGCCATTCATGTTGTTGCATCAGCCACCATAGTTCTCCAACAAGCTTGGCACATGAGAAGTTTCAGCTGGTTGCACTCTGCAACCTCACTGTTTATGGCCTACCACCACTACCTACAACTAGGTGTGACACTCCAACACAATGCTGGCATAAGTATAAAGCAGCAAGGCTAACAAACTATAAACCTCTGTGTAATCCTGTAATACATTAAACAGACTATTTGTAAATTCTGAGCATTTCCTCTATTCGACATTTACTTTTAGAAAGTGGCATTAATAGACCCCAATGCTGCTCACTGCAAAATGCCACTAAATTCTCCACGCTGGACCTTTAATAGACAGTTTCACAGGAGACGTTTTGACTTGTCATAGCAGGGAAAGCACAGGTGAAACAAATTTTGCTAATGATGGCTCAGGTCAAGTGTCCCAGTAAACCATGATAGTGAGCCAGCAGGCACAGTAAGAGGACCCTGAATGTAATGCAGTCAGTTTTAATGTTAGTTACGCCTGAGCTTTATCTGCTATGACGAGACAAAACATCAAGTGGAAAAAGGTCAATTGAATATCATAACCTCAGAGTACCTACACATGAATGGTCCAACGACGCAGGTGTTTCCACTTGTCCTAATTAGCCACCTCCTGCAACTCCCAACATAACGTTAGCTCCACCTTCGTTCAACCTGAGGAAGGGTCTTATCAGCCTGACTAATTTAAAACACCTGTGTGCATCCCACTTATTTACGACCTGATAACTTTTACTAGTTATTCACAAATAAATACACAAATATTGTTCCACTGTTGGGCTACCCATTCCCTTCATCAGCCCGAATTTAGCTAGGATTAACTAAATTAGGCTACTGTTACAGCTGAAGAGGTCGAGCTAACTTGCTCAGCAGTGACCACTCCCTCGCATCATAGCTTTGCAGCACTGAAGGCTGCTGAAGCCACATTAGCTTACCAAATGCCCTGACACTTATTTAACTGGTTTCTTATCAACTTCGGCTCTTAACACATCTGGTATTTCTCCTAACATTTTAGCCGTTGGAACTGTTAGCCGTTGCTAGCATATGTTGTTAAGCCGGCTCGTACTCAGAGAGCGTTAAGTTACAGTACACTGACGTTACATCGTATTTATTTCAGTCCATGCCTGGTAAATATAAGCAGCCACACATTTCATGTTCATGCACTGCGGGAAAAGTTGCCAAGTGAGATGAAGTGCCCTCTCTAATGTTCACTCATGTTAACGTTAGCTCCTCAGAGGTAATGTTATCTAGCACAGATACTGGGCCAAGCATACTGACAGATTAAAATGCACTTCACGACTCGAAATAGAAATAAATATCCTGTTTAGCTCTCGGTACACAAAAAAATATTTGTATTACCTTGGCCTTGCTGCTCGTTTCAATTCACTCATGGGGAAATGACAAGATAGTGATAAGTTAGCGGATTTAATTTCCGTCAATTCTCACTATGATTTAGCTACATAGCTAAGCACATCCGGTTTCAGCATTCAGATTTCAGAGTAAAAGTGTTTGTCGTGCTTTTCCGGTCTTCAAAATAAATGTAACAGATATATAGAAACTGATGAGAAGTTTCACAGCATTGTATTGTTTCGATGAAAATAACATTTTCGGATTAAATTTACTTTAAATATTTTAAAAATGTCCATATATTTGAAAATCCTGAAATATGTGGATTTTCTTCACAAGGAAACTATTTCTGTACAATTATATTACTTATTTTAATGGTTTAATTTTAATTGGACACATGATTTGTTCCACTGAATATGGACACTTACTTTGATGATACATTAATCTCTGAGAGCATGTGTACCCAAATAACCAACAGAAACTACTCACAGAAAATGCAATGTTATATTTGTAAGTATGTGGAACAGAGGTGGACTGCACATGGAGATACTTTAAAGTCCAACACCTACTATATCATTTACCACGGTCAGGGGGCACCAAGTTTACACACAGGGACATTACTCATCTTCCCATTCAGCAAATGGTCATTTCACAGGGTCAGTAGTGTGGGATGCTGGGCTGTAGACACTCAGTGCTATTTCATCAACCTGAAGAGCCCTCAGCATATACTTCTACCTCTATCTAAGACCTTGCACTTTGCTGGTTCAGATAAGTCCCAGTGGTTCAAGTTTGGGGCAGCTTAGAACCATTCATCCTTTCCTTAACACCAATCACTTTTTTCATCCTCTGCAAGAGCAGGTGTGTCAGCATGAGCGATGGAGGGAGAAACAAGCTGGTAGAGGTTGTTTTTTAGTGTTTGTTAGTGGTGGAAATAGCTTTTCAAATGATGGAATTAAGAACTCTTGGACATTAAAAAGAAAAATAGTTGATAGCATGCACAATGTGCTTCCAAATATTAAACAAATAGGCTGATATCACAAGTCATAGGCTAAACAATGCAACATAGCCTTCCATCTTTGTTGCAAGCTATAGAAGCAGTAGTGTATTGTAATGATCTTGATTAAATTTATGTTGAGCATGTTTTGCCTAAATTCATTGTGTTTGGAGGACGAAAATCAGTTTCCCACTTGATGTAATGGTAGGCTAAATACATATATGTAAATGTATTTTTACTGGGGGAAAAAAGTTGCACAACAACTGTGCAACTCTTATGGACATACAGTGTCTGTATAGGTGGTATACAGTGTCTGTATAGGTGGTATATATAGTGTAGCCTGTATAGTGTTTATGTTATTTTTTAATTATATTTCATCTACTTTGTATTTTTATCGTATAGGCTGCTTATCTTATCACTCAATCACTTTTTATTCTTGCTTGTGACTCTTAAGTTGCTGTAACGTGTGAATTTCCTCTTTAAGGGATTAATAAACTCTTATCTTAAATGTGGTTGAGATGTAGGCCTACTTACACTTAGCCTATGTTAATTAGGTCCTGTTTACATTTTATTGTGAAGTAGCCTCCTGTGTGCCCCCTGCTCGCCGTTTCCATGGAAACACAAACAAACCGGCTTCAGTACAGGCAGTGATTTTTCTTCACATACTCCGCTTACCTGACGGTAAACCACGATTTCAACCGAGCTACCAAAATGGACTTGAACAATGTCAGGCGCGTATCCTCTGCAGGTTACCGGTTACCGGAGCGAGCCAACGGGACCAGGCCGATAACGACCCGGCAGCCGGCAGCAGCGGCGGACAGGACGCGCCAAGCCAAAGGAGACGCGGTGTCTCCGGAGCTGAATCCAGACAGGAGGGATCCTGTTAAACAGGACCAAGTGTGGAAAGAGATGGTGTGGAGTGAGAGGAGAGGAGTGCGGGAATGGTGAGTGTGACACTGGATAATCTAACTGTTCTGGCTGGGGAGGATAAGACTTTATTTCTGTGATGGTGATTACAAGCTAAAATCTTGGAGTGTAGTGAAGTTATGGCAGGTTATATTAGTTTATAGATCACTGAAGCTTAACAGACTTAACCAATACACCATGGTCCACAGGGAGAAGAACTGGAACTTCCTCAGGAACTATGATCAGATGGTAAGACTAAACGTATGTGCAAATTTCACAAATGTTGTTGTGACTCCTGTGAAGTGAATACATCTCTTCTAAACACATTTTCTTGTGCAATATCCCTGAATAGCCTATATTTACATGAATATGCTCAAATATCTTTAATGATGTCTCACTAACAGCCTGACAGTCACACTAAAACGTGCACGGAAGATATGAAAAATACTGCCTATTCTTGCATAGACTTAGATTTTGCGGGGATGCAGGGGGCATGTTCCCCCCAGTATTTCAAATGTGCATTTGTTCCCCTCAATAAAAACATGAAGGTTGCAGAAAACTTTTATTTTGACATAATTAAGGACATTACCACCTTAAAATGATGAACAAAAGGCACAAAATTGTGCAGAAAAATTCACCAGGATGCAGGAAATTATTTAAAATTCAAAATTTGAGGGGTCCAGCACTCTCTCTATCCAACGTTGGGATGTGGCTGTCTTTTGTACTGTTTTTGGTTTGGGTACCTCCCTCAAATTTTGAGTTTCAAACAATTTCCTGCATCCTGGTGATTTTTTCTGCACAATTTTGTGCCTTTTGTTCATCATTTTAGGGCGGAAATGTCCTTAATTATGTCAAAATAAAAGTTTTGTGCAACTTTCATGTCATGAAGGAAGAATCATGTGGCTTGAAACTTTACTCTGCATTAAAATCCTTCTAATTGGGAGCTACTTGGGGGTGTGGACTTATTTGTTTTTTACTTTGCTGGAGGTACCCAAGCCCCACATTTCACATATGTCCTCCTTTTATGTTGTAGTGACACCTATGCCCTCGTGTCTTTTTTCTACAGCACAATATTTAACTTTTTGACCATAAAAACTGACCAATGATGCGAAAAAGTTTGCATCACTGGTTGTTTATTTTCATTTAGAGTCACTCCTTGTAAATTCTTTGAACATCAAAATTAAGTAAACATGTTTAAATACTCAGTAGAATATAATAGATGACAGTATTGTAAAAAAGCATCCTATGTAGTAACCGATTACAGATAGCTAAGTCGTATTTGTCCCTGATGAATTGAACGTCAGCTTCATCTGTAGGCCATTATACAGGTGAATGTGTCTATGTGACCCCTTGTGTGTTTGTAGGGCCAGCTGAAGTCAGAGGAGCCTTTACCCAGCTACGTGTCGCTCTTCTCTGACCGCGTCCCCAACACCACCAACCAGATGTTTGGCAGCAGACTGTCCACTCAGCTGGGGAGTGATCTGGTCAGACTGGACAGGCTGTTACTCTGGTCTGGAGGCAATCACAAGCGCAAGCTGGATCCAGAGATGCTGCCCTGCTAGACAGCTCTGAAGATGAGCCACTTGTCATCAAGACCTCTGCACATCAGGGTTTTCTTTTTGGGAATCTACAGACTGCATTGTCTTTATGTGGAGCTTCGATGATTATAAGTTTGGCATGGTGTGGCACTCATCATAGCTCAGCCTAAGTGAGTTTAGATTCCATGTTATTTTTCTTTTTTGATCATTTCACTGGTGATACAGACATATGAAGCCATATCAGTGAGGGAGTCAGGATTAACAAGAGAACAATGTTTTCTCTCATACATCTGCTAATTCTTCAAATATTTGATTATTTCATATTGTACTTTATGTCCAGAAATGTAGTCTTTTGTTTGGGTACTTCTTAGCGGCAGAAAAGGTTACATGCAAGAGTAGACTATAGAGTTAATGTAGAAGACGATAAAGACAAGTGAGAAGAGAAGACACCAGCAGATCAGATTCATGTCATCCGAGCTCCGTCAGGTGTTTAATCAGATACTTGATAATCTAACAAGATACCTGATCAAATTTGGATGAGAGAAAGGTTGTATCACCACTTCATTTCTTTGTGCACTCAAATTGAGCTGCACAGACAAACAAAAAAACTTTAGCATACAGTTTAAAAGCAGCTCCTTACTTACCCATGCTGCAGGAATAAGTCTATATCTTATATCTTATTTTTGGTGTTAAATTGGTTTATTTTTTTAAAATGAAATGTTTAAAATAGCTGTTACATATTGTCAAATGTTTACCAGGACCTCTAAGCCATTGTTCCACGGTGGAGGAATTACATCAATTTATTTTTGTGTGATTTTCACAATGATGTAGCTTACACTTGTCTGCACTTTATGTGAGCAGCAGCATATCTCAGGTTGTTGTAGCCTACTGTAGCAGCTCTAAAAGGCCATTCTGTATATTGTTAAGTCATCATAAATCACTGCCCCTTTGGTCTAAATTTAAATCAAAATGTTGGTCCCCAGTTTATTTGAGAAATCTGTACAATCTGGAAGTTAATGTCTTATTGCAATAAAGATTTTGCATTTTAAAGTTTGTGTGTGCTTAACTGATTTTGTTATATTTATAGTATTAAATAATATGTCATGTTAAATCAGTACAGAAAATATGATGAAATTAACAGGTGTAAATTTCTAGGGGGGCGCTGCAGACATTCCCCCCTCAATATTTAGAACATGTGCATTTGTCTCTCCAATAAAAACATGAAAACTAGCAGAGAACTTTTCCTTTGACAAAATTAAAGGCACTTACACCATATATTGATGCAGAAAATACACAATAAGGTGCAATATAATCCACCAGAACACAGGAAATTGATTGTTTGATGCTCAAAACATTCTGGGAGAGGTCCCCCAAAACCCATTGTTTCATACTGTATGTGCCCCTGCTTAGAGTATTTGAGTAATAGTGCCTCAGTGGTTTCCATCATGTGACAGCACAACAGACTGAGGACTTTTGTCCTAGACTGTTGAAATGCAGACTCGCTGAAACGAGAGGACAGGAAGAGGACACACCACGGTAAGTTTTGAAATGAGTTAACTGAGTAACTTGTGAGCACAACGAGCCAATCAGCTTTCAGTGTATGTATGCGGAAGTGGGAAAGGATGCCGGCTGACGTGAGAAACCGCCAAGTTCACAGAGTTATAAAGAAAATCGAACATCTTAGCCTTCAAAATAAAAGTCTTCGTATCTTTCTTTGGATACAATTTAGACAAAGCAACTCTTTTTAGAGTTGCAGTAATTTGAAATTTAATTTGATTAGATTTCTTATTTTTAGAACTACATATTCCACGACACTATTTGAAAATAAGCGTCACTTTCTATTATTTTGAAAGTTTAAAACGGAAAGCTTCACTAAATTCATCCATCTTGACACTGGTGACAGCGCAGCAGCATCTGGCTTCTACATTTAGCAAAATCCTGTCAGACCTAACAATTTAAAGCTCACCATTTGTCATCTCCATCAGTAATAAACAATGCCGGTCGACACATTGCTACATGCCGCTAATTTCAGCACCCTGTTTGTGTGCATGGTGCTGAAGTTCCCGCAGATTTTTACACTGATGCGAGCGAAATCCACGGCTGGAGTCAGCCTCAACAGTCTCCTCCTCGAGCTGATCGGGTATGTGAGTTTTAAATACTGTTATCGATCTGTGAACTTGTGTAGAAAGACAACGGGAACAGTGTGATAAAGTATGCAGTGCATTACTTACGATTATGCAACTCTGGTGTAATGATGTTGTCTTCCATTTCGTCACCGGGAACACCTCGGGTGGGGAGGACCCTAGCTCCAAACTCCATTTAAAATGTTTGCAGTTTATTACGGTCTTGCTTAGAGGTGAATGTGCGACTATCTTTAAACTCAGTTTAAACCTGCTATTGAATTACTAATATGTAATGGTCAGTTCGGCATACTTTTGAACTACCTCTACATGTTTTATTTAAATAAAATGTTATAAAACCTATATTATTGCTCAACCATCCTCACTGCCCCACTGTTTGCCTTTGGTGGGGGAAATGAAGGAAATGCACGAGCACATCCTCATACATAGTGATTATTTGGTGCAAGCACGAGGATGTAAAGCCAGTTTCCTTTCTAGATTAAGAGTAAACTAGAGGATGCACAGTAGAGATTGTCTCCAGGTGGATCCCTGACCGAGTTTTGAGGCACACAGCTGAAAAGCTTTCTAATACAAAAACCTAATCCCACTGTGAAGGCTTAACACTAAACTGTGGTTTCTTCACAGAGCTGAGGATTTTGGGCAAGGACATGTAGCCTCAATTAGGTGTGTGTATCCTAACATCTGTGTGAAGGAGTGTGACATCTGAGGATAAATCAGTGCAGTGAGCTGGTTCTTGTGTCTGAACAGGAAGTATTGACACAAGCAAAGCTAGGAATAACTCTGCCTCTAAATTTACAGTCAGTATTACATGTTGGGTTCGAGGAGATATTGCCAAATTATTTTTGATTTTTGTGGCTTTTATAAAAGTTCTTTTCGGATCTTGTTTAATTTTGGGTCTGTAAGGATGTATAGTTTCTCAATGTCTCTCCCTGGTGTCTGGCAGTAGCTGCACTGTTCCACATGTCTCCACTGTGCTGGTGAGCGATAGCCTGCTGTCACTGTGCATGCTACTGTGAAATAGCCAAGCCGTAAAGCTGCACTAGGTGTGATTGTCAGGTAAAAAATCAAAGCCATTTAACAAATATATTCATCATTCCAATTGCTAAGGGATCTCCGGTGTTGCCGTGGTTGCTGTTGGGAAAAACCAATATTTACACAGCACATGACCACATCTCAAGGTGCAATACATAATATTTTATTGCTCCGTGGTAAACTATACAATGCCTTGATTAAACTGTATCTGCGGGTACTGATTACGTGATAACTCTAATAGCTGCGAAGATTTCTGAGTTTTAAAACTACTTTCCAGCCTGTCTCAGAACAAATGTAGCTCCAACCTTTTTGCATATAAAAATATATTTGCTCCTCATGTTAGTTTCAAGCCACTGTAAGTTGTTCATCTGATGATGTGCCATAACCTTGTTCAGATAGACGCTGAATAAAATCACTTAGTGGCACTTGATGTAAATGTGAAATTAAATGTTTCATCAAGTGCAGTCAGCAAGAGATCTTTTGTTCTGTGTGGAGAAAAGCCTTGTGCAGCTTTAACTTGAATTTCCTTTTGATTGTTTATCATCATGGCAACTTCATGTCACATCAGTGCCTCAGCCAACATTGTGTCACGATACAGGGGTTACCAGTCAATACATTTCGATATATTGTGATACTGTAAGCAAGATGGTGTATTTGAGGGGTTTTTTTTATCTAATTTTAGGAAAACTGTCATAGTGTGAGGGACACATCACCATGTTCATAAAAAATTGTACTTGTTTATGCATCAGAGCAGTGGGATCTGCATATGTATTTGCAGATCACTGGCACCACTACTGGGGCGGCAGTAGCTCAGTCCATAGGGACTTAGGTTGGGAACTGGAGAGTCCCCGATCCAAGTCTTCGTCTGGACCAAATATGGAGCATGGACTGGTAGCTGGGGAGGTGCCAGTTCGCCTCCTAGGCACTGCTACCCTTGAGCAAGGCACTGAACCCCCAACTGCTTGGGGAGCCTGTACAAGGCAGTCCCCTCACTCTGACATCTCTCCATTTAATGCATGTATCAGTCGTATTTGTGCATGTGTGTGTATTTCGGGCTTGTGTGTGTATGACAACAGAGTGAAAAAATTGGATACCCGCTAGGGGATTAATAAAATATATGTTATATAACTGAAGGCTGAGTTTGTTGAGTTCTTTCCCATACCATCAGGCTTTGAGTGATTTGTTTTTTGCCACTCACCCAGTCGCTGCCTCATTTGCTCTTGAACATTGCTTCAGTGTTTCATTTTACATTATAATACAGTGTAATAACCTGACACCTTCTGCTCAACAGGTTCATTGTTTTTGTAACATACCAGATGTACTATGACTACCCACCTCCAACATACCTGGAATATCCAATCCTCATCGCTCAAGGTGAGTTGTCTGAAGTTACATGATATCCTTTTAAAAGGTGTCATGTGTTTAAATTTGTAGGCAAATAACATTTTAAATGTCTTCTTCTTCTAACCGCTTCATCCTCTTGAGGGTCGCGGGGGGGCTGGAGCCTATCCCAGCTACATCGGGCGAGAGGCAGGGTACACCCTGGACAGGTCGCCAGACTATCGCAGGGCTGACACATAGAGACAAACAACCATTCACGCTCACATTCACACCTACGGACAATTTAGAGTCTCCAATTAACCTAGTCCCCAAATCTGCATGTCTTTGGACTGTGGGAGGAAGCCGGAGTGCCCGGAGAGAACCCACGCTGACACGGGGAGAACATGCAAACTCCGCACAGAAGGGCTCCCACGCCCGGGATCGAACCGGCAACCCTCTTGCTGTGAGGCGAGAGTGCTAACCACCACACCACCGTGCCGCCCACATTTTAAATGTATGTGATAAATATAGGCTATTACAAGGCTGTACTAAGTAGTTCAAAAATTTGTTCATCACGCTGACATTCAAATTATTAATCAACATATGAATGCTGGGCAGGTCTATTCATTCTATTTAAACACGGTATTTCTGCACAGTCGCAGAAAAAGATTAGGCTGCACTAACTCTGCATTCATGTGGTGTCGGAAGAATTGGAAAAATTAGTGCCCAACTTGGAAAATTTACATGAAAGCCCCTTAAGTCGGAAGAACAACTAGGAAAGTTGGCAAAAACTTTGGTACAGGAGTTGCAAAGTTGATGCAGAAACATAGTGGACAAGAGTAAATAATCTTTCTATTAACTCACATGTTACATGTCAATTTTTTGCCCACATGTAATTTGTAACATGGGATTAACTGTTAGGTACAGACCTGGATTCGTTAGGAAAATTATTTATTAGCATTAGTCAGATAAAGCAACATTTGAATAGTTCTAGTGGATGTAAAGGTGCAGCAACAAGTCTGGGACAAAACCACTTTCTAATATAAAGCTTCAAACTGTTATAGATGCGTTGTTTAAATGCTCTGAGCAATAAAATACAATACATCTTCTTTGTAGCCTCCATTTTGTTTCCATGTGACGACATAAAGCTTGTGAACACACCAAAATCCTAAGAATGACTTCACAACTGAAGAAATGGTGTTCTCTGAGGAGCACGTGAATGCAGCATAATACTGTTAGTAGGCTTATCATACAATTTATAGAATTAGAATCTCCATGGTGGCTGCGTAGGATTGTGTCTGACTCATTTGATCCAAAGATTTCCAGTAACTCCACAGCATTGAAACATCCAATAGACAAAATTTATTGAAAAACTGTTTGCTCTCCTGCTTGCTGCACACAAAGGGAGGCAGTCTAGCAGCAATCTAACAGCAACATGAATTACATTTATTCATTAAAAAAAGGTCATTTAATAAAGAAGACTAATTTAATCCGATGAATCGCTTTATTCAAATTGAAAGGAGTTTTTTTTAGGCTGATGACATCATAGAATATGATGCCAGACATTCAAGGTTCATTCGAAAACCTCAGTAGAATCTTCAGATCTAAGAAAAAAGTGACATTCAGTACAGCTGTTACAGATTGTATTTATCTTAAACACGTAATTCTTAGATTTTCTGTAATATGTCTCTCTGTTTGGACTAGACTTTGTCTGGTGAAATAATTAAATTAAGAGCTCAGACACATGAACTTATCTTGTCATGGCAACAAGGGTCTGACAGAAAATCAATACATCATCCTCATGATTGACATGGGCTGGAGCTGATGTCATGTAAAAAAATTCTACTACCACAGTAATCATGTGTTGTGTGGGAACAAATGACTTGACATGGTCTTAATTTAAAGAGGCATTGAACTGACTATGACCTTTATTGATCTCCATTAGTAACTAGCACTGTACTTGAGTCTCCAGAGCAGCCCATAGAGGCCTGTTACTGATGTCTTAACAATGTAGGTCTCAGATATGTTATGTGTCTGTAGACCAAGTCTGTAAGCCAGAGATGTTAGTGTCTGGGTGAGTTAAACTGACAGTAAGAGCTGTCAGAGCTCCTTGAAATCAAACTCAGTGCTGTGAAACATGCAGCCCATGTGTTATAACCTTCCCTTTGTCCTCAGATGCCTTCCTCCTGCTCCTGATTCTTCACTATAACGGCAGCCTGCGGCAGAGCCTCATCTACACCTTGCTGTATCCTTTCATCACTTTCAAATAGCCCCGCATGGGAAAGTGTTCATCCAGTGCTGAAGACAATCAATGACCCGTCAGCCTCTGTCGATACCTCTTACAGTATGTCACGTGTTATTGCCTTAACCTAATGTGTTCAGGTTTGTCGGAGGTTGGAGGCTCCTCACTGTGGAGAAGTGGATCATCGATCTGGCTATGGTAATAAATCAGTTCAACATCAATCATAAGTCACAGCATGTCACAAAGTAAGCAAAGAGATGGCACGTCATCAGTCAGGAGTAATGAGGTGGAGCTCTAAACAGAAAGTTATCCAGACCTCATTGCACCTGGTGCGTCTCAGGAAGACACCCAGACCTTATAAATGCCAAATGGTCGTGCTGGTTAATGAGATAAATGTGTCTGAATGTGTATTTGCATATAAATAGGTGAGCGCAGTGATCCTGCAACTGTTTCCCTAAAAGTTTGAGTTGTCGCAGGTTACAGAGAATATCTGAAACTTTTAAGCTGAGCTGTAGAGTTTCACAGGTCATGATGTTACATGAACACAGAGAAACACTGGAGACTAAATGTGTATTCAGTCTGACTTCCACTGTCTTCTCAGAGCTTGTGCACATTCATCAGTGCGGCCAGTAAATTTGCCCAGCTGCAGTGCCTGTGGAGGTCGAAAGACGCTGGACAGGTTAGCGCCCTCACTTGGGCCATGGCTACTTACACATGTATGGGTGAGTATCACATACAGGGCATGAGAACAAAGCAGTCCTGGATGTTGCACTCTAACCTTCCCAATACTGTTACTTTAGAACAGGAACAACTTAGAAATATCTAGACCAAACTTTTAACGGAAATACACACCAAAAATGAAAAAAAAAAAAAATATATATATATATATATATATATCCAGTACAGGCCAAAAGTTTGGACACACCTTCTCATTCAATGCGTTTTCTTTATTTTCATGACTATTTACATTGTAGATTCTCACTGAAGGCATCAAAACTATGAATGAACACATGTGGAGTTATGTACTTAACAAAAAAAGGTGAAATAACTGAAAACATGTTTTATATTCTAGTTTCTTCAAAATAACCACCCTTTGCTCTGATTACTGCTTTGCACACTCTTGGCATTCTCTCCATGAGCTTCAAGAGGTAGTCACCTGAAATGGTTTCCACTTCACAGGTGTGCCTTATCAGGGTTAATTAGTGGAATTTCTTGCTTTATCAATGGGGTTGGGACCATCAGTTGTGTTGTGCAGAAGTCAGGTTAATACACAGCCGACAGCCCTATTGGACAACTGTTAAAATTCATATTATGGCAAGAACCAATCAGCTAACTAAAGAAAAACAAGTGGCCATCATTACTTTAAGAAATGAAGGTCAGTCAGTCTGGAAAATTGCAAAAACTTTAAATGTGTCCCCAAGTGGAGTCGCAAAAACCATCAAGCGCTACAAGGAAACTGGCACACATGAGGACCGACCCAGGAAAGGAAGACCAAGAGTCACCTCTGCTTCTGAGGATAAGTTCATCCGAGTCACCAGCCTCAGAAATGGCAAGTTAACAGCAGCTCAGATCAGAGACCAGATGAATGCCACACAGAGTTCTAGCAGCAGACCCATCTCTAGAACAACTGTTAAGAGGAGACTGCGCGAATCAGGCCTTCATGGTCAAATAGCTGCTAGGAAACCACTGCTAAGGAGAGGCAACAAGCAGAAGAGATTTGTTTGGGCCAAGAAACACAAGGAATGGACATTAGACCAGTGGAAATCTGTGCTTTGGTCTGATGAGTCCAAATTTGAGATCTTTGGTTCCAACCGCCGTGTCTTTGTGAGACGCAGAAAAGGTGATAACTAACTCCACATGTGTTCATTCATAGTTTTGATGCCTTCAGTGAGAATCTACAATGTAAATAGTCATGAAAATAAAGAAAACGCACTGAATGAGAAGGTGTGTCCAAACTTTTGGCCTGTACTGTGTGTATATATATACACATATATATATATATATATATATATATATATATATATATATATCTATATATATATATATATATATATATATATATATATATATATATATATATATATATATATATGTGTGTGTGTATGTGTGTATATATATATATAGGCTAGCCAGCAAGTTGTAGTTTAATGGTGCAGACTCATTGCATCATCTAAATGCCCAAAAACATGTTTTTTGTTTTTTGTTTTGTTTTTTAATGGGGTTTGTCGTAGTCTGTTCCCCCCGTTGAATAGCAATTCTCTCCTGTGTTAAATTTGAGTTGAAGGGGATTTATGGTTGTGCGTAGACCCTATGCACGTAGCCTACACACTTCGCCTTCACCGTGGTGACCATTTTAACTTGTGCTGTCGTGTGTCTGTCACTCTGCAGTTACACCTCCACAACACTAGTTGGCGGTGGAGGTTTCTATTAAGTGCTGTAAAGTTTAGTTGATTCAAAACACATCTTAAACACACATTGAATATGGCTGAACAAGTACACAAATTGGCTTCATTATAACTCGCAGCATTCACAGACAAACACTTGTCTTTATCTGGACACATTTTCTCTACAACTCACAAGATTCACCGACAAAATCACTACCACTACACTAAACACATTTTCCAAACAAATATAACATGCTAACATTACTAGCACAAGCCTATGGCATTTTACATTGTATAAATTAGCCTAGCATCTAGCGATCTTCTCCTTGTCTAATATAAAACCAGGGACAACAGGTTACGTAGGTTATGGCGTAGGCTCTACGATGACGCAGAAGTATAAATTAACTTTTACGCATCGCGCCACCATTTTTTAATTTATTTTAACATTTTATTTTATGTCTATTTTAATATCAAATGTTGTTGTTTTTATAAGCTGCTGGACAGCTTAATTTCCCTTCGGGGATGAATTAAGTTTTTTCTATTTAACATTTAAGACATGCAATCTGAATTGAAGGCAACTTATTACTTTTCAAGACCATTTGTTAATTAATGTTTATTAAAGGTATTTTAAGACTTTTTAAGGACCCACAGCCACCCTGTGGTGAAACACAACAGTAGGTGGATGAGGTGAAAGATAAGATAGTGATAAATCTCTGTGGGATCAATTGTTATTATATTTAAAATACTGATTACAGCAGGTTTAAATGCCAAGACAGCAGGTTTTGAAAGCTTGTGATCACTGTGCGGTCACTAAAACTCATACTGATAATAACAAAGTCATGTATGGACCACGCAATAAGTAGCACATTGATAATAAACCTATTTGAGTTATACCTTTGGAGCGTGTCTCAGAATCAGTTAATTCAGGTTAATGTAGTCTAAATACCCAGAGTAGTCTGGGATACAATAAATACAGCTTGTTTCAGAAAGGTCGATCTCCACTTTTTAAATAAATATCACCCTCTTGTCAGTCTAACCCTCGTGTTCAGCATTTCTAATAAATTCATTAATGCGTAACCAATTTCTGGGACTATTTCTTTTCCCCACAGTGCTGTTACTGCAATGTTCCTGTTCATGAATATGTATAATGCTATTTACTCTGCTCCTCATTTAATAAATTAGAAATTCCACGCTTCATTAATTAAATATTAGATGTTCTCTTTGATAATGAGGATGTCTTTAACTGGGCTTCCTCTTTGTTTCAGCGCGGATTTACACCACCACAGTGACAACCGGAGACACGCAGGGTAAGTCAACCTGAATTACAAATGACAGTGGGATGTGTGGTGTCCCACAAGTGGAATTTCCATAAGATAGTAGCTTCTGGTTGCTCATATAGTATCTGTGTCTTTAAAGGCTAATTTGGGATGAGGTTTGTATATTTCAGGTTTACAAGGGAGAAAATGCAGTACACATGTGGTGTGAAATATGAAATAGAACCTGCTATCATAATTTCTTAGTTTGGAAAGAGAGTTTTCCATTTGACACCAAAGCATGGATGGATTATGAGACAATGGGCCCCTGGGCACAGACATATAAAAGGCATCCAACGAAAGAGCGAGACAGCCAGGATTAATGGGGATATAAATAGTTTTCTTTTTGTAGCTGTTTTGTGTCTCTTTGTGGCCATTTTGCATGTCTTTGAGGCTGTTTTGTGTTTCTGTTTATGTCTCTTTGTGACCATTTTGTGTCTGTTTTACAACTATTTGTGTTAGATTTGTGTCTCTGAGGTTGTGTCTCTTTATTGCCCTTTTGTATCTCCTTGTAGTCACTTTGTGTGTCTTTAGAGCTGTTATGTGTCTCTTTGTGGCCATTTTGCATCTCTTTGAGGCTGTTTTATGTGTCTTTGTACCCGTTTTACATCCATTTGTGGTTGTTTTGTGTCTGAGGCAGTTTTGTGTCTCTCTGTTGCCATTTTGTCTCTTTGTAGCTGTTTTCTGTCTCTGCTGTCATTTTGCCATTTTGGATGTCTTTGTAGATGTCTTGCACCTCTTCGTAGTCAATTTGTGTCTCTTTGAGGCCATTATGTGTCTCTTTGTGGATGTTTTGTGGCCATTGTGTCAGCTTTTGTCTTTGGGGCTATTGTCAGCTCTTGGCACACCAAGGGACATTCACTTTAGCACCTTTTAACTTGCACATCCTCAGCTCATTGTTTTGTGATGCCAAAAAAAGTTTCTTGATGTAAGTGTGACTGAATCTTTATAAAGTTTTTAAGCATAAGTATGTTAAATATAATATAATCTCTCTCTTTGTCACAGTTCTGGTGCGTTTCATTGCCATGACTTCGCTCAACATGTGGGTGCTGCTCACTGTGCTCTATTACCAGAGAAACGGCGGCAGATCCAAGAAAGAGGACTAAGCTTTAAATCTGCAGTTCACTCCCATGTCTTCCGGCTCTGTTTCAGCAGGGATTACTGGGTTACTCTGGACACAGTCAGGGCTGAAACACAAAACTGATGAGTAACAACGGTTATGTTAGCAGCTTTTGTAATACTGACACATAAAAAGTGCTTTTTGTAATGTTTTTACCTCAGTATTGAACCCACACACCTTTTTTTTATATAACATTCCAGTGACTGATAATCTGCTGCGTGTAGCGACAGCAGAGACCAATGTTTTTTCATACTGTATGTGACAAAATGTAGTCCTGTAGATAGGACAGCACAAGCCAAGTGTAAGCGAGATCTTCTTCCTCAGGATTTGAAATACTGTATTTTGAAAAGCTTTTCTTAACTATTTTAATAAAGCAAACATTACAGCTTCTTACACAGCTTTGATTTCAGTGTCATGCATTGAAAACACACCCAGAAAATCAGCAAAGTTGTTGTGCACATGTACAGAATTAAAGCTTCCAACACATTTCCTTTGAAGGCAGAAAAATAATCCGAAACCAAAAGGCACATCCATGTCTTTATTGTTGAAGTAGTTATTATTATAGAGCTGTTTGGTAGCAAACATGCAATCTGGATGTAGAGCCCTTAAATACAAAGTGGACAAGGCTGTATAAATAATATAATGTGCACTGTATGGCATGTAAAATATATACTGTGTATATTTATATGTATAAAACATGCTTCTTGGTTAAAGGAGAGCACTCGGTACACACGCACACACACACGCACACACACACATAGTTGCTCTCCACCTGCTATGTAAGCCACATACACAACAATGTGCCCAAACTCAGAGTTTGGTTACTTTTAATACAAAAATATCAGGACAAACACTTTTAGAAAAACTTTCAATGGAATAGTGCTGCTCAGTATTTTGACTCATGGGTTATGATTGCATACCTTCATTGTTTCTGCTTCTTATTGATCAAGTCCCCAAATTTTCAATGCTAAAAACTACATGTCTAACAGGTGCAGGCCTGTGGGTGACAGCACTTAAGTGTGAGGCCTGAAAAGGCAAACACATGCAAGTTCACTCAGAGTAGTTGGTGATTAAAGGGGGCTTCAGTCAAGTATATTTGGATAGAAGTAATACAATGCCTGCGTGTCGTCTCTGGTAAAGCCCAGATGTACATTCAAACAACAAAAGGAGCCGAGCTCGGATCAGAAAAGCATAACGGTGCACCCCTTGAGTTCAGTAAACATTAACCCTCATAACTGACAGTGCAGGTTTGGAATATTATGGGATTACGAGGATCTTATGTCTGGTTCTTCATCTAATGCCATTCAGAGTAGGATTCTGTTCACTTCTAACCTTTACTGTAGTCACACAACGACAAACCAGTGATTCAGAGCGTGACCGAGTCAGAAATCTGAATAAGAGGCACTCAAGGAATTATTTACTCAAATCCTGGAGCCATATGACACCCTTTCCCAACAGCTGGTTTGCTTAAGTACCTCATTCAAGTTTCTGTGACCCGTGTGGACGCGCACCTGAAAGCAGAATTGTGGGAAGCAAGAAGCTACAATCAATATGTTAAAGAGTTTGAATAAGCCAAAGTACAGATACTGTATCTGGGATCAAGTTCAACAATCTCAGCTGTATGCAGCCAACAAATTACAGAATTTACTATCTTCTGAGTGTAGTGTTCCCCATTAAACCCTTCATATTGTTAACAATCATTAAACACAAGAATGTCTTTCTTTATTTGGCCACAAGAATCCCCAAAGGTGGTGAGGAGGAGTTGAGAGTTTTCCTGTTGGGTCCTTCAATCAGACAGTGTGTCCTGGTGAGAAGTGTTGAGGTAAGTGTATCCCCTCCTTGCCAGCCCAGGTCGGGCTAATAAGAGCTCTCTTCTGTTCTGTGGGAGCTGAACAAGCTCTTCCAACCCCCAGAGACACTTAATTGCTCTAGTTAAGGGCCCAAGAGAAGACTTCGGCTAATGTGCTTACAAGCCATCCAGCTCGGTGAAAAGATCACAGGTGTTAAGGTGAGTTTGATAGTCGTTAGCGCTTCTAGTGCCTTCTAAGTTCAACGAAACAGGGGAAAACAGACTCTGTAACTCTCACAGGCTGAAGCATGACAGGGTGGGTTGTGGAGAAGTGATGTGGAGTTCGGTGTGCTGATCTGCAAACACAGCTCTGTATAGTCTTTGATTTTGGAGGACACACACCCCACCACCTCGACGAGGTGACACACTCCCAAAGCAAGGTTAACTGGGGGAAGAGAGAAACACGTGCAAGATTAGTCTCAGCAAATACCTATGATGTGGTCAGAGGAGTACAAACACCTTGTCCTCATAGGATATGAGTCATACTAATGAATCCTGCACAAGCACAGACTGTATAAAAAAAGCAGACACGAAGCCATATACCTGCTTTCTGTCTAATGGCCAGCAGGGGGCAACTCCACTGGTTGTAAAAAGAGGTCCAATTACAAACAAGTCAATGAGAAAATGACCCTACTTCTCTCTTGACTTAATACCTCAGTGAACATTTTCCTAATGATTTTATGGTTTCAATCTATAGTTTCTAGTCTCCTTCAATACAGCATGGTGTTCACTTTGTAAATTATGGTCCCAATTAGAATAAAATAGTCTATAAATGAAGCAGGGTTATCGTTTAAGGGGTAGCTACCTTGTGATGGCTACCACAGTAATCTGTCAATCAGGACAGAGATGTAGCAATGTGCATCAATGGCAGCCTCTCCCTCCCATCCAAATACAGTCACTGCGGGCTCCAAAAAACCAAGATGGTGACGGCCAAAATGCCGAACTCAAAGTGTCAAAGCAGTGATCCACAAACCAAAATGGGTGAATTCACGGTGGTTATGTCCATTATTTTTATACAGTCTATGTGCACAACTCACTTATTTCACAATGACTCAAGATCCTACTGTATGTAATCACCTGTCAATAGAATTTTTCATGGATACCAAATAAATCCTACATATAAAAAATATTACATGATAAAGATTTCTTAAATTTGTTTTTTCAGGAATTGTGGCTGAGATACATACACTCACAGGCATAATTAACATTATGGAGACATTAAATTACTGCAAACATATCCCTGAAAAAATTTCTGTTTCAACCCAGACGACAATGTATCTGCGTTAATTAAAAACACCCAGTGGAGAGGTGATCCAAGCTATCAAGTGAGCAACCGAGGAACCCAAACAAGCATGTGCACTAGGACCAACATATGTGGACACAGCCCACCACCATCACAAACTGACAACCAGGACTGTGGACACCAAAAGACACCTTTTGGTTGTAAAACACTTATACACACATTCAAAGATTGAGTCGTTTATAGAGAAACATCTGGGCAAAGGAGGAACAAGGTGGGAGAAGTCGTCATTTGTACCACTGTGTGAGTCCACTATTGGATTCCTTCATTCTGAAGCCATTTGACCTGCAAGGGTTGAGGTCAGAGGACATAAGGCAACAATGGATGGGACATGCTTAAGGACATTAGCAGGATTATGTGACTAGGGAAAAGCACCATTATCCTCAGCAGCTTTAAAGTTTAGTTTTGTGTAGACTTTGTGCACGGCTACCACCCTAAGTAACAGTATGGATCTCACGTTTTTCAAGGTAGCAGAGAAAAGGCAGTGATTGTAAATCGATGCCCCGTGGAAACAGCGTTCCACTGCAACTGAAATCAACACACTGCACAGCACACACTGCACACAGTGTTACCATATATGCTCATCAGAAATGAATAGAAGAACAATCATCATCGATATCATCCAATGCCCAGTGCCAGTCCTGAAGACCAAAGTCCTCCAATCTGAAAGAGGAGATTAGTTTTGATGGCCAGGTAACAACTGCTGCACACACAGACTGGTAGCCAAAGTCTATTGTTCTAAAGTGTAGGGTTGGATACCGTTCCCCATCAAAGAGACTGTGGTGTTGTGTATTATTATGTTGAGAAACACAAGACTGAGCAGAGTGGAGACTGAAAACAGGCTCTCATTCTCTGCAGGCTCACTCACTTTCTCACACAAAAACACCTCTCACCGACTAGATTCGGGCTTTATACTCCTCTACAAGAACAGCTCCACTGAATAAACATAACAGCCTTTGGGGTTTCACACCATTAGCTTTCACACAGGTTGAGCATAGAATATGAACTTTGCTTTTTCTTAGATTTGGTGGCTCTGAAAACAGATGAAACTGATACCACCTGGACTGAAAAGGCCAGGAGCTAACAGTGGTAAATATTCAGGATATTTATATTTGAGAATTTTCATTTCAAAAGATTCAGAAAACTTAAGTATGATATTTTTCCAGAACTTCTTTTGTGTTCCCTCACAATAACTTTAAAAAATGTTTCTTTTTCGATCAGGGTACCTTAGGCTTAAAGAAAGTTAAATTTAAGACTTTCACTTCAACTTTTCCCCAAAATTGAAGGAGAAAAAAAAAAAAAACACTTTCTATGGTGGAATGTGTGGAAAACAACATCAATATTATAATGAAAGTGTCAGAAACAGATAGAAATATGTTATAAATCATATTATTTCATATAAGTAAGTCCCTTAAAAATCATATTTCACCCCAAAAACAGAATTAGTGTGTTGATAAGGTAGAATTTTAAGGCTGTTTTTTGGTATAACATGATTTGTCCTAATTCTCAAGAATGTTTGCGTGTGTATATTAAAACCCACCATCTATTCTCTGCCTCACTAAAGACCTCCTGCATATCCCAACATTTCATACAAACAAACAGAACATTACAAATCTTATAGGTATAAATTACTGACAGACCCTTTTGTTTACAGCTTGTCCAGAAAGCAAAAACTGTTTGTATATGATCTTGTGTGCTCTGCTACCTGCTCTTGCTGGTGGGGAGCTGTCGACTGGGCCTCCTCATGGACTGACTGGGCTGGACCTTCATGGAGGCACGTGGAGAGGAGCGCGCAAAGTGCTCTGGTGGTGGAGGCTTCTTAGGAATCTTCTTGACCAGTCGGCTCACCCACTTCTGCTGCTCCTCCTGGGACACGGCCAGCAGCAGCAGGTTCTTGGCTGAAGACACGTCGTAGTTCACTGGTGGTGGGAGAGATGTCACATTTTCAGTTACAGTCTTTAGCTACCTTTATTGGCAACATTAAGCCTGCATGAATAAATCAGTCTGTTCATAGATTATTCCAGATGGGACGCATCGTACCTTTGCATGGAGCGATGATCTCCTCCTTCTTGTCCATGTGGTCCTTGTGGCACTTGATGTGGCAGCGCCGGCACTCCAGAGCAGGCGGCGGCTTGAACATGTTCCACAGCGGCTTGGTGCATGCCTCACAGTTGGTGGGGAAATGGTACAGTGTGGGGATGAACTCGTGGCCCTTGTGGCAGATGTAGCTTGACTTCTCTCCGATAGGCAGGGGATCCACGGGAAACTCTGGCTCCTTTTTGCTCTCGCCTTCATTGGCATAAAGAATCTGGAAAGTCGATATAGAGTGAGGATAATGAGGATTTTTTTCGCCTGAATTTGCGCTTTTGATACTAAACAAAAATCATTATTGATCATTGAGAAGTTCAAATTCAAGGTACTGTGGTATATTTTTAAAAAATCAGCATTAAAACTACTGAAGTGATGCTGAGACGGACCTGGAATATCCTAGGAATCTCTTTGGCGTCAGCACGGTACACATCCGTTTGCGTGACAGGCCTCACATGGAAGAGTTTGCTGTGTGAAGACAATACATTAGTGTCCCCTCATCACAACAAGTCAGCTGCATCTCCACTCAACAACAAAAGCTCCTGCAGGAATTAATGAAACAAACTCAAACTGACACTGGGTTGTCTTCTCAGTGGAGGAACATTAGGTGTTACACTCACTCAATATCAAGCACCATGTAGGGAATGGACTGCTCTTTGTCTTGCTCGTTGTTGTAGAAGAGAATCTTCTTGCTGCTCACCACAACATACTGCAGCAACACAACAGACATGCTTAAGGTTACATTAAATCAAGGAGAGACTGTTGTACATCATCAAAGCAACTTTACACACTGTACCTTTCTCTCCCATCCAAACTTCTTGGTGTTGTTTCTGACAGGGAGCGAGAGCCAGCCCTCCAGCCTCGTTTCTGAGTGGGAGACGGACAGAGAAAGACATGAAAGTTACAGTGAGTACGCATACTGTAATGATAAGCTGTCAGTGTTTTCCAACCGACTAAAATATAGGGTAGCCGTCTTTATTTTATTTGAGCTGCTTGTATTCACACTGCAGGAGTGAAGTCAATTTTGATCGACCTCCGCCAGCTGTGTATCTTTACAAACTGTTTAAGGTCTAATCCAATTCTTTTTTATAACTGCATTTATCAAATAGAGGTGCATTGTCAGCAAAACATTTACACACACAAAATGCTGAGTTGTACAGTGGCAGCAGCAGCAGCAGCTGTGATGTAGTGAAATAAAAGATGACACTTAGATTTTTTCAGCCACTAGTATACAAAAGCTTTCAGTATTACTTTGTTTTATTTCCCTCAAAACCCAATTCCTCATCTAACTTACCTTTTAAGCCCTATTCACATGGGACTAATATTATCAGGGAAACTGGTGTTTTGGAAATTACCCACATCTGTGTTTCGTGTGGCAAATTCGCATGTGATTAGTCTGTATTTTAATTAAATTTACTTATTTTATCCCCCAGATATTACGTCAAACTTCTGCCTAACATCCACTTCCTGAATGACAAGAGCAGTTGATGCTAACAAGTAAAACAGGCATTGAACACACACCAACACACTCTCTCTAAGTGCTGTGTGGGGTGAATTTGCACCCAAAAGGCTGTCAAAATGTTCATTTATAATTGCCAACGCAGCCTCCATAATTCTTGGCCGGGAAAGAGGCAGAAACGAGGTGTGGATAAAATATAAAAACCCCGGTATGAAAAAAAATGTGACCCCAAATCACAGGGATGCTGATTCGTGCGGGACTAATATTTTCACATGACCACTGTGTTTACTCAGTGGTGGAGCTCTCACCTGTGAACGCATCATCAGTGTCAAACTCTGGCCCACTGCTGACACTGGCGGAGTCCATCGATTGAACACTGAGTGTCTGCAGGAGGTTCCTCAGCTGCTCGATGTCACTGTCCTTACTGTCCAAGGCCATCTGCAGCTCAATACGCATCTGGCTCTCATCTGACAGTTGCTACAAAAAAAAAAAAGCAACAGAAAACAAAGTGCAGTCAAATACATTGAAGAGGGAGTGATACTGCTGCACATGCTGGCTCAGCCTGTTGTTACTGAAGGGAGAGACAACAGAAGTCAGAGCGCTGGTGCCACCACGCTGTGTAAAATGAAACAGTGAGTGTCCTACTGACCGCCTGCATTTCGTTGATCTCTCTCTGGTATTTGATGATGCTGCTGTTGAATTTTTCCTTCTCCGACCTCAGCTCCAACTGCAGCTTCCTGTTCTCCTTCTCCTTTCGCCGCATGTCTGTGTCGTTACCACGGCGACTGCCTCCACCACGAACCTCCTTCCTGTTCATGATCTCTGCCAGCTTATTGACGGCCTGTAGACAGACATGAGCACCACATTTACCACATCTCATGCTTTAGCTTGTTTTCAGAGTTGTCTAGATCTGATGGGAGGCACTTCCTGGAGAAATAACCGAGAGCCTTCTCTAACATTAGCCCTTCTAATTTTGTATCAAAACCTCTCAAGTTGCTGTCTAAGTGTATTTAAGTGGCTGAAAATGAAGCACATGCATGGTGTGATTAGTAGTGATGTTTAAAAAACATGCCTGAGTCTTCAGCGTCCTCTCTGACTGCAGCTGCTTCTCAAACGCCTGCTTCATCTGGCTGATCTGCTGCTCCCAGTCCTTTGACTTTTCTGATTCTGGAAAAGAAAAGACACACAAAAATAATAAATAACCATGCCAATATTTTACTTACAGTAAAAATTTAAGTTGTATTTTAAGCACATCAATTACCTTCTATTGCCTCCTTCAATTTGTTGTTCAGCTCCTCCTTCTCATTGGCTAGGTTGGCAACATCACTGGTCAGGGTCCTGTTGGCTTCCTCCAGCTGCATGAAGCAGGAAATACCATCATATTTACCATGCTGCCTGCCGATGCCATCTGTTGTTCAACCTCTTAAATGGATAGTTCAGATTTTTTGAATCGCGGTTGTACAGAGTACTTATCCATAGCCAGTGTGTCATATGCAGTTACGCTGCTGTGGACAGCTTCAGTTTCCCATCCATGCTTTTGTTAATGCCACCAGACTCCATTGACAAAAATAATAATTTAGCTCGTTGAACGCAGGAACTGCTGGGTACCACTGCCTTGATCAGTTGGTTAATTTGTCTTATTGTGTGACTTTGGTAAATCCAAACTAACTCTTTTAAACGGCAAAATCACACAATCATACAACAAACTGAGGCAGCAGTAGACCAGCAGCTCCTGTGTTGAGCGATATTAAATCACTGTTTTTCTCAGTGGAGTCTGGTTTTGATGAGAGCGACATAACAGCTTCATCTCCCCATCAGAAATTCCTGTCTGACTGCAAGCTTAAGCAGTAAAAATATTCTAAATATAGTGTACAATTAAACTGATACTGACTTTTTTAGGTGGCTAAAATGTTTTGTTACTGACCCCTCCACAGCAGTAGCTTACCTAGCTTCTTTGTCAGACTCTTTCCTGCTTCTCCAAACAGACATCTACTGTATGCAATACACTGACTATGATAAGTACCTCATACACCCCCAATTCATAAGTCGAGAATGTGCTGGATCTATAATTTATTGTTGTTGTACATTATATTTTATTTCTTAGTAATAAGGCAAGCTTTTATCTGATGTGATGTGATACATGTGATAAATGTGATGAACAACTTCTTAACAACATCAGACCCTTTCAGATCACATAAATTAAGCAGGAGACAGGAGTTGATGCAACTCACCGAACTGATGGTGATGTCCTTCTCCGATAGCTCCTGACGATGGCGGGCCATCATCTCCTTCAGCTCCAGCTCCTTCATTATCTTCTCCTTCTCCAGGTCTGAGTACTGCTCCTCAGCGATGGAGCGCGCCAGCTGCTCTGAGTCAGCCTTTGTCAGTGTAATCTCAAGCTGAGCTGCCAATGAATCCCTAAAAGACATGACATAACAAATGAAAATCTGACACTATTAATCACAAACTCTGAATATAAATGTCTCATTCAGAGATATAAATTAAGTGACTGCTGCATCCCGAATTTGTCTTGGTTTTGGTTCATGTTCAGTGCACCACTATCAAAGTGGATTAAAAGGAGGTATCGTATTTTCAAACAGCCAAAGCACCTCTCCTCCTGAAGCTCCTGCAGAGACTGCTGCACATCTTTGTAGAGTTTGTTCCTCTCCTCACACTCCTCTTTCAGTTCACGAACCTGGGTCTTGTACAGTGTCTGGAGAACACAGCAAATAGGTCAAAAACACCTTGCAGTCACAGGTAATACATTATCACACATTGTGATGCAACTTGTTACTTCCATGCATCTCATAAATTCAGCAGCCTACTACTGTGTTTCCACTGGAAAGACTAGTGAAGTCAAAACAGTTCCAAAAAGGCAAATACCTTCCCTGAGTTATAATAAATACACACAATGCATGCAGATGAGCCATAAAATAAAACTATGATAAAGGGAAACAAATAATTTGGATTCTATTAAGCATTACAACACTGCATTTACACAAATCATGAAATGTTTACCTTATCATTATAAAAATACATGAAAAATTACCACAGACCAACCTGCAATAACTCCTGAATAAAAGAAACGCCCACACACTCAGCAAGCGAGATGCAGAACCATAATGTGCTGCGCTTAGTCATTTTCCATCCACATATGTAATTACAGAGCAGAATAAAGACTCACAGAGAAATACTGTTCAGCTTCCAACTGGTCCTGTAATTCCTTCATTTGCCCGTCTGTGTCCTGTCTTTCTCTGCGGTCGAAAATAAAAACATCCTGTTACTCATCATCCTTTTTGTGTCAAAATATGAAGCCTTCAGTCTGAATGCTAGAAAACAGTTATACAAAATGTTAAAAACTGACTTGCGCAACTCTTGGTTCTGTTTCTCCAGGCTGCGTTTGATGTCGAGCAGGTGATTCATCTCCTGTTTGAGTTGCTTTTCGGAAGTTCGCAGAGAGTTGAGCTGCTGGTTCTGGGCCTTGAGGTCGTTCTGAGTCAGGTTACGCTTCTGGGTCTCCTGCTCAATCTTCAGCGTCAAGTTTTTCACCTGGAAGAATGACGCAGATACAGTAGGACAGGAGTTTTTGTGGATCACTAGTGTGATCATTCATGTAAATTAATTTAGAGGGAACACAGCTCATTTATGACATTTTACAGGGCTTTTTAATTTTGAAATATCACATCAGGATGTCCTTGTATTGTCTGAGTGACACTCTGAAGTGGTGTGCTGTCATTCTGAAATAAAACTGATCTTTGTAAAGGAATCCTTTATTATTAGGTTTGATTAATTAGTCTCATGACTGAAAATCAATTTCTCTCTGAAATAATGTTTGCAGGCTGTAGTTATTTTTACCTGCTACAACAACATCCTGACAGCTGGTATTGTTTTCACCTGTGTGTGTGTGTGTGTGTGTGTGTGTGTGTGTGTGTGTGTGTGTGTGTGTGTGTGTGTCATCATGGTGAGATGTGATCCTGGTGGCATCCATGGCAGCGGACACTTCCACAGATGCCGTTTTCAGTATTATGCCAGATATTAATGTGTCTATCCGTCTGTGGACAGAGTTTGTCAATGTTATAGTGTCGCAACCGTGCAAGATATAGTCACAAAAATTTACTTATGTGTAGTTAAGATCAAAATGAAAAGTGTGAAGATGTGCATAGTCCAAGCAAGGGCCATTGGCTACCCCCACGTTGTGCCCCTGGCCAAGTTTCATAGCTGGGCTCTAGTTTTAATTATCAATAATTTGATTTATTATTTAATCCATTTAGTTATAGTTATATGTGTATTTTGATTTGTTAATGGCAGACTGAGTGACTTATTGAATGAACTGAGGGCTGCTATTTTGAAGTCAGTTCTTACATGCCCTTGCTGTAATGCCTGGTATATACACATACACAAAACAACACGGGGGCGAGTTTGACCATCTTTTTCTAAGTGGAGGCTTGACTGCGACGTTCTGCACTGGGTGGTGCTGTTAGTGATGGAATAGATTTGGAAAGGAAACTGAAACCATCTTCAGATGATAGACACACTCTGGTATCTTCCTCCATTTTGAATAACCTGAACTCAGGATAATGATCGACAAACTGGTGGGTGTGGTTGATCTGTTTGAGGTGTCTGTGTGTGTGAGAGGGAGAGCATATAACCCTGGCTTGCTTTTCATGCTTAAATAAACTGCTAAAATGCCCCAGGAATCTGGATGTGACAATCTGGTCATCTGCCATATCACACATAAAATCACATTCGAGGTTATCAGATAAATTTGCTACATCGCCCACTCCTATTTAGAACGATGACTTTGCTTTTGTTATGGTTTTGTCTGTATTTACTGTTTTGGTATCCGCTGAATCATTGCCATTTCTCCACAGCTCAGACACATTGTTACATAAGCTGTTAGCACAAGCATAATTTGTTTCTGTAGGTGGCAATTAATATGTAAACACACACTTCACTGTTCCCCCGCAGAGAATATAAACACTCACCTCCTCAGTTAGTAGGTCCTTGTGTCTGCGTAGCTCATCTAGTTTCTGCAGAGCCTGTTTATAGTCACAGTCCATCATGCTGCTGTGCTTCTCCAGATCTAGAATTCGGTTCTCCAGACGAAGTTTGGCTGCTCGTTCCTCCGCCAGCTTCTGCTCTATCTCTGCATGTGAGTTGTTAAATTATATTCACGTGTTAAAGTTGTGTTAATCCATAGTGAACCTTGTAACACTATAATAATAAATGCACATTGTGTGTGACTCATAAGTGCTAAAGGTGAAGTCAGAGATGTCCACTGGTTCGAAACTATTTCACAAAGTTCAAATCTCAAATCAATGGCTTCTCCACAACATCGTATGTGCGATGGTACAAACTAGGAGAAACAGACAGCTGAAGTAAACAAGGATGTCCGAAAGAGAGCAACCTGAAAGGAAAGGTTCGTGCTCCTTACCCTTCATGGACTCTGACTTGGCACCCTCGATAGTTTCTTTGATCTTGCTCTTGTCTGCCAGCATTGCCTTGGTGGCCTTGTGAGAGGCCTCCTCCTGCTCCAGCTCCTGCTGCAGCACCTTCAGCTTGTAGGTCAAATCAATCTCCCTGTTGCTCTTCTCCTGCGCGAGGGAAACAAGGGCAGAGGTTTTCCGATAAAACCAATGAAACCCTGAGAGCAAAACTCAGCCGGCAAACACAACAACATAATGACCTGATGCCAAAAGCTGCACTCAATCCACTTCAGACTTCCTGCAGCAGAATACAGCTCTGAATAGCAGCATTAAATGAACGTAATCTGAAATCATTATCAAAGAAGTGAAGCACTGAATGAAACTAAGCATCCGTTTAGTCAATGGTCTTCTCTACAGACCTTAAAGCTTCACCTTCAGGATCAATATGCCCTTTGAATTACTTAGTCAACCAAATTGACCTCACCAGCTGATCCATGTAAGTGTAATACAATTCTTTATAGATGGTGCCCATTAAATTATATGTAATCAGCAACTTATTTGTAAATGTCAGGCCACTAACGGTTGTAAACTTTCACCAGTGAGGCTTTAAACCAGTCAGAGAGGCAGCCTGTTGAATCAGTTTGTAGATTATTTATCAGTCTTCTGTTATGATGCTTCCACTGCAGCAAACCACATCATGATGTAAATGTTTTATACTGATGCCAGATAACCCAAGACAAAGAACACTGGGGAAGAATCATTCTTCATATTTGCAGTCCAGGACGTCTAAATTCCTTCTTCCAGGTATTCATATGACATTACAATTATTACAAGAGAGCGTGCCCAAACATGAGCAGGGTGGTAAATACTAATAACGTAATATTACTATTTCTTATTTCCATGTTCGGTGAAGAATATACTCCATAAGAGGTTAAAAAATAAGTTATCATCTCTGGTTTACCTTCTCCAGATCTGTGTGTTTTTCCTGAAGCTGTCTCTTCTCTGTCTCAGTTTTGGACAGAGCCTGTCTGTGCTGACGTGCCTCCTCCTCCAGGCCAGAGATGCGTCCTGCACGACAAAACCAAGAGAATCATCAGAGAAGGAGCACGTTACAAAACATCTCTGAAACACGTATATAACATGCAACATATTGTTTATGCTCACACACAGCAGGGCTCAACATTAGCTTTTAAAAGTGGCAACCAGGCATCAGCTTTTGGTTCCCGAAACTGATTATATGGTTGCCATTTTTAGTCACCCTATATTAGTACGATACTATGCCATTAAATGCCAGCCTAATGATGAAAATGTGATAACAAAATTATTTGTAGCTTGTGTTTTATCTGATTTTATCTTATCATATTTATTAAGGCTCATCCAAATATTTGTCTCACATTTGTTTTTTTTCTTCACAGCCAAACTTGCTTTGTGCACGAATAAACACACAGAAGTGTTGCCTAGTTAAAATATAAAGAACTTATTTATTTGGGATGCATGTTTTGCTGTTTGCCGTCCACAGTTCTTATATGTTAAAAAGTTACTCCCACTGATGGCAACCAAAGGCCATGATTTGGTTGCCAGTTTTTCAAGACGGTTGCCAGTGGCAGTGTGGCAAATGTCACTGCCAAGCCCTGCATAGTCCCAGCAAAATTGTATGCCCACACTGATCTGTGTCCAGCAAGACTGGGACAGTACTGGGCAGCCTTTAAATGAGTGTGTTGCTTTTTTCAGAGACACCATGTGCCACAGTTTGTGTATATATATCAGCAAAACGAAAGGTTTTGATTATGAATATTTAGATAAATGCCATTTCTACAATATTTTAGGTCACTGAAGAAAGCACGTCATTGCCGATTTAATTACATTGTGCTACATTGTTTGATTTGTAAATGCAACATTTGGTCAGGGCATTCAATGACCCACAACTAGAGTTTGACAAATGTCAGTAAGAAAATGAACTGAGGCGTCTACATGTTGAAACAAATAGAGACTGAGCAGAAACCTGGGTGTGTGAACTGGGCTGTGTTTGCTTCGAGTATGACCTCACCTCAATTATCGCTATCAGATAAAAGCTTTTATATGACCAGTTAAATAGCCCGAGTCCTGCCTCAATCAGATTAAGGTTAAATTATTAGCCCTGATGTTAACATACTGGCTCATACTGATACACAACTGCAGTCTGCTGCTGCTGTACACTGACCAGCTGCAGCAGAAAAGTTAGCTGTTGTATTTTATTCAAGGGCGGAGAGAGGAGAAAGAGGACTGAGCATTTCATTTTTTACCCTCTATACTGAGATTTGTTCAACCAGTGTGACAAACAGGGCTTAAGAGCCTTGTATCTCTAAATATCAGATGTATTTGTTCATGTTTGGATCAAGGCCACTGCGGCCCTGCAAAGCACCTCCAGACAAACCTGTACTGATAAAAGCTCTTACAAATAAATTCAAATCAACCTCTCTCTCGCTCACAAACACAGATAGTGACTGTGTTGTTTGCGTAATGGATTCTGACTACAATCGAGTTGCACTGCAAACTCCTTATTAAGGCCTGAAAATCCTCTTTGCTGCACTCTATATTGGTGTGTCACACAGCTCTTGCCCACCTTACTGCCCCACTAAATCTGCTATGTAAGCTGCTGGGCAGACACAAGTGGCTGAGATATCAAATTTTTATCCAAGGCGTGTAATAGAATTTCCACTTCATAAAAAAGCAGGGTATCAGCAACTACTTAAAGTGGAACAAAATTGTATTTCACTCACTACCATCACCCATTTATATAACTATATACTGTATATATATATATATATATATATATACACACATACACACACACACACACACACACACACACACACACAATAATCAAACTAATTGTCCTTTCTTAATTTGTTCTGAATCCTGTGTGTTTCACCCACCCATCAGGTCGCTGATGGTCTCTGAGCCCTGGCTGTGCTCCCTCCTCTCTGTCTCCAGTGCGGCCTGCAGGCTGATGCATTCCTTCTCCAGGCTCAGCTTGCTGCGCTCCAGCAGGCAGCATTTGTCCTGCAACTCGCGCGCGTTGGCCTCCAGCTGCTGCAGCTGCTTGCTGTTGTCCGTCTGGGCTTTGCGGAGCCTCGTCGCCGCCTCAGACTCTGCCCGCAGCAATGTGTTGGCTTCCTCCAGCTGATGGAGACAACAATGGAAAAAATGTCTGAAGATCAGTCAGATCAGTATTTATTACTGGTTACTCATCTCTTTTCCATTTAAGAGTAACAGTATGTCCTGAGTCCTGTTACAGACCAACTTTCCTTGCAAACACTTCACTGGTTGTTTGTTTCTGTTTGTCAGCAGGATTACGGAAAAACTACTGGCCTAATTTTAATCAAACTAGGGAAGGATGGGCCAAGGAAGTAAACATTAAATTTTGGAATGGAACTGAATTACAGGGCAGATACACAAATTATTTTTCACTTTCGTTAACATCATGAGATAGAGCATCTGAATAGCAGAACAGTTGGTGGCTTTTTAGACATTCATTGACTGACCTGTTTCTGCAGGTGAATGTTCTTCTCATTTGAAATGTGGGAATTCTGGTTTCTCCTCTTCATGTCATCCAGCTGGTCTCGAAGACTGTTGACTGCACAACACACAAGAACACAGTCCGATTTTTCATGATAATTCTCTTCTTCTTCTTCTTCAGAATTTGATAACAGTTGATCTTCAACGCACCAAGCTTCTTATATATACTGTATTACTACAATATTCAAGTATTAATCCTTTGTTTAATTTTTAAATGAATGAGGAGTTTTCAGGACATTTACATCAAACTGTGATGAGTATTATTGTGCATATTATACAGTATCCACAAAGGAAGGACAAGTTAACTGTAGAGCAAAGTAAGAGTGGGCCTGCAGACTTGTGCTCCTCTGGTGAGCATGTTTCCACACTGTTTAAGAAGTCTATTTGACCAGGTGATGGCAGTAATGTCCACATTATATCAGTCTGTAAACTTCCATTAAAACTCTTCTCATTCAAATTAAAAGTTTAACAAGAGGGATTTTGTAAATTCATAGAGGAAGCTGTCAGTTCATATTAACCGTATTAAACCTCTAGGATCATTTGGGGGGTTTGTGTTGACTTGATAGTTTCTGAAAATTGTGAACACACTTCATTACACATCATATCAGCTGCCATTTATTGAACAAACTTTTGCAGTGTCTCATTCTGCAGGTGAAACAAAACTGTTTTATCACACAACAGGCTAATGAATATTAGCATCTTCTTGTCTTAATATAATCTAATAATGCAACAAAGTACATGAAAGGGCTCATATAAGAAGAAATCTGATCACTTCAGATTAATGTATCTTGTCATGAATATACAGAATCTACAATATGTGTGGGATGTTTCATGTCACCTTCGTTCTCCAGGCAGCGCTTCCTGTCAGCCTCGCTCTCGGCCTTGCGGTGGCTCTCCAGGCTCTTGTGCTGCAGCAGCGCTTTCTCCCTCTCTAGCTGCCTCAGACTCGACTCCAGATTCTTTCTGCTGCTCACCTAGAATCAATCATTAAACACTTTGTTCAACACGTCTGATAGGGCTGTTTCCACGGTGCTGTGATTCCATAACTGGCTTTATGAGAAATGATTCCTGGGAATCCAATCGGGGCTCGACACAAATCTGATCCCAATAGACATTTTAATGCGGTCATTAGAATTCAACAAGCGCTCCGGCTGAACCTCACGGGATGCGACACATTGGCATTCATCTGAAACATGGTCAAGTGAAAAGTGAGAAATCATTGCTCTGACTTAAATACAGCTTTTAGGAAAGGCCATAAAAATGGGTGAAATAGATGGAGCTGTTGCGATCCCAGAGGGGAAACTGGGTCATTGCACCAGCAAATATCAAAAGTAGGACAGAGCCAAAAATATGCAAGTGATCTCCAACACTAACAGGTGTCTGACTGTGTCTGCACTGTTGTTTTAGGAGGATTATCTTACCTCTTCCTCAAGTTCTTTGGAGATTTTGTCTAGACGGCTGGTGGCAGCTCTGCAAAAAGAAAACAAGACATCGTTTACACGCTGCTGTTCACTGTGCTCTCTGTGTCAGCCAGTGGTGCAACGTGGAGAAAAGCTACTACTGTCAAGTAATGTTAGTACAGCTCCTGTACCTGTGTTTTTGCTCCAAATCACTTCTGACTTGCTTCTCATTATTCAGCTGCACCTCCAGGTGGCGCAATTTCTTCTGCAGTGCTGCTGACTGTAGAGAGAAACAAAAGTTTACGAGCTGTTTTCAACCTTTACTGCATGTCATCCATCTTTTCTGTGACTTAACTGTGTGTTACACAATGAAGCAATTAACATAACTGACACTCTCAGGGCTGTGTGACCTTTAAACCAGCATCAACTCAAAATTTTGGCCACCTGGGGGAAGCACAACAAGCCGTAAACACAGCACTGATGTACCATCACCTTTTCAGTTGCTATGGTGAACTTGTTAGTAAACAGTAATTCATTTACACACACACAGAACAAACATTAGTTTGGAGTGTCCACCTGATAAATATAAGTCCGCTGTTCACTCTTTTTTTAACTCTGTTTTAGCCTCCACCCCTGAGTGAAAGATCTGGCTCTTTTTTTTTTTTTTTTAATGTATTTTTTAGGGCATTTTTGCCTTTAATTGACAGGATAGTGAAGTGTGAAGGGGGGAGAAAGAGAGAGAGAGGGAGAGACATGCAGCAAAGGGCCACAGGGTGGAGTCGAACCCAGGCCGCTGCGGCAACAGCCTTGTACATGGGATGCCTGCTCTACCACTAAGCCACCGACGCCCCGATCTGGCTCTTCTGTTGTTATGTTCACCAGCTAGTTTATGTTTAGGTTGCGTAAAGTGAGTCCTCAGAGTTTTTTATGCCACTGATGAGAGCTGTGAGACTGAACCAAAGAAGTTACGACTGTGAAACCAAAACAATGAGCTAAAGGAGGCTTAAGTGCTCTGTGCAGCTGAGGAGTACATCAGAATTGGGATATAACTCTCTGCGTTTCTCACTACAAGCGGCTCTTTACATTGTTATGTACAAAGTCATCTAGCCAAAGGTTATTATACCAGATTTTAGGTTTTGACTTGAACAAGAAATACAAACTCTTTTAAACTTCTCACGATGAAAGGTTTCTAGACATTACAAATGAAAACCATTAAAAGAACAGTGTGTAGGATTTAGTGGCATCTAGCAGTGAGGACTGCAGATTGTAACCAGCTGAAACTTCAAGTTAGAATCCCAACAGTGTTCATTGTTCAGGAGTTTTTTAGTGGGGATGTAACGATCCATCGATCTGGATTGATATGTCAATTAAATGATCAAGAATCCAATGTCATCAATGCAAAGTGAAAACATTCATCCATTTCATCATCTTTAGGATATGCTTTTATTTTGAAAGTCTAATATAATGGATGATGTTATTTGCTCTGGATTAAATCAACAGTGAGGAGTCAATGGACAGAGCACATGGTGTATATAAACAGCGCCGTTACGAGATACAACATGACGTAAGGTTACCTGCCTGGATGGCCATCTCCGCTAACTTCTCACTACACCCACATTAGCTGCTCTGTTTCCTCAATGTTTGGCTGAATAAACATGCATGCAGGCTGAAATTCAACCGAACTGTTCTGATGGGAGATGCAGTGACTATAGCAAATGGTGAGTCAGAAAAATAATAACTTTACATGTAATCTGTTAAGCTATGAGTAGAGGGGAAAAGTCTGCTAGCTGCTAGGCTAATTTATGCAATGTAAACATGCTTAAGCTAATCATGGGTGACTAGGGAAAAAAAAAAACAATTGTTTTGTCCATGAACCTTGACAGTTATTACTGAGCTGAATTTGATACTTTTGTTAAATGTTGTTGTTGTTTCCAAACATGGCTGTTTGGAAAAGTTTGCCTTCAAGGCTTTAAGCCAGATAGCCCTGAAGTTTTATGAAACAGATTGGGTTTGGGTTTAAATGAAAAGATTTCTTCTAGAAAGGCCCTGAAGATTAACTTATTCCATGTACTGTTTTTTGTGTTAGTGGAGAAACTGTATCGTGGCAGAATTCGTAATATCTGCGAATATAGTATTGTTGTCCAAAGAATCGATATAATATTGATATTTACACTGTAATTTTTAGTGGGAGTCGAATTATCCGCAGAGGTCTCGCCCTCTTTAAAACAAACTGACGAAGTGAGCCAGTTAAACCACTAAAAGAAGCAGTTTCACATTAAAAAAATTTGTGTTTTTACGACACTGCTCAGTGCAGAGGGGCTGCCACAAAACATGAATATCAAATGGCCCTTTCTAGAGCCAGTGTTTGGTTTGTCCGTTCTGGGCTACTGTACAAACACAGCGGTGCAACATGGCAGACTGTGGACAATGTCCCTCTATAGATATTAACGTGTCATTCTAAGGTAACAAAAACACAAAAATTCTAATTTTTTAGGTGATTATACACTGAAGAAAAAAATACTTTTTGCCAATCTTATAAAGCTGAAAACTTTGAGAGTGAATTAAAATGTTTGAGTCCCATACATCATATTATTAACAAAGCCAGTTTTGCACTGACAGTGTATCGACAAGGGACGTTAAATTGAAAATAAAACATGGGCCTTTGTGTTCTTCCAAAGTGGTAGTTCATTGATTAGACTGCTCAGTCAGGACTGAAGTCAATAAGAGATTAGCTTTTAAGTCAGCCACTAACACTAATAGCTGCTTAAGTATTTCTGTGTGACTAAGAACACTGAAATTCCAACAAAGTACAAATAAATCATGAGTTTAGAAATATAAATCCTTTTCTGACTCATTTCCATCCTAATCCTGAACCTCTTATGGTGTGAAGCTGGATTGATCACAATGTCAACAGGCCTGTGTGGTCGTGTAAACTGACGCCTGGCTTATTCATTTCCTGAGAAACTTGGGACAGATGATGTTACTGGAGTTGCTCAAGGTGCAGTTGCTGTGCGTGGACGTGAAAGAACCCACCTCTCCTTTCGAATTATCGTGAGCCACCGAGATATTGTTGGAAGCGTTTAGTAACCTGAAGAGAGGCAACGGACAAATCAACACTAAGTCAAGATCATAGCCAAGAACAAATCTCTCTGAGTGCTGAGGTCCCTGAAATTACACAATACGGCTAAAAAAAAACCCAGATGACTTACTGGTCTTCTTTGAAGTAAGTGAAACCAACAAAGGGTAACTGGTTTCCAACAAAGGCTTTAGGTGTGGGGAAAGTTTCTACATCGCCTTTGTCGTCTTCAATCTCATCAAAGTTACTGGTGTCTATGTCACTGCTCAGCTCTGGGACCACAGGGGCGACCGCTGAGGAGGGAGAGAGAGAGGAGGGAAAAGCAAGTGTGAATTGCTGGAAAAAGGAAGTCCTGTGTAAACAAAACTTTGAGTTTCAGACTAATAAATCATTCGTCTTGTACTCCGATACAGCAGCTGTTGTAAATAATTCTAGCTCTGAGTTTGAGTGAGGTTAAAGTTTTGTCTGATATGCTCAGGTGATGCTGCTTGATGAGCTGTGGTGATACTAACAGTCTCTGATGGTGTCGAAGGTCCACTGGTCGTTCTTGAAGAAAGGGTGCCGCTTGATTTCCTCCACGCCATTTCTGCCCAATCGCACCTCCCTCAAAACAAAGAGAGTGAATGAGTTGTAGAGCGATGTCTAAATGTACCTTTGTGCTCTGTAGCAAAAGGCAAACATGACCATATGATACATATTCTTTTCTGAGAGTCTTTAGAAGTGAACAAATTAAAGCCAGAGCAAAATACACTTAATTTCCTTTGGCCTAAAGCACCACAAACTAAACCGGAGCTATACATATGTTTGCTGTGTACAGCATCAACATGTTATGTAATGTCTGAGTATCGCTCTAGATGAAAAGTAACCCCGTGCTCCCTGCTGGCGTCACCGCCATCAACACCTTCAAAATGTGAGAGACTGTATCTCTTTCTACCTGTCAGTCAGGAAGGCACAGATGATATTCCTGGCATCTTTGGAGATCTCCACATCATCAGGGAAGTTGAGGGAGTTTTTGTGGTCCATGATCTTACTGTAGGTTCCCACCAGAGAGTCGGCGTAGAATGGCGTGTCACCTAACAGCAATTACAGCAAGTTAGCTACAATAAACTGCACTGGAATATTGGAATAGACGGTTGTTTAACATACTGAGATGATTGTAACATGACATTATAAGTGCAAGACTAGAATTACCATCCCTTAAAATGCAAACATACTGACTCTGGTTTTGTAAAATTCCGTTAAATTTACTGACCGACAAGCATCTCGAAGATGAAGACCCCTACAGACCACCAGTCACACTCTCTCCCATAATACCCATCTCCTCCCTGGGATTTCAGCACCTCCGGAGAGATGTAGTCTGGAGTCCCGACAGCTGTATCACAGTGCACCATGCCAGTCTGCAACACAAATCCAGGAAGCAATATTCTTCAAAATCTTACAAGTACTGTATGTTTTGACATAATAACCCTTGATATGTTTTTCTGTTTTGGTGTGAGTTGCTAAGCATTGGAAATATCAGCTGTAGAGATGTCTGCCTTCTCTCCAATATAATGGAACTAGATGGCAGGTCCAAAAACAAAATCTGGAAAACTCAACACCAATGTCTCTTTCTAGTAATCATGACCCAGTTACTCAAGATAATCCACAGACCTTGTTGTGAGCAGTTTCATGTAGGAACTATTTTCTTTCTACTGAACTACAACTGCCAGTGATATCACCGTGCACAAGAAGGTATGGATCTACTGCTAGCTCACCTAGCACCACTGAACAAGCTAATGTTTACATGGTTCTAGCGCTAACACAAGCCTCTCGTCTATGAGTAGATGCACGCAGTGGGCGATTTGTTTATTTTTTATCACGGGGGGGACGCCTCTGTGTGTGTGCCCATCTAGTTCCATTATATTCAAGAGTAGGCAGACATCTCCACAGCCAGTATCTCCAACACTCAGCAACTCACACCAACCAATCAGATAAACAGCGTAACAGGTGGGAGGAAAAATATGTGTTTATAATTTGGGGTTTATTGTTCCTTAAAGACAATAGATACATATAAATCTAAAAGTACCAGTTTATGAGATGTGTCAGGAGAAAACACAGCCTGCTCTCTAACTGAGAAACCCTTCAGTCCAAAATCTCAAATGTACAACTGAATACTATGAGGGCTGATTTAAGTTCTTAGACAATTTTTGTTCTTGAAATAAATTAGGGCCCTGACTCTTGTTGACTCCTGTTACTCATGCCATATATGGCACATTTTATATGGAGAACTTCAACAAGTTTGATACACACAGGATGAGAATTCAAGAACCTATCATCACAGTTCACCATCAAGCAGCATTATCATGTACTAACAGTTAAGTTCAATAGATTTATGGGACCAGCCAATGTCTATAAACTTGTGATCACAGCTCAACAGCACTGTGTTATCTGCATTCCTTGCCTGTAATATGAGGTAAAAATGTATTCATGTGACAGTAAAAGAAACAAACTGGTGGCAGAGCAACATGTCAGAAACACAGCATGCAGCTGTACTGAATTTCAATGCTGGGATACAACTCACAGAATCCATCTTCATGCATGTGCCAAAGTCGGCGAGTTTGAGGTGTCCGTGTCTGTCCAGCAGCATGTTGTCCGGCTTGACGTCCCGATGGATGAAGCCCATGGAGTGGATGGCATCCAGGGCCATCACCACCTCTGCTGTGTAGAACTTGGCCCATTTCTCCGGCACGTCATAGGTGCTGGTGAGGTTGACCAGGTCACCTCCCGGCATGTACTCCATCACCATGTAGAGGTAGTGCTCATCTTGGAAGGCACAGCACAACTGAAGGACCCAAAAACAAGCTCTGATTACTAAAGGTGGCTATAGTATGACAATTAGCACCAATTCATTTGCCATAGCTGTATGGATTTTTGTGAGATTGCTATGTTATTTGAATAATAAATGAACATAAAGGATGTCCTGTAAAATGTAACAATCGGTACGAAAATATAACTGTAAAAGCACTAGAAAAAACATTGAGAAGCTGAGTAGTAAATAATAGTCATACCTGCACAACCCAGGGACTGTTGGCAAAGGCCATGATGTCCCTCTCTTCCCAGAAGAAAGCTGAGTCAGAGCGCTTGAGCATCTCAAACTTGCTCAATAGTTTCATGGCGTAGACCTTCTGAGAGGCTTTATGTCGGACCTGAATGACGGTGAAACCCAGTTAATCAGAGTTAAGATTTTATCACTCAACAGAAGCCTTGTCAGTGACAGCTGAAAATGAAAACCAATACTCACTAGCTGGACTTCACCGAATGCCCCTCGACCAATGACTTTAACTCTGTCAAAGTCTTCAGACTTCATCTGGAGGTCTCGAGTCTGTCCTATGACTTTCTCATCTGAGTATGAAGAGAGTAAAGAATCCCGTTAATAATGTTGTGAATTTAGCAACAGATATCTATCATCTTCCGCTCCCACATCCTCACTGGCACACAAACACTACTTACATCTGTTTAAGAAGGTTTCGATGTTTTTGTTCTTGCGTAGTGCAGGGTAGTCTAAGTCTAAGACCAAGGCGTTGATGGAGTCCTACACAGAGAAAGAGAGAGAACCATTAACCAACTGTCATGACTGACAGAAAAGACACTGATGAAGCAGTTAGAATGGGTCACATCACTATCACGCATGTACTGTATATATTGGACAATTAACAGTTTGAAACAGGACCTTGTGTGTCCATCTTTCACCTCTGAGTGACATCACATAAAGAGTGAAACTATGTCATGCTGCACCAAGAGGAAAAACATTAGTTCAGATTGTGTGTTATCACCCCAGCTGCTCTTTTTGCTTTTTCCAAGTAAACGGTAAACACAAGTTACAACACATTCTTGGCATAGACGAGTGTGTTGATCATAAAAGATTACGTCATACTGCAAGTCACTGTGTTGCAATTAAAACACAACAACTTCTCGGTGACAAACCATGAAGTGTTTCCTCCATTCATCTGCATTCATTTGCACACAAGAGGGGCTGTATGAGATGGTGTAATTGTCAAAAATATTTACTGTTAGATTCCAATCATTTAGTCTAAATCCTGGACAAAATGTATTAATAATTCTGCATCGTGAACATCTGATATCATCCAGCTACGGAGGAAATGTGTCATGCCCTCTGTGTCATACTTGACTTTGACTCTTCATGACCACAACACTGAGCAAAACACGAAGCAAAACCAACTGGCACACACATATTCTACCCAATAAAGGCAGTGGAGTGCAGCACTGACAGGGCCTCAAACAGCAGCAGGCCTACAGTCAAACTTAACATGACTCAAGACTGAATGCATTTCTAAGGAGAGTTTATTTTCTGTATATTTTCTCACCACTGCACAGAACAATAACAGTTACACATCACTGCCAGACCCAGTGAGTCTGAATAAAACAAACAGCACTGCCCCAGCGTTTCATTCAACAGTGATCAACTTGACGGACTGAATACATAAACAGCAACTACACGTGAAGGAAATAGTTTTAACTAATGGCTTTGTTCCTCAAGAGAGAGAGAGGGAGAGACAGAGAGAGACAGAGAGAGACAGACACAGACAGACAGAAGCAGGATGACTCATTTCTTCATCAGAAGCAACCTACTTGATTATGTCAATGTCAGTGAGATTCATCTGCTGACAAACGATGAACACTCTGTTTCTGTGACTGTTTGAAAGCAGTCTGTCTCAGGAAGATGAAGTCACCTCCGCACTGTGTGTAGCCACTGCATTAAAAACCACACTCATAGCTCTCAAAGAACTTCCCACATGTTTAACACAAGAAATTACCAAGAAACATGACAGCATGACGTTATTTATCAACACATCAGCTTGTGAAATAATTCCCTGAATAGCAAAAGAACGCTTTCTATATCTGAGCTAAACATTTGTGATTATAGTGACTATAATAAAGAGTTGTATGTGTGTAGATCAAGTCTGTAATAAAGGGTTAATTTCATGCAAGGCCTGTTAGTTTACATATGATCTGTCCACTTTAAGAAGATAAACTATACTTAAGGAAAATATACTGCTGCAACCTCAAACATCTGGTACTGTTCAACTATACCAACTATCCAATACAGCAAATTCTTGGTCCACCTGCATTTTAAAGGTAACTATTTGCCATTATGCAAATTTCCCTGCTGTGGGATGAATACAGGATTATCTTATCTTATCTCATCGCATCTTTTCCTGATGCCAGTATTTGCATTAGGATCTCAGGTATCATATTGTGGCACCCCACAGCAGACATAATGTAGTCAAAGAATAACTGAGAAAAAAATAAATGAACTCAGTAACAAATAATATTGTGAATTCATTATTGAATAAGTCCAAGACATATTTTATTGAAATCCTCGATGAACACAAGAGACATGAACTTGAAGAAGATGATGATGTTATAGCATGGTATGTGTGAATCTCCCAGTAGAGTTAGCTCAAGTTAGCTTAAGGGAGTACTTCACCTACAAAATGACCATTTGCATATCAGTCTGTCATGCCGTGTTTCTTTGAATTTGTGGAGAAAACTTTTGTTTTTCTCACATGCCTCCATGAATACAGCGAACATAGTAGTTTATTGACTGATTGGGGAACACTTTCACAACAGCAAAACTATATCAAAAAATCCATACACAAACTCTGACACAACTGGTGCAGTTTAGTGCAAGTCTCATTTATTCTGTCATATATATATATATATATATATATATATATATATATATATATATATACTTCTCGAAAAACATCATATCGGTGTGTGACTTTGAAGAAAGCATAGGTAAATTTCATTTTCTGTTGAGTTTTAAACAGAAAGGTTTTAGCAAAAAATGCATGTGTTTGGGCAGTACTGAGCACACGACTGGACAAATGAGGCTTGAATTATACTGGACGGGTTGTGTGAGTTTGTAAATTGATGTTCTGATACAGTTTTGCTGATGTTAAAGTGGCCCCGATATCAATAAACAATCTGTGTTTGCCGTTTTACATGATGGCATAAAAGAAAAGCAAAGTTTTCTTTAAATTTAAGGTAACAGGGCATGACTAACTGATATACAAATGGTCATTTCTTCAAAGCCTTACTGTTGTTACACAGACACGGACACAGGCAGTACCACACATATACACACCACACTCTCTACCAATCACCGCTCTGGACATACATGGATATGTGGGAGGAAAATCAGAAATGAGGTGACAAAAAGGAAATTGGATTGCTGCATTTTGGATTGTATTTAAATACATGATTAAATGCGTGCCACGATAAAAAAAAAAAAAAAAAAACACAAAAACAAATGAATAGAAAAATAAAATGAGCAAGTGAAGGATATAAATATAGATTGGAAGTTAGAGGAAAAATAGAGCTTTATATGTCTTTTTAAACTCTATTCTAACCTTTTAACTAACAATATTATTCACTGATAAATTCTGTTGTATTACTGACTTGTCTGATAAACTGTTACTCCACAGTTTCACATCAATTTAAGAGCAGGGCTGCACAATATGCAAACAGTCATCTCATTGTGATATGGCTTTAAACTCCACTCTGTGAGCAGCGTCGCAGCAGCCCGAACAGAACCAGAAGCTTAAAACTGGACTGCAGCAGCATCTTTGGTCAACAGAACACAAGCTAACTATGTGTAGCATTCAGTCATCTGATAATGGATATATTTTGACCCAGGGCAATGTAGGGAAACTATTAAATAAGCAAAAGACAGACTGATGTAAACCCATAATTGTTACAGTGTGTTACAATAAGGAAGTCATCTATCAACTTTTGTCAGCCATGCATTCCTTAACGGTCAATGAGGAGCTGTTTGAAACATTGGACCAAGCCAAATGTTGGTAACAGAGAACACAAGAACCCCACTCTGACCCAGTGGTCTAAACTGGTTTCTTTCAAACTTGTCGTCTTCCTTCCTCTTCTTGTTCTCCCATCATTACAGTAGTAGACAGGATGGCACAATCTGTGTTGTGTTTCCCTCACGTCCTATGTATTCATTTCCCCCTCTTCTTTTTTCTTTTGCCCTTTTCTGCTGCTCTCCCTCCGTCTTATCTGCCTCTCCTCCTGCTCTCTCCATCGTTCTCCGCTCGGCTGCAGCCAGTCTACAACGAACTGCACACTCCGTTTCATCATCTCTATTTCACTTCCCCATTAAAGGACTGACCTCACACAAAACTACTATTTAAGGGAAAAAAATACACATGCTGGGGGGTGGAGTGGGGTTGCCGGGTGTGTGCGCACGTACACATACACGCACGAGGATCTCCCTACGAACGCAGCAATACAGGAAATGATCCACCCCACCCCAGGGCTGGCAGATAATTTCACTGTGTCATGAAGCCAGTCCCTGTGTGCAAGTCATTTCCTCTGAGGCAGCATTCTCTGCTACTGCTGCTCTGCATTTGTCTGCAGCCAAAAATTTAATTCACACATGCACGGCAGCTGAAGGTATGACCATGTATACAGTGCATCCAAGAAATTACCTGGCGTATGTGTTTAGACACACATTTTACTTGCCAAAACATCTGCAACAGCCTCAGCTGAAATCAGCATCCAATCATTTCTTGTAACTCGTTAACTGATTCGGGGCGTAGGCCCTGCAGGCTCACGATGTCTATGCGTGTCACTGCGGTCAGCTGTTGTCACTACATTACTGAAACACTGTGGTTGCGTCAAGCTACACAAAAGAGGAAACAAATAGCTGCAATAACCACAGGTGATTTACCGTTTCCAGTTTTCTACATGTTATTATTTATTCACTTTGTCCCTTTTTCTAGAGTGTGTGCTTTTATGGCGTGACGTTAAAGTCTGTTAAACATGTTGCCATATATTATATCTTGACTGGCTGTTGCACAGTATCTAAAAAGCAGGAGGAGAACCAGTCACTGAGCATCAGGCAGCAATTACATAGCTCAGATATGAAAGATATCATTTTCATAATGCTACAGGCCTCAGATAAATCATGCAATTAGTTTCCAATGTTTAATTTTAACAGTTAACCTTGAACGTTCATGTAGATCTGTGCTTTTATGACAAATGAACGCTTGTGTATTTATTAAGTAATTGATTTACTGCTGTTATCATTTGGTTTCCTAGCAACTTGTGATCCCATCCAAACCACGGGCTGAAATCCATTAGATGCTGGTGAAAATCAAGTATGCTTAGTTTGGCAAATAAAATTTCTAAAAATGAATGTTATCGTAATTATCTGCTTGGCCGAGCTGATTTCTCAGAGGCAAATAAGCAAACCATGAAACCACCACATGGGCCAGGCGTCTTAAAGTGAACGAACAGGGCCGCTGCCTTCTTTCAGTAGTAAAACGTGCCGTTTGGTCCCTCGGCTCTGTGATCGCAGGCAGAAAGTTTGATCATTCACAGAGGCAGGACAGCCTGACACAGTTGGGACGGTTCACATGTGGAGCTTATGCACCTTTCTATCCGAGGCCGTGAATGGAAACAAAGCACTTTCAGAGCAAAAACAGATCAAGTGTCACTAAATAGTCCAGAAGACTTAAGCGTTTAGTGAGGAAAAGGTCACTGCTCATCACAATAATTCATTAATAATTAATCATGTACACACTGTTCTGTAACACTGCTAAGGTCGGAGGTGCTGCACTCCAAAAACAACAACAAAGCAGCATGGCATGTGGAGGAAGTTGGTGCTCTGTACCACAGTGTTCAAAGCAGAAAGACTCTAAGGCAGAGGGGATTCAGTTTCACAGATTTCCAACTTTGGACATGAAAAAGACGACAAACATTGTCCGTCGACAGTCGCCACGAGGAATACAAAGTAAACACTCTGTTGCAACGCTTGGACTCGCTACAGGCATGTAGCAAACATTCCCTATCTACAAACCGGACCTCTTGGTGACATATAATTCCTCACTCTGTCATTTCTACATCTCCCCATTAAACAAAATTAATTGAGTGTGGAGGAAGGATAAATAAATAAATAAATAAATAAATACATGTTGCCCTGGTGATGGCAAATGAAGACGTGGAATTATGTTAGTGGATCTTTATGAGGAAAAAAAAGCTTTTCCTGTTGGCATACTGCACAAGAAGAAGGCAGAGAGACGTCAGCGAGGCCTGTTTGTGGCTTCTGATGTCATATTTTGCTTTTAAAAATGAATGGCATTCCACTTTAAAATGCTTTATTTCAGTGCTTTAGCAGATATTTTGAAACATCCTGATTTGCAGAGACCCTGTAGGTCATACATAATAAGCCGTTTAGTGAGTTGGAGTACCACAAGAGAAATGGCTGCACGCAGCTCTTCCAATTTGCCTCCATTAGCGTTACTGTAAAAAATGCCAACAAGACTCTGGAGGACATTTCTCGGCTACTCAGCTGAAGCGGCTATTTATAAATATTAAATAACTGACAAGTGTCTGGGGAAGTGTAAAGCTGGATCAACAGTTTAAACTTTAATGCATCTGACTGATCTGGACCTGTTCCAGACACACATAGATCCTCCTGTCCTCGTCCGCAGTAATGCTGGCTTCACTTACATCTGGGGGAAAGGATTTTTTTTGGAACAATACATCTAAATAATTACAAGCAATGATGTCAGCTCCTATACCCGAGCTTGATATACAGGACACTTCCCTATACAACTTACAGTGACAGGCTTACAGTAATGTCTTCCTGGGCTGATAGGAGTATTATCCATCCAGTTAGTCTTATCAGTAGGAGTTGTTATGTATCTATTAGATAGCACTTGAGCATTTTATCTCTGCTATACTGTAATCCAGCCAATGGGTTATTGCTGGTTGCCTAGCAACTCCTGCAAAATACAAAGAGTCAAGACAAGTTGAAGCTGCAGAGAAGCAGCAGGCAGGAGTTTTATAAGCACACTGTTTCAGCACTTTCTATTCTTTTCTATTTTATTTACTCAACCTGCTGTTGACATTATGGAGCTGTCGCTCTCCCTTCGCCTGCTCCCCCTCTTTATCACCCTATAAAAAGCCACGTGGATCCACCAGTCTGGAATGTGATGATGTTAACCTGAAAGGAGCTAAACACAAAGAGGAATAACTCAACTATTCAAAGCCTCCCACTTCACAAACTGTCCCTGCTCAATTTACAGTTATTCCCCCCACCCCAAAAAACCCTCTTCCTCCCCACATACCCATCTCATCAGTCGGCATGTGGAACAGAAAACAAGCAGCACTGCTGCGGCTTTAAAAGGATTGAGCAGAAAGTTAATGTTTTGATTGAATTCCAGCCGTTTTAAAAATAGTTGTGGGGATAAACGGTGGGCTGGGCAGAGTGAGGGGACCGTGCCAGGCAGGGCCCGTAAACTCTCCAAGAAAGACACAACGGCAAGAATCCTGCAGAGGCTCACAAATAGCACAGCTAATGTCTCCACAGGGAATAACAAGAGTATGTCTTACTCTTGCATTTGACAGATTTCTGTCCCATGCTCCTGTGCCCTGCGCAGTTTTGGCACTCGTGCATTATTATAAAGCATACTGAGGAATGTGCCAGGAAAAATACATAGCAAAGAGAGAACTGCATGTACATAACATCCTGCTGTGTGTTAATCTTAAACTCTGCTATCTAAATGCTCTTAATGTTCCACTTACAAAAAAGGAGGCATGATAAATAAGGAGAGGGGGTTTGTTTCCAAATGCAAACCAACTATATTGTTAAATCAGGCAACCTAGGATTTCTGTGGTATATCAGCTGCAACTAACAATTTCATTGTCGACTAATTCAGCGGTTCCCAAGAAGATTAAAGAGATAACAAAGACAAACAAGTATTTTTCTCACAAAATACTGGATACTTTTACCCCATTCAGCATCTGAAAGGTCCTTCTTAGGCGACAATTTGAAAAGGAAAAATAAGGGGTCTCTCTTTACTCTTGAAGTGCTCATAACTCGTTGTGTCAATAGCCTGTGATGAAGGGTCACAGGTAGATCTTGTTTTAAAGGGCACCATAAGCCAAGAGGGTCAAGAGTTTATTTTCTCAATTAATCGTCAGTAAAAACAAAAACAAAAAACTGCCCATCACAAGTTCCAAGATCCCATGACGACGTCTTAAAATATCTTCTTTTGTCTGACCAATGTGTTTTATTTAATTAATAATTTCTAGACTCAGTTGATAATAAGAGATTCTACAACCTATTTTATGTCTGTGCTGCTTATACATGGTTCACTTTCAAATCAAATGGTGTTGAAGTGGGTAATTAAAATGAGGAATTTGGACACACCACGTGTAGTCAGTGGAAAAATGCAATGTGAGGAACTCCACTTCAACTGTAAAATGCTTTACTTTTGAAGGCACTGTCATCACATATGAAAGTGCCTGAAATAAAAGCATTTACCTTTTTACAGTCCAAACCCAAAGAACATCTGTTTACTATAGACCAAATCACAGTGTTTGTTTACAATTACTTCCGGGGTAGAAAGGCCCTGTGTCCATTACATAAAATGGCACTGAGTACACTCTTCCTCATTTGGTTAGTTTTTAGCCACCTAAAAAAGACCCACCTTAAAAAAAAAAAAAAATCAATACCAATTTAAGTTTCTGTCATATTCAGATTTTTTTCACCGCTTTACCTTGCTGTCAGACAGTCCTTTAGAGCGGGGAACTGAAGCCATTATCTCAAAGCTACCAGACTCCACTGGCAAAAACAGTGATTTTAGAACACATGGTCGCCCTCGTCACCAGCAGTAGATTGCTTATCTTCTGTGCCAGTAGATTTGGTGTTATCACAGACGCAAGCAAAGCAACACAGTACAGAAAATAAGCGCAGCAAAAAATGTCAGAGAGGTTGGACCACCATTTTTAACTATATATCTTTAAATGGTCGAAAATGACGTATCTCTGCAACTGACATCGATTGCCAGTTGTCTACCTGGAAGTGTTACAGCAATGTCTAAGAGTAAAGAGAATAAAAAAAACCAGACATATTCGCTTTTAAGAAGCTGTAACCAGTGAATTTGTGCTTAAAATACTTCCATCCATATTTGTTTATTTTTATAAAAGCTGTTTTTGTCACACAGCTCTTTATCTAAGGCAGTAAGTGACCTCAGTTTCCCTGCCACTGAACAGATATAGTGGACCAATTTGCAATAAAAAGCCAGTAACCTTAGAACAGCGTCATTAGGCTGGGTTTCAATTGAGGGTTTCAGTTTCAACACTCTGGCAAGAACATGCTTTAATTTGTACATAAATACTTTTAGTATCAGCACACAAACTATTTGAATTATAACTGCCACCTCCAACGCTAAAACACCACTGGACTAAAGCCCTACCACACACATTCAAACCCTCTTGTCTGGGTTTCTTAAAGGAAGTAAAAGCTGCATGAATGCACTGGCAGTCCGTAGTCCTTTGCTAATGTGTTGTATTTTTCTATCGTTGCTGCTGGTTGCACACAATGCAGCTTGTGTGTTGCTAAGATCAAGTGAATAACATGTTTGCTTGTGAAAATGAATGCAAATGTGTGGTCATGAGTAACCAAGCCTGTGCATATGCAAGCGTGTGCGTGAGAGAAAGTGCGTGTACGTGTGTGGGAGGTTGTGTTTCTACAGCACGTTGTGATGGAATGATAATGCTGTGGCCAGATGGATGGGTTATGTATTGTGCGTGGGAGACTCCTGTTCTCTTCTCCTCTCTGCTCACTCACACCCTCATTTAAAACTAAAAATACACTAAGACTCAGGTATCAAACTCTTTAACATTCACACAACAGGGTGAAGATTTCGCACAAGCCAACAACAGAATTCAACAACATTTGTGCACTCAGCCACTGTCAACCGCATGCATGCTTTGCATAACTTGGTTCACTTGTCACTTTGATCAGTGTGGAAAGTCAAAGTTCTTTAAAAGTCAAAATCTTCCATGAGAGCTGTGATATCCAGAAACTATGCACTAAGATTAGAGCCCGGGTGCTGTTTGATTTATTTGTATTCGCAAGATGCATCGCCTCTGGATGCACCGTTGTATGCACAGCCAAATTATCTCTGCCGCGGTCTTTATGTCTAGACAAGAAGATCCACCAGATTAAGACAAATCTTAGGGTGTATACATTTCCTTTCACATGAGAACCATACAGCTGTAAACACATCAAGACATCCCATTCCAGCTTTGCTTCAAGTCCAAATGTCAGATTATGGGAATGAATGAGATTTGCAGCAGTTCATCTAAAGGTTTATCGTATAAGCAGATGGAGACCTATGTTGTAGCATAGTCATAGTAATACTCATACTCTGAGTTGAAGCAATATGTTATTTTTCTCTGGACACACAGCATAACCATTCATATCTGGGGATTAAGCTCTTCCTCATTTTTTGCATTCCTCCTCACATCCCTGTAAGGTGGATCTTGGACCTGATCATGTCTTGTTCTATTTGTCCACGGTATTATATAATGTGTTGTTAAGCATGTGTATATTTATCTATGTGCCTCTCTGCGTGTATGCTGGACTTTGAGTTTTGCTCACTTTGTGATAAACACTTTACAGCAGGCTGGGGAAACCCTTTTGCCTTTTAAAGCAAAATAATAAGACTCAAGACTTATCAGTCACTGTAATTTTTTGTTACAAACACATTACTTTTAAAGTAATTTTGACATAATGTACCTGCCAATAAGAAATTAGTCTTAGGCAAACAGCAAAACAGCTGTCTGATGTTTCACAGCAGCTGGGAGATCAACAACTCTCCACAAAAAACAGACAAAAACAACAAAACAAGGAATACAGTCATGTTGAGAAACAAATGTAGGGTCCCAAATCCAAAATAAGTGACATCTACACAAATACAAATGTACAAACACCAAAATGTAACACACTACAGATCTGTTACTAACTTTGTATGTTGTCTGTTTCGTCTCTACAAAAGCCAAAGTGTAAAAGGACATGTTGTGGTTTTATGGGGGATGATGCACCAGACTATTTCTTGGCCAGGCGCAATAACTTCCTGAAGTCTTACAAGGAAACTATAAAAGAAGGAAGAGTCATTACGTCAATGTGTGTCCAATGAATAGACATTGGTGCCAAGGGTGAAATTCCTTTTGACAAGAGGTAGCACTTTACATGTATTTAATTATCAATAAATAACCAACCACCAAACTGTTAATGATATTTAATAATAATAATCAGGAATGTTAGCCAGCTCTCTCGATAATGTTTCCTATTATCGTCAGGGGGTGGCGCTAACTGACAAATGTATATGCCTCTATAAATCTGGACGTTTACTGGTGCTTTCCTACTTTGTTCATCAGTGAACTAAGATGGCATCTGTACTTTTTTTTTGCAAGCCTGACTAGCTAATAACATAGGCAAGATGATTCGTATGAATGTAAATCACCGAGGCAAAAGTACAAGGCATTATAACATATGGTGAAGTCGTAGTTTGGCTTCAGGATATTTGCCTGATTCTGATGGGCCATATCATTGAGTCCAGCCTGTTCTAATTTGAGCCATTAATAAATTGATCTGGTTATAATTGCAGTCTGGTCAGGGATAATTGATCACACCTGCCTTGTTTGGTCACGTATCACAATGTAGCTATCTTGAACCAAATGGGCTTGAGTTGAGCTTTATGCAGCTGCTGGACAGAGCTATGATCCAGTTGAAGACCAAAAGCAAGGAACTGAACATGCACATTCCGGTAAAATACATCAGTCAACTTCCAGTTATTTGGTGTGTTTGTTTTGTGTGGAAGAATTTTTCAGTCAAAGGTGAAATAGCACAGATATGACGGGTTATAGTGGGACTTGTCGTGTCTGCCCCAGTAACATCAACAGAAGTGGCACGAATGTAAAATTTGAATGTCCCCTCCTTCTTTTAGTTCTTCTTGAAGTCCTGTTGTCAGAGTGAGGTTGCCAGGCAACCAGTAGAGACTCCAGGAAGTCATATGGCCGAATAACATTCACACATAAACCTTCATGAAACAATTCTGTCTTGTGTATAGATTAAACAAGCAATACATAATGAGATAATTAGTGAGCTTTAGAGGTGCTGGTAGGTGGATTTTGTTTCCTTCAGTCAGAGCCAGGCTAGGGGTTTCCCCCCGTTTCCAGTCTTTGCGCTAAGCTAAGCTGTAGCTACAGATTAAACGTACAGACATGAGAGTGGTATCATGCCTCTCATCTAACTCTTTGGCAAGAAAGCGACTAAGCACATTCCTAAAATGTCAAACTATTCCTTTGAGACCACAAATCTTAAAATTACTTTGTATGGGAAGACAATAAATAAGTGAAATAGAAGTACTAATAGTTTAAGTTAAAGCCCTGGCACAAAGCAAATCATAGATGTTTAGAAAAACATCTGGTGGGCCATCTAGGGCTTCAAAAAACAGGGAAAACCCGATAATGTTACTTTGTTCTGACCACTAAAGAAGACCAGATGATACATAGCTGAAGTGAAGTGTGACATTTCAAGACCACTGAGGGCTTGCACACCCGGAAGACGCTGGGTCTTCTTCACTGGAGTGGAGCAAAAACCAAAAAAAGACTGCGGAGAGGCCCGGCCGTCTCACCAGAGGAGGTGTGGAGCAGAGAGACTGGCTTGTTTTGCAGAAAAAAAAAATTGGCCGGGGCCACCGTCCCCAGTGCCTTATAAGGCAGTGTTTCTATCCAGCTAGCACATTGAAGCCGGGACTGCTGCTGCTGCTTGCCTGAGAGCAACCCAACTGCACTCCAGAGACAGAGTGGACACTCAGGTTGACTATCAGAGTAAAGACAGAGAAAAAGACACACAGGGGTTTCCCCACCTCCCTGGAGAGCGCCACAATCAAGGAAGAAACCCCAGTGTGGGCAGAGAAATGATAGGAGAAATGGAAAAGGACAGAGGTTAAGAAAAAGGGAGACAGGAGATGCTGGATGAGAAGAGTGATAGGTGGGAAATAAGTCGGAGAAATGAACAAAATGAGAATATATGGATGGAAATGGATGGAAGGAACAAAATTTGATAAAAAAAAAATAAAAAAAACCTGCATTATGTTATTAAACGTTATGGTCACCTAATGCTGAGTAACACCCAGGGACTGCCCCAGGAGATGATCTGGAAGACATCAGACAAACTCTTAGCAATCCATATCTCGTATCGTTCACTCTTAAGTGCTGTGTACTAAGTTATCTGGTGGTACCAGGTCTGCAGCTGTATCAAAGGGCTTTGGACTGGAGCTACAGTTAAAATACCTGCAGTGTGTTTAACAAGCCTGACGGGAGGGGCTGAGCTGCAGGCTGAGAGAGAAACAGAGCCAGAGAAAAAGAGATAAGGCTGAAAAGTGAAAGGGGAAAGTGCAGTCATTCGCAGGGACTTTGAGTCCCATATATAGCTGCCAACTATTTACTCAATGAGGTCATTTCCTTTAGGACGGCAGAAAGGCAACTTATGCGACTTGCAATCAAGTGTCCATATTTTTTCTTTATCTCAAGAAATGCCCTTTCTTTTGCTTGTCCTCGACAATCACTCCCTGTACCTGGAGCTGCTGAGTTAACTCCAGCACTTTAGTCAGCAGTGGTGTGCTGCCAAATAACGATCACTACAGTTTGCACAAAGGGGAAGGTTGCTGAGACTTGAGGTTACATTTGATCGAATGCTGATAGGGGCAATATAGTGATTTTACAGTTTGGATGGCACCATTAAAGCACCATTTATGTGATTTTTGCTGTTCTTTTTTTGGAAGCAAGTGTGACTTTAGTGTTCAAAATTGTTTACAGAAGAATCTCTGCTGCCTAAATATAATGTCAGAGTAAATACTGTATATCCCAGTTTATAATGGGTCAGATTTCTTTACAGGAAGGTCACAGAGTTTACTTGACAGATGCTGCAGATTCCTCACTGTCAGCTTTCCGTATCCTCAGGGTACTGAGCCCACGGCTCCCTGGCAAGCCCTTAATACGTCTAATTTTAAGTCAACTGAGAAGTAAAAACCTGATGTTAATTGCTGAGATTCTTTCACAAAGCTGTTATTTGGGGGGGCTATATAATAGTCAACAAAGCAGCTTCTTCTGATTTTTTTTTTTCCAGTTGCTGTTGCTATGCCACAATAGCAGGGGGATGTGTGATTCACTGTTTACTGAATATGAGCCTGTGAGCAATTATCAAGGCACTTTAAGTATGCATGTTTTTATTCCACCTGCAAAAAAGGACATTTCTGAGCGTTTAGTGTTTGTGTGTACGTGACTGTGTGTTTGAATCCCACCGTGAGCACTGAGCAGCAAAACTTCTTGATCCCTGCAACAGCTCCGAGGCTGCTAAAAATGGAAAACTGCAGCCTGCTCTCTCCTACGCATGCTTCCCACTCAACTTTTGTCTCAAACACTCAACACCTCTATCTCTCCGGCTCGCGTGCAGGAAGTAAACACCACCAGTGTTCGAGCAAGTATTCTGCTAAATGTTTTAAGGGAAGAGGGAGCAGGCCAGGAGTGTCTCAAGTAGTGTGAGGGAGAGCAGGGGAGGGTACATACAGCGGGCCCCAAGCTGGATGGGGCCCATTAAAAGGGGTGAGGTGATGCTTTTTAAGATAGACCCAACAGTGTGTTTGCCCTCTGTCAGGTCGAGTTAGGGGTCCCACAAATTTAAAACACCACCACCACAGCAACAGTGGGTACTTTGGTGACACAGCGCTGACTCTGAATCACAGTTGGAGGTGAGGATTTGAAAACGATGTCCTCCTATCCATACATTATACAGCGGGTGACACTGGACACGACCAAACGTTAGTGACTCCAGCTTTCTCTGGACCGAGCAATCAAAGCGCTTTCACTCAGGCTCAGATATCTAAGTTCCTGTGGACCACAACCAAAACCAGAATTTATTTGGGTCCTTTCCTTTCCTATTTCAGGCCAATGGCATGCTATACACTGGTATAATGAGAGTATTTTTCCACTGCCTTAGGCAACCTGAGGTCATCACAAAACTGGCCAAAAGCATCTCTCAAGGGGTACACCCTTTATACTTCTTCGGCAGACCCAGTTCAGAGAATTACAATTGGAGTCTTATCTCCACTGCAAAGTTTCCTTTGCCAAATAATAAACTTTTAGTCTCCAACAGAAAGCTCAATCTTCTGCTGTTTGCAAAAGGGGACAATAATTTCTCTTCATCTCTGTATCATGACATGATCAGATTGTATCAGTACAGGAAATTTCAACTACTGAGACTCTATTTTGACTTTGTATAATGCTCAACATTCATTTACAGAACTGGTGTATTAATAAGCTGATAATCAGACTATATCAGACAAGGGCTGCAACTGACAATTACTGTTGATTATTTTTTAAATTAATTGATAAGTTGTTTGTTCTATAAATGTCCAAAGATGATGAAAAATGTATTCAGTGTTTCCCAGAGCCCAAGATGACATCCTATAATGTCTCATTTTGTCCAATACCCAAAGATCATTTCTGTTAATGTCATAGAGAAGTACAGAAACTAGAAAATATTCACATTTAAGAAGCTGGAGTCAGAGAATTTTGACTTTTTTTCCCTTAAATATTACTCAAATTAGTTGGTGATTAATTTAATTGGCGAGAAAATGTTTTAAATTCTGTTGGATAAACAAAGGTGACTCAGTCTTGCAAGTGTAAACACAGGGACATGAGAGTTTGCTGCTTCACAACAGAAAAATCTATGATAAATCTCACAACTTCTAACTACGTCAACTCAGACGAAACAGTGATGGAAATGCACCAGCTCACTTCCCGGAAATCTATGTGGGAAGCAAGACAGAAACATATTAAAGTGGAATTGGTATGATTCACGTGCTGTATGCAAATGGCAATCAGTCTGCACTTCCTTTAGAGACTGAGTATAGGGGCAATTCACTGAGCTGACAGTTCAGGGCATGCAATGGCAGGGTTTAGTTTGACATACGTGTATGTATATTAAAAGGAATTTTGATTCACCATGTTTACATCTAATTGCTTGATCATGCCAAAGATAGCAAGTCCTACAGTGTTGCTTTTTTAGGATGATTACACAGTTCATATTTAGCTGGGAATGAAGCACAAGATGAATCATACTGGTTTCAAGGAGACCCTCTTATCTGAAACTGGTAAACAACATACCTTTTTAGTACAGGAAGACCAGAATAGGTGTGTGGATCTGGTGGGTTGTGGGACAACCCTGGTCTGGTGGGCCCAACTGTTGCCCAAGAGGGACTTTTGGCCGGAAATATTAGTCTCCATAAACACACCGAGTGGGACATTCTCCATGAGTTAATCCTAATCTGTAGACACGCTTCACAGAGCCCCAAACCGCACTGTCTGCACTCAGTCTTAACTATTAATCAGGCCTACAGTATGTCCACCATGAGGCTCTTGTTTTCACAGCTTTTTCTAAAATAAAATGGTATTATGGAAAGGTATCTGATTTCAGAAGAGAATGGAAACAATGCAGACTATAAGTGGTGGAGATGAGAGGATATAATAGCACCACAATTTGCCTGATGTAAAAACAATGCTAACAGTAGCAGGACACAATTTGGGAATGACAGATATATATGTGTGTTAACAGCATGAAGTGTGTGCATACGTGTCTAGGGTTGCAGCGAATAGACAACATGGCATCATTAATAATCTACGAGGTGTATCCCACTTGACTTACCAGCAAACTTTCCAGGTTTATGGGGGATCTGGGCTCTCTGATCATGTCCTCCAGCTTCTTCAGCCGGCTTTCCATCCTCCTCTCCGCGCCGTTAGACATGGCTGCAGCGTCGGTGGGTTAAAAGTTGAGCAAAAAAAATATGAGGAGCTTTTCCCCAAAACTGTTTGAGTTTACATGTGAAACCTCTTTGTTCCTAGCTAATGGCCGTGGGCCTAGCGGAGCAGCCTTGGGCTCTCAGCCCACCCAAATCGCTTCCAACAGGAATAGTGTGCACAATGAAGAGAAAATATCCCCAAAGCAGAGACACCCAAAACTTGCCCAGTGAAGCGGGCCCTCAGTTAGCTAGCTGTTTGGCGTCCGGCTAATAAAGATAACGTCACACTTGAATCATCACCTCCCGTTAAGTGAAAGATGCATTTTTCCAACTCGGCGATAAAGTTTGAATGTGGAGATACCAGCAACAGGCAGCAGGGCGTTTTCTTTGCCCCCCTCTCCTCCCCTTCCCTTTGGTTTTTGGCCGCTTGGAAATGCTTTGGAGTCGCTCTTCAGACAAAACTCCGCTTCGTCTCACCCCATTCACTGATGTTTGAAGCCCGTTAGTGTCGGAGTTTATCCTCGGTGCTGCCACAAGTCATCTGAAGGGGCGATAATGTCTGTTCTCCCGCGCTGAATTTTTAATAAGCACACACTCTCTTCCTGGATTTCTTCTCGCATTTTCGCCTGTGTCCTCCTCGTCTTGTCCTCGTCATTGGCTTTATTCGCAGAAATAAGTAGTTTTACTCGGAGAGAAAAGTCCTCCAGCGGCTGAATTTTCCACCGTACACTAACATCCACACACCGACACACACTTACTGAGTCTGGAGTCTCTCCTCCCCCTGACATCAACACAGCGAGGACTCCGTTACCCATAAGCCACCTGTCCCGTCCCCATGCACCTCTATAGTACCTCTCTGTATATGTCTGTCCTGGACTTGTTTATACATTCTAGCTATTTTAAAACAAATAATTAGCTAGCACACATCATATTGTCTTAAATAGAGCTTGTTATATTCAAACAGACTTATCAAATTGGACCCTATAAGTACATTTTCCAAAATAAAGTTAATTTCAGTATATGAGTGTGCCCTTGGGATTTGGAGGAAAGACCCCAGTTTTTCCAGGCCTAAGATCAACCTGTCCACCACTGCTATATTTCCATGAGGCATGGTGCACTTTACTTTTAAACTCTTTGGTTCTGCTTATTCATGTATTTATTTTTCTTAAACTCTAACTTTAATTCTAGTTTTATTATTGTTTTGCGTGAAGGAAGACTGGCAATAAAGAATTTCATTGTAGTGTGTAAATCACTGAGGGTTTTTTTAAACTGGTCATATGACAAGATAAGATAAGATATAAGATAAGATTTATTGATCACACACTGGGGAAATTCACGTGACAGCAGCTAAAATAGCACAGATAGAAAAGCAAGTTGAATGGCAATAGAATAAAGTTAAAATACAAAGATATACAACAGAATTCATATATAATACAAAGTACTAAATTTAGACACAACTATACACTCAATAATATTTACACTATATACACTTTTCACTTATGTACAAATGGAAAAAAAAATTATGAATATATGCATGGGTATCTATTGACAGCTGTACAGGATCACTGCACACTGGATGTAATACACACATGGTGTGTAGTATTAAAATTAAAAACAATGTAAGAGCAATTTATACAGTGTTGGGGAGTAAATAAATATTGCACAGAATTCACAGTGTAGATATATTGTATTGCACAAGGTAGAGGAAGTGAATAAGTAATGCGACATAACAGTGTTGCATTAAGTCGTACTGGTGTTGATGTGAAAGTGTCTGACTGCTGAGACAATAAACTTGTTGAATCTTGAGATTTCTGCAATATTCTTCAGGTTCATTGTCTAAAACATTTAACCTCAAGGGCATAGATTTGGTTTGAATATTGAGAGGGACACATATGAAACTGTGATTCTGGGAAGCATCAAACACTTCATTTTCTGCATTCTGGTGATTTTTCTGTGTACCAATTTGCATCCTGTCTGCATAACTGTATGGTGTAAATGTAATTTTGTCAAAATAAAAGTCCTTTGCTATTTTCATGTTTCATTTAGGGGGTTGAGGACAGGGGTACTTTTCTCCTGCATCCTCCCTGAAATCTACACCTATGAATTACCTGCTCCTCGTACATGATAATACATGGTTGATATTAGTTGTCTAATCAACTACTAAGAATCATAAGCATGGAAGGATTACTGAACAGGCCTACTGGGCCAAGGGGCCCAAAGTGTGAAGGAGGGCCCTCACCTGAAAAATGTCATTCAAATGAACATACGTACTGACCAGGAAGAGATGCAAAATGACCATAAAAAGTGGCAAAACAACCACAAACAAACACAAAATGACCAAAAAATTCACAAAATTAACTAAAGAAAAACACAAAATGACTACAAAGATACACAAAACCACAATAAGATGCATTACGACTACAAAGAGATGTAAAACAACGACACAAAAAGAGACTGAACAACTGTAAAGTGTGTGTCTTGCTCCTATGTAGGAGAGGTGGGGATCTGATAATCTGCCCATGATCATATTCACCCAAAGGGTCTCTTACAAAATAATGAATAGCTGATATCACTGGGATTAATTAGGCAACAATTTAAATTAATTTACTGATCTCAGTCGCAGAAAGCATGAGACTGATATATTTAATCGATTGGATAGGTGCACACATTCTGTCTTGTCTAATAACTGTAATAAATTAATAGATAAATAATAAATCGTGGGAGTTTAGTGTTGGTGTTGGTGTACTCAGAAAATGTGGTGTACTCTGTTTTATACAACAGAGGGAGCAGTTGGACCACAGACACATCCTTTCACCATGCTCCGACTTAATGTTCATAGGTCTATGATAATGAAGTGTGGCATACGCAGCTCATGTGTGCTGCTCTTTCCTGGGGAAAATTCAGTATCCACAGAGGTGGAAAGGACAAAGACACAAGCGCCAACTACAGGGTCAAACTTTAATAACAGATAATCCAAGGCAAAAAAATTCCTAGGAGTTTGTTTGACAGGTGGCATCTGCTGTTTTACCTCACATCTCATCTTTTCATTTATAACATTAAATCAGGATGCTTTCATTAACCACGTCTCATCACTAACAGTAGGATAGATAACGCCCATATTAGACAACCGCCATTAATCTTGACTCATGGCATCCCAATATATATGGCTATTAATAACTCCAGTCTAATCTGAACTTTTAGTTTTAGCAGTTAGTAAAAATATGAGGAACACAGGGAATTATAAAGCGTGGCCCATGACCTTTGACCTATGATCTTAGCACTTTATCAGTTTGGCCAGCTGTACCACCAAGAAAATGGAAAGTTCTGCTAATTCTGACACCATATCTGTCTCCATTCTGCAAGAAATATTCAATTTATATAATACGCCATTTTGTGTGGTATTCAGCCATCCTTACTTTTCCTCAAGTATGTAAAAAATGTGCAACAGGGATGCTACTGAGACTGTGAGAGCCCCCAATATATAATAACCCTCTGCTCACTAATACCTTGATGATAAAAGAGGTTGTGATTGACCACACAGGAGGCTACATTTCTGTATGAAATCATGCAGCAGCGTCAGGTAATCTGAATGGTTTAAATGTGCTCAGAGTTAACACAGCCCTCGAACTGTAAAGCAGCAATCAGAGGTGAGAGGAAAAAACAAACAGCACGCCTGCTGACTGCGCTCATGCCTGAGAAACTCCTTGTTATTTCTCACACCAGCAAATGATCTCTTACACACCATTTATTTGTTTGTTCCATTAGTCTGGTAAATATATCAGTTTAAATCTGAACAGGTTTAAAATCATGGTTTTGAATTGCTCAATTCCTAGTTTGTGTACACCGATGATATTGCTCATACGCAGTCATCGTATGTGTATGTTTTATAGACGTATTTCACAACATACATTTTGACTTGTCATAGGAAAAGTCCAGGTTTTACTAAGAACATCAGTGATTGCTCTGCTCTTGTCAAGTGTTCCAGTAAGACATGACAGTGAGTCAGTATTAATAACACCAGGAGCCTGATTCTGATTCAGCGAAATAAAATTCAGCCATCATTAATTTTAGCATTCACATCTCTGCCTTTCCTGCTGTGACATGTTACAATGTCTTCTATGAAAAAAAGCATATTGATGTATTGTTTAGTGTGTCTCATTTTGAATTGATTAAAATGTCCGTTTTATTAGGACTACTACAGGAGAATTGAAAGATAATCCAATAATGCTAATAACAATGCATCATTAGTATTTATATGATACCAGGCATGTTCATAAGTTCAGCCTGGGGGCCAATCGTGGCTTTCAAAATATACTATATGTGGGCCTCCATCCAATATTGGTTAATCAAGCAACATCACTTTGTTTTTTTCCATAAACCTCATGATAGCAGGACTATCATAGTTTGAAGACATGCACCAAGCTGGAACTAAGCAGATGGAGCTCGTGACTTTTCATGAACAGACAGTAAACAAGCAAACAAACTAAGAAAGGAGCTTAAAGTCGATAGAGAGGGCTGCCACTTTCAGGAGCAGTGAAAAGCTGAATACTTTTTCAGTGGATAATAAAAACAGTTTTTTTCTGTAACCGCTTATCCTGTTGGGGGTCGCAGAGGGGCTGGAGCCTATCCCAGCTGACATCGGGTGAGAGGCGAGGTACACCCTGGACAGGTTGCCAGACTATCACAGGGCTAACATATAGACAGACCATTCACACACACACTGACACCTATGGGCACTTTTAGAGTCACCAATTAACCTGCATGTCGTTGGACTGTGGGAGGAAGCCGGAGGTCCTGGAGAAAACATGCAAACTCCGCACAGAAGGGATCCCCCACCCCAGGGTTCGAACCCCCCACTGGGAACTCCCTTGGAACCACTGCAGTTGTGTAGGTCTCATTTTCATGTCTCACTTTCGAGAAGCAGCTGGCCCCCAGGTATTTCAACATTTTTAAATCTGGCCCTGAGTCAAAAAGTTTGGACACTAAACATAACAATAACATCCTGTTATTTTTTTCCCTGAATCATATTATTTGAGCTGTGAAAACACCTGGGACATATCAAAATGTGTTCCGTTGTTTGTCTGATACACAGTATATTGTAAGTGTTATATGTTTTAAGACTAGGCTATACTGTAATGTTGTCCACAAATCAATAAAAATATATTGTAAGATAATGTATACCTAATATACTACCTCATATTTTGGCTGATGTAGTCTATATGTGATAAAAGCAGTGAGTCAGACATGTCATTAAGAACAATCCTGTTTATTTCCTCTCATATAATATATTTTCTGCGTTGTAATTCATTAACGCCTGCATCCAGGCTGATAAAATATTAGTAGTTTGTCTGACAGTCTGACCAAAAAAACAATCATTGTAGGCTTTATTAGTTTTTTCCACACAGCTGTTGTGTTGGAAACATTTTACTGTGTGTTCATTAAATTGTGCTCCCTGTTTATGTCTCCCCTGTGAGGAAATGTTTTCCTGTCGCCTCCCCACTGAGGAGTTGGCCAATACTTTCCAGAGCCACAAGATGGAGCGAGAGACCACTAAATTCACATTTCTCATCTGCAGAGCTGTGTGCTAAAAGTCCTTCTCTGACTGTAAACACTTTAAATGAGAACAAAACAATAAGGTTTGTTAAATTGTGTTTGCTGCATCATGAACAGTTAGTATATTCATGACATAATGTCCAGTTACTAAAGTTACTAGTTATTAAATCATCCTCTGCTGGTGTTAAAAAATGTGTGACTCTTTTATTTTTTTTATAAAGCATTACTCAATTACTAACTAGAGTCACTGGCGAGTTAATTATCAGTAAAGATAACTAGTAATTACTGGGCTCATTATTTAGTGCTGTTCCAGTCCACTCCATCTGAGTCATCAATATTTAAACTGTTTAACCAAAATCTTACAAGTTATGAATGATTCAGCACTGGAAAATGTGTTTAAACAAGCAGCCTAATCACTCGTGCATTAATTATTAATAATGTTTTATAGCTGTTAAATGTATTTGACTGGTTAATGCTATGGCATTCTTTATTTAAAATTGGTTGAGAATTTGTAGTTCATCAGCTCAGATAGTGTAGGATACCATGCCTTACAGGTAATACTGTAGATTCTCAGTAATTAAATGTTTTCACAGGCACTGAATGGTTCATTTCACTCTTTTTATAATGCTGCTGTTCATATACAGTTAATATATATGGAGTACTGTTAACTGTAATACATTTAAAAAGTGTTAATAATCATATTTACTTTGCATATTACCATTTAGCTGCACAGCTTTTTTCTCAGTGTTTATATTTAAGGTTTCACTGTGGAACATTTGGACTTTTTTTTGACATTTGACACCTCTGAAATTCACATGCCAGACAATAATTGTGATTTTCACAGGTTTCTGGGTTGTTCTTCGCCATGTTGAAAATGACGTGAGGACGTGAGGTATCAAGTCAAAGTCTCCCAATAAATGATACTAAAAGGAAGATGGCAGTTTTTACAGTTTGATTTGATGTCTTACAGTATAAAGCTGCTTCCTTTTGAGCACAGGTTCCTTGTACACGTAATGAATGAGCAGATATGACCCGTCTGAAACAGAGTTGTGTGTGCTTCTTATTTATTTGTCTTCATGAGCAATTCACTGGATAAAACAAATACTGTTACAACACAAAAAATGATTATTTTTCCAAAGCAATTTTGGCCACATGTTATGTACATGTTACAACGTCATAATAAAAAGACAGAAGATCATCTCCTCATATCACTGTTTTTCCATTTTAATAATTAAAAAAGCTTTTCACTGTTCGCCAGGCATTTACATTGGAATAGAATGCTCAGGTCGAACCACCTTCACTTCTTTTTTTTTCGTATTTGCAAATGCAAAACTTGTCAACAATAAATAATACTATAAAATGTACACAAAAAGATTGACAGTCCACCACGAGTTAAAACGTTGAACAGATTAGATGTTTAGGAAAAAGGAAGCTGGGAGGAGGGTTTTCTTCTTAGCAAAAATGTGACGGTCCATACAAGTTACAGAAAAAGCTGATCATCTATACATTGACACTAGCAAGATAACAAAGTTGTTGTTTCTGGTATATTTCATTTTGTACAAAGAAGGGAGAGTCTTCTTTACAAGCGAGCATCATTGTCTTAACTGGAGAGATTATACAAGCAAGAGTTAAGGCAACTTCTCTGTTGTTTTTGAAAAGTAACATGAAGTCGTGTCATGTTTTTTATTTTGTCTGTGGACCACTTGTCTATATTAGGGTTAGAGTTAGTTGTCATTGCATAATTCAGGCTGTTGACCAGGCCTGGAGTCCATCATCAAAAAAGGAATGCTGGAGATTTGTCACGAGTCTGTTTGCCATCACAAAGACTGATTTCAGTGGTCCAGGATTTCCACGTGAGAGTTAGGCTCTCGTATCTTCAATATCAGACGTGGACAGTACACCGTTTGCAACACTAACACAGCATGGTGCAGATTAGGCTCAGACATAACATGCATGTTGTTTTGTCTGTGTGTGTCTGAATGTGTGTGTAACGGTGTCAAGCAGGAGAAAAAGCAGACACAGCAAAGGATTTGGTTAGTTCCTCAGCAAAATTCAAGCCCCCTTCACTTTTTTAAATCAGTATGAAGTTTCTCGTAAAGATAATGAGTTAGAAAAATCCTGGGAGATTGGACAGTAGTCGGACTAAAACTGTAAGTGTAGCCTGACGGTGGCACGAGAAGAAGGGTCAGGAAAAGGTCAACAAAACAATTAGCATTGTCCTCTAGGAGGCAAATATAAAGGAACAGAGATGAGGGCGCCATCTTTAAGGAATGCTTTGTTACTTCTATTATCAAAGTGTACGCACTCAATCCAAAAACAAAATAGTTTACAATGTCCGGATGTGTAAGTGGAGGTAGTGCATCTGGGTCTGTAATCCAGTTTGGGCTGCCAAGTCATATGGATCCATGTTATTTCTCGTGATAAGTTTGTTGCTTACTCGCCATTGCTGGCACATGTACTGTAACACAGTGTATTCCTCACAAGATGGCGCCCCCGTCCGAAACATTTAACACATTATGACATGAACTTGACACTCTCTATATCAACACTTTGGTGAATTTACTCATGAAGCTACAGCCAGCAGCCAGTTAGCTTAGCATTAAAACTGGAAACAGGTGAGATATAACAGCTAATTAGTAAGCTTTCTAAAGCTTAATGCTGGTTGGCAGATTTTTATAACCTCTAGACAGAGCCAGGATAGCCTTTTCCCTGTTTCCAGTCTTGATGCTAAGCTAAGCTAGCCGACAGCTAGCTGTAGCTTTCTATTTGTAACCATATTTCCAAAAAATACTGGACTTTTCCTTTAATTGGAATCTGGCAATTAGCTTTAGATACTTCGTGCACAAACTAAGCAGATATTTTGTCCTGAGGGTGGTGCTAGAGGAGAGCTAATGGGGGAGTCCAAATTGGAAAGACTCCATCCTCTGATTAACATCACTGTGCTTAATTCATTTTTTGGCAATTAATCTGCCCACGTAGCCACCATTTGTCTCAACTGTTAGCAGGACAAAAACTTATTAGTCCACATGTCACATAATAACATAACAGACACCTTTCTTTTCCTTTACAAGGTCAGTCTTCCTGCTTTGAGGATGCTAGCAGCCTGTCAGCCCAGTGCAGTGCACGCTTAAGTGTGCAGTGGAGCAGTAAACAAAAGGTCATTTTAAAAACTTTGTTCTCACAGCTGAGTTGACCAACATAATAGTCCACCACCCTCTTCTTAACAGCATGGTTCAGACCCATCATACACTAACAAACAGGAAACTGTAACCTGTCCTGCCTCAGACAAAAGGATAGAGAGGTTATAGCTACCACTGAGGATACTGAGGTGTCCTCTGGATGTTTTTGCAACCTGGGGGAGCTTTACATTTTAAAAATGTACACATCGCATGTACTGTATAAGTTTTATAAGACATAACATTTATAGAAAGTGTACACATCCATGTAGTTAAAAAATTAGAGACCTTGTTTTCTGGTTTCTGGTCAGTGGCGAGGGGTGTGCTGGGGGACTCATGACCTCTAAAATCCTGGCTGTGGCCTTGGTTTTGTATGACTCCCATATTACAGACACTGGAAACTACAGTGTCCAGTTTCTCGGTTACATCAGCCCTCGTTTCTGTTCTTTTACTAGCAAGATTCTGGACAACAAAACTGACAGCAAGGCAGGGAAACCTCAACTTTGAAGCAGGGGTGCAATTGCTCAATACCTATTCTCCTGTTATGAACTGTAATTTTAGAAATCCTGTGCTTATAAATAGGCTATCTGTGAAGGAATTACAGACAGGGATATCTCTACTTATGGACAAATTCAATTCAGCAGAGGGTAGACAAGAAAGAAACAGGCAGCTTTAAAAAGAGCATTTTCACTGCCTTTGCTTGCAGAGAAATGAAGCGGGGGCAAGGAAATGCTTAAAGTGACACCAAAGCTGGGCCTTGGCAAGCGGCAAGCTAAGCCTAAATGCCTGACTAACAGGCAACAGATAGAGTTGCACACTACTTACTCTGAGTCAACACTCTGTAATCTCAACTGGGCTCTCTGCTTGCACCTGCCTCACACACACACACACACACACACATTAAATTTACTACGTGCGTTGTGTATGTGACTTCAGTATGGGTACTGTGGGTGTGCTTGTGACATGTGAATATGTGTAGTTAATGTCTGGCCTCATTTGGACATGGAAAAAAATCCCACCTTGACCACAAAACCAAATGCTACAAGAAAACAGTGAGATATGATGGGGCTGCAACGCAACGCACACATTTAATGTAACCCACTCAAGTCCTGCAGCATCTTTTTAATCCCGATTTGTATTTCACCATACTCACAGTGTGACGTATCACAGGCCCTTAAACCATAAAGAGAGACTACAGGGTAATACTGTTTTTGACATCCACTTCTGTTCTCCCGTATCTTCCTTCCGTTTTTTAAAAAATAAGTGCTTGTTATTTTGGCAACTATAAATTATCTGGTCAAATCTTCAGTTTGAAATCCCATTTCCACTGAAAACTAGGTGACATGTTTTGTTTCAACACACCAGAGGCCTTTGGCATATGATAATACCTTGTCTCACACTGGTACAATGTACCTCCTCCATAGGAGTGTAAACTAAATGCTGGCTTTGTTTGATGTCCTGGCTCACAGGCTTAAGCTGCGCTGTAACTGGATCAGATCAAACCGAAAGGGTGACAGTTGTGGTGCGTTCACTTAAACTGCCCAAAAAAGCTGTACATAGAGCACGCCACTGAATCGAGGACAATGCTGGCTTTAAAGGTCCAGTGTGTAGGATTAAGGGGGTATATTGGCAGAAATGGCATATAGTATAATAAGTGTTTTCTTTAGTGTATAATCACATAAAGAAAAAGACATGTTTCCGTTACCTTAGAATTAGCCATTTATATGAGTTGCCCATGTTGCAACTCCGTGTTTCTACAGTAGCCTAGAACAGACAAACCAAACACAGGTTCTAGATAGGGTCAATAGCGTTTTTGCATCTCCCAGCATAGTTAGCAGCACCTCTACTATGAGTAGCACCGGAAAAACATTCATTTTTTAACATGAAACTGTCTGTTTGGTTTGGAGAGAAAAGAGACCTTTCAGGATAATTCAGCTCCCGGTAAAAACCTCCTGAACATCAGGATCTTAAGTTATCAGAGAAAAAGCTGAGCACACATTAGCAGGTGCTAGGTAGCAGAAAAATACTGATTTGTAAAGTGAAACTGCTTTATTCAGAGTCTTAAATCACTGTGTCAGTTTTGGAGATGAGACCCCTGCAAATAATTCTTCTCCCGGTAAAACCCTCTTGAACAGTGAACACTGACAGAATCCTAACCGGTAGTTCATGCTTGGCACATGGGAGAAGTTTCAACTGATTGCAGTCTGCAAACCTCACTGCTTGATCCTACAAATCCTACACACTGTCCCTTTAAATTTGGCTTAAAAAATAATAATTGGCAAAAAAATTTAAGAAACTTGGCAGGACTGTTGGACAAGCAAGAGGCAATGTTTTAAATATTTCTCAAACGATTTCCAAAATGAATTTGTCATCAGTGTGTTTATTATAGAAAAAATCTGTAGTGTTACTTCAACAGTGTTTCTCCAGGTCCCAAAAGAATTATTTATGAAAGAGCTGGCTTCCCTCTGCCCTGTCTAAATTCAGTGCAGTCAGTCTCGAACTAGCCCATTACAGAAACATCACTGGTAATGTATTATAGAAAAGATTAAGTACTAGCCTGCGGTTGCAAGTACCCACTGCAGGCTGGCAGAGTTTCTACATTGTCATGCCATCCCAGTTCTTCTGGAGGTGCAGTAAGCCTCGAAATGTTCTCAAACAGCAGCTTATTACTGTCACTAGTGTGGCTTACTGTTAGAGCACACAGACAGCGTTCCACAGGGTGTGATAATGCCAATATTAGGAATGATTATCATGACAACTCTGCCCCATTCTTGTGTAACACTATATTTTAAATGAGTGAAGTTTAAGAGCAAACAAATAGATGCTACAGGAAAATGGCAGAGATTGCATGATTCCACCCACACACCATTACTTGCTGGTGAAGGTTAATATTTCATCCTCTAGTTTGCTGATTCAGTAATTCTCGACAAAATCGGTGATTTTATGTCCAAGGACAGTTCTCCAGCCTCTTATTGAAATATCTCTCAGTCATGTGTTCATGCTTAGTATGCTCCTCTTTAGCTACCACCCATCAGAACCGCCCAGAACACTTTGTGTCAGGTTGGCAAGTAAATTTTTGCTGGTTAGCTTATTGCCAGCTCTGTGGCTCTTTGTGAAATCAGTCTATACCTTAGTGACAAGTTGTGTGAGGGAAAAAAAACACTTACTGAAGCAGAGATTTTGTATCTGTGGTGTGGCACCAGGTCGGACTGAAACAGGAGCAATTTCATTGAGGGATGTAAATCTCTCTTTGGAGCTCCTTCACTAACATCCCAGCAGCAGCGTTCCATAGAAACAGACAATACAGAGAGCACTTGCTTTGATAGAGGGAGGGTGGATAAGGTATAAGGGGCAGTGTGGGCTGAGAGTCTGTAAATGAGGAGAGAAGCGGGGTAAAGTCCTCCTGTTGCAGGGATATACTGTCTGCAGTTCAAAGGTCAAGCGATCCTGCTGGCCACGACATCAAGTCTGTAGAAGTTCAGTCCATCAGAGTGTCTGACACATGGACAAAAGGAGTCCTGTCCGCTCTGCTATGATACACATCAACATGTTTGGTTGGACTCTCATCAGTCGTCGAAGGCGTTTTGTGGTGCTGGTAGACTGGACGATGAGTGAGGACGAGAAAAATCTGTGTGTGTGTGTGTGTGTGTGTGTGTGTGTGTGTGTGTGTGTGTGTGAACGTGTGTGGTGGTGTAGCTGGGAGGGGTGGGATTTGGAGGTGGGGGGTGGACAAGTGAGTGTCGTTGATGGCACTGTGGTCCTCAGAGCGTCCATCTGTGAAACAGAGTGGGAGGAGAATTAGACTGAGTCAACCCCCCCAAGGCTGTTTTTTGTAGAGTCGATGCATGAATCCAAGCAGGCAGCCCCAACTTTCATTTCAAGGTAAGTAGGAGAGCAGAGGGGCTTCAGTCCAGAGCAACAGGGCTCATACAAGAACCTCTCAAGAACAGTTTTGGTGTTAAAATCACTGAGGATCAAATTGAGGAAAATGCAGATTGTCAGCAGGGCTTCCTAATTTGGGGTTTATTCTCTTCAGTACATGCAATCAGTATCAGCTTGAGGACACTTTTGGGCAAATAAAGAATGAAATATTCAGCGTGTGCCTCTCTGGTGGCATAAATTTTACATCATGTTTTATATAATTCATAATGAATGCCTTGTGATATTGCAGACATGTGGGCAAGGTGAGATACAGCAAACTGATTTAGTATTCTCCCTTATCAATAATCAAAAAATGGTGTATCTTTAGGTATCTGACGGTTACGGTACATTTTTTCCTCCTCTTCTATGATTCATTTCAGCTGCTGGTTTGCTTTTAGCAGCACTAACCGCGCATGGGGCTTGATTTCCATCTTTTGTCGTTATTAATTACTCTAATTCAGAGCGCTCGCCTCGTGTTACCACAACTTGAATTGGTCTTCAATTGCTCTTGAATACAATTTCATTTAATTAACAACTCGAGGAGTGCATCATTAAATTTGGTAATAATGTGTTGAATAAATCCTTTGACATGACAGACTTCCCATTTCCATTCTGAAGCTCACAGAGGTAATCTGCCAGTCAGGGTGAAGCAACAAGTAATCTTGCTGTAAAATGGGAGCAATGTGCCTGCTCATGAGGAAATATGAAAGAAAATAATAATGTTTTGGCGAAATGCATGCTCCAGCAAGAAATGCATATAAGTCAAAACTACAAAACAAACCTAAAACAAGTCACATTGCAGTTGTAGTTTACATCCAGGTCTGTCCAGACTCATATGTTGCCATGACAGCAGACATTGCTTCAAGTATGGATGTTGCTGCAAAAAAGCTACATATTGTAAAACAGGGAATGCTTCACACACGTCTTCAACACAGCAGCACAGAAGATCAGCAAATGACCTAATGTCTCTCCCTCTGTTACTGAGTGATGGCATCCAATAATAGTTCTTGCAAAACATTATGATGTCACAGTGAAGTTGACCTTTTGGATATAACATGTCGTCACTTCATCAGTTTATCCTACTAGACATTTGTGTGAAATTTTGTCATAATTAGCAACTGAATTCTTGATTTATGGGCAAAAACATGCTTTGTGAGGTCACAGTGACCTTTGATCTTTGTGCCCAAAATCTAATCAGTTCATCACTGAGTGCCAGGGGACGTTAGTGCCAGTTTTTAAGAAATTCCCTCAGGGTGATCTTGAGATATCGCATTCATTGCAGGCATAACAAATGCTCACACGTTAGTAGGTTGTCATCTCTAATGATATATTTGATAATCTAATACGGAGTCTTAATATGTTATCTAAATCTAATCAACAAGTAAGCTTCACATTGTGTTCACTCCTGGTTTCCTTTCAGACGCCTTTCAGAGTCAGTCGCTGTGAGTGACATTTAAATACATCACCTGCACACCTCTGTGACAGTGACATCTTTGAACGTGCACTCTGACATTCTTTTTGGATGATAATTCACTTGCTTGTTTGATTACTGTCTCTTTGAGGGCACACAGAGTCTACCCTTGAATCAAGCACCATATTGTGAAATTCTGATGAAGTGATCAGCCTCATTGTTAGCTACACTGGACAAAACATAAAATAACCCTCTTGCCAGAATTCCACAAATTATAGAATAAGACTAAATATGAAAAATAAACAACTTGTTAAAAACATTTTGGAAGTAAAGGAGATAATTTCAAATAGTTCAAGGATACACGCTGGGGAGTGAGAGACATTTGAAACATCAAAAGCGACTGATTATTCGATGGGTACCCCACTGTGAATTACAAAATGTCAATGAATAAATCTGTGTAAATTCATACTTAAATACAGAGCCTGCACGACCACATAACAGTTTTTGTGGGAGCACACTGGGGTAAACCCACCTCATTTGTTTTGATTGCGGATTCGCAGACACCTCCTCTTCAGCGGCGGCTCTAGCTCGGGGCTCCCGTCTGCTGATAGAGGGGCACTGATGGAGCAGGACAGGATGGCCGTCTTGTCAGCGCCGGGCTTTGGCACAGGCTGGATGACGACACAGCCTCCGGTAGACAGCAGCGGCAGAGCATAGGCGTGCTCACCCTCCTCCATGTTGGAGTCAGGGTCTGGCTTACCCTCCACTGTGTCCGCCATCTCGTCTTGCGTTGAGCCCCGCTTACCCGGCTCCCAATCTCCAATTGAGCAATTGTTCTCTTTCAGTGCCTCATGCTCCAGCTCACCATTAGCTGGTTGCTCCTCAGCCTCTCCTTCTCCTGCAACACTGTCTCCTCTTCGGTCAGGGTAAGACTCAAAGGCAGGAGTGAGGAGCGAATGCCATCCCGTACCATTGACTATGACATTACATGGGGCAGCAGGGCTAGTTTGGAGCTGGGGCAGGGGTTGGGGCTGGGTCCGTGCTGTGCTGGGTAAGGGTGGTGGGGAACGGTTAGACATACAGGGATTTAGCTGGCTCACTAGAGGATCAGCATGGCAAGAAGGGCTGCTGTTGCTGGATGGTGGGCCTGATAATTCCAGTGTGTTTGGGTGTGTGGCCCCTTCCAGCTCTGCAGCACTAAGGAGGCCCTGGGAGAGGGCCCCTTCCCCCCCATCACGACTGCCTTTCCCTTCCCAACCCAGCCCAGCAGCTGGTGGAGATCTTGATTCAGCCTCTGCCTCTATTTTGACCTGGACCCCAGGTAGCATCCTCTGAATTACCTGCTGTTGGCATGGCCTCTGGCCCACAGTTAGATCAATAACCCCGTCCATCGCTCCAGGGCCGCTGGTTAGACACAGACTGCCTGCGTTTTCCTCTGCCTTCACAGTCAAGTCCACCAATGCCGTCCTGCTTCTCTCTGAGCGTACAGGAGAGAGATGCTCTGCACCAGCTGGCTCTAGTTTCTGCTCCCCTCTGTCACCTGCAGAGGAACCTGGAGAGTGGGGCCCAGAGGCTGAAGCTTCAGAGGACTCTGGAGCACTGCGGAAGGTGCCACTGCTCTCTGGCTGGTCCCTGGAAGTTTTGGGGCTGAAGGGAATTGGGATTGGAATAGGGATTGGGACTGGGAGGGGTACAATGACAGGGTAAGGGACCAAGAGAGTTGGAGGGGGTACCAATGGGGCCAGGGACGGCATACCAAAGTTCATCATAGGGGGCAGAGGAATGCGTCCATTGGGCATCATGTTGACAGGGGGGAAAGGGGGCAGGCCTGGCATGGGGAGACCAGGGTGGGGGGGCATCATGCCAGGGTTGGGATTGGATGAGGGGTGGACATGTGGAGACAGCAGGGGTCTGTGCATGGGGCTTGATGCTGAACCCATGGTCCTAGAGGGAGGTGGTGGACCAATGCCAGGGATCATGGGGTTTGACAGGGGGCTATTGGGCCCACCTGGGTGGGCAGAGGGCCGAAGAAATGGTGGACGCATCTGCTGCATCATTTGATGCTCCATGAACAGCGGTAGGGGCATGGGTCCCCGGGGTGTCATCACCATGGGAGGGCTACCAGGGGGAACACCAACAGGTGGGTGCAAAGAGGGAACAGGTGGAGGGGGGAGTGTGGGGCTCTCATGGGGTCTGGGTGTGGGAATCTTGGCTGAGGAGCAGGAGGACGGGGAGCAGACGGCAGCAGTGTCTGATGGTGAGGTGGCAGAAGAAGTGGAAGGGGCCATTGCAGAGGTGGTGGAAGGCCCCCCTGGTGAAGGAGCTTTTCGCCGGAGGTCCGTTAACGGCGTTCCCCAGGATTCAGGAGTGAGCAGCTGCACTCCTCCACTGCACTCCATCTTACTCTCTCCACCAGCGCCGTGTCCAGGGTTACACAATGCTCCAGGCAGTGCAGCCTGGGTCTCCTTGTAGAAAATGTCCATCTTATATTGGTTCAGGCATTTGGCACTGCAGAACTGCAGCCTCCGCTCACCAGCACCGAAGTCCAGGTACTCCTTAGTGTGGCGAATATGTTTGCACCAGTCACATACCTGTAACAGAAAAACACACACACAATACACACACTGCATCAGCACCTGTCACTCTGCATACAAAAGACTTCTAATTTGTTTTTGATGAAAAACAAAAAAATCCTCTGAAGTACCCTGGTAAGCAAAAGCTCTGCCTCCAAACCATCTGGATATAAACACATTTAAAACAAGATTCAAGAAAACTGATGCTGTCTCTAAACACTCTTACAAATCTGTCAAGAGCAAACACTTAACCTTGAAGTTTGTTTAAATTCGCATGCCTGCATGTATTTGATCTAATGTAGGTGTGTGTTTGTGCATGTGTATAAATCAATGTGTTTTCCTTACTGAGAGGTAAATGTGCATGTGATGGCAATTGCTGCTAAGTGCTATTGAAGTGACTTTGTCTTTAACTTTTGTGCTAACAAGAAATGCCCATTTACACCTTCTGTTGGCAATAAAGACACTCTCAGTCTCATTTAACCACAGATCCCTGGGAGACTAACGCCCCGAGCACAACAAGACAAAAAGATGATTTTCCGCAAATGGCCTTCCACACTTGGTCTTGAAGTGTGTGCCAACTACAGTTGTAAACAGACATTAAAGTTGAGTCAGTTTAAATGCTGGAAAGAGCAAATGAATGATACTGAATTACACAGAGTAGAAAACTGCTGCTGCAACTTT